>NW_026906198.1:175000-475000 GCF_033807715.1 Cololabis saira | reverse complement strand
CAAATCAACTATATAGACTCTCTCATTCAATTTTCTGACGTTTTCCATAGCTTGCCTTAAAAAATCAGAAGGTAAAACAGTGGTATCATAGAAATCCGCTTTTTGGCTGCTTCTCAGTGAGAAACAGTTATTTTGAACCTAAAACACAGGTCCCCCCCCCCCACCCATTACCGGGAGCGCATCACTGCGCCGTGCTGTGGACAAAATTAGGTACTGCACATTCGCCTAAAAGGCAGAATGACAGCATTAAAATGTCTCCAACTGCTCTGAAATAAAGTGTAAAAATCTGAAAATGAACACAATTCCTTCACAAAAATGGGCTTTGTCTTTTGAGCATTTTTTGCCTTCATTTTATTCAGCCAAATTAGAAACATGAGAAGAAAAGAGGGGAAAATCTCACTCCAGACTCAGCCAAAAACAGCAGCCGAAATGCCGCATTAAAATTACTCAAACTTGTCTAAAATCAAAATCTAAAAATCTAAAAATGATCAAAATGGCTTAGCAATGATGCGGCCTGCCTTTTGCACGTGTTTTTCCTGGCTTTACTTCAGCAAAATGAAAGAAAAGAGGAGAAAATTGCACTTCAGCCAAGGTTAAAAAGCAGCAGAAATACTGCATTAAAATGCCTCCAACTTGTCTAAAATGATATTTAAAAATCTAAAAATGATCAAAATGACTTAGAAATGATGGGGCCCTCCTTTTGCATATTTTTTGACTGGCTTTACTCCACCAGAATTGAAAATATCAGCAGAAAAGAGGGGGGAAATTGCAGTTTTGTCAGCCCTGGAGAAGTTTCTTTTTTTGCCCACAAGATGGAGGCAGAGCTCCACGGATGAATTTAGCTGCACTCAGTTGGAACTTTGAAAACTTTCTAAGTGGTTTGGTGAGTCCAATAAGGAAAGGAGTCACTCTTTCAATAGCTTGCCTTAAAAATCAGAAGGTAAAACAGTGTTTTCACAAAAATCCACTTTTAGCTGTATCTCAGCCAGAAACAGTCATTTTCAACCTGAAGCACAGGTAAGTGGTTTGCTGAGTCCAATAATGAAAGGAGTCACTAAAATAGACTATATAGACTCCTTCCTTCAATTTTCTGACGTTTTCAATAGCTTGTCTTAAAAAATCAGATGGTAAAACAGTGTTTTCACAAAAATCCGCTTTTAGCTGTATCTCAGCCAGAAACAGTCATTTTCAACCTGAAGCACAGGTAAGTGGTTTGGTGAGTCCAATAATGAAAGGAGTCACTCAAATAGACTATATAGGCTCTCTCCTTCAATTTTATGACGTTTTCCATAGCTTGCCTTAAAAAATCAGAAGGTAAAACCGTGGTATCACAGAAATCCGCTTTTTGGCTGTTTCTCAGCGAGAAACAGTTATTTTGAACCTGAAACACAGGTCTCCCCCCCCACCCATTACCGGGAGCGCATCACTGCGCCGTGCTGTGGACAAAATGAGGTACTGCACATTCGCCTAAAAGGCAGAATGACAGCATTAAAATGTCTCCAACTGCTCTGAAATAAAGTGTAAAAATCTGAAAATAAACACAATTCCTTCAAAAACATGGGCTTTGTCTTTTGAGCATTTTTTGCCTTCATTTGCTTCAGCCAAATTAGAAACATGAGAAGAAAAGAGGGGAAAATCTCACTCCAGACTCAGCCAAAAACCGCAGCCGAAATGCTGCATTAAAATTACTCAAACTTGTCTAAAATCACAATCTAAAAATCTAAAAATGATCAAAATGGCTTAGCAATGATGCGGCCTGCCTTTTGCACGTGTTTTTCCTGGCTTTACTTCAGCAAAATAAAAGAAAAGAGGAGAAAATTGCACTTCAGCCAGGGTTAAAAAGCAGCAGAAATACTGCATTAAAATGCCTCCAACTTGTCTAAAATGACATTTAAAAATCTAAAAATGATCAAAATGACTTAGAAATGATGGGGCCCTCCTTTTGCATATTTTTTGACTGGCTTTACTCCACCAGAATTAAAAATATCAGCAGAAAGGAGGGGGGAAATTGCAGTGTTGTCTGCCCTGGAGAAGTTTCTTTTTTTGCCCACAAGATGGAGGCAGAGCTCCACGGATGAATTTAGCTGCACTCAGTTGGAACTTTGAAAACTTTCTAAGTGGTTTGGTGAGTCCAATAAGGAAAGGAGTCACTCTTTCAATAGCTTGCCTTAAAAAATCAGAAGGTAAAACAGTGTTTTCACAAAAATCCACTTTTAGCTGTATCTCAGCCAGAAACAGTCATTTTCAACCTGAAGCACAGGTAAGTGGTTTGCTGAGTCCAATAATGAAAGGAGTCACTAAAATAGACTATATAGACTCCTTCCTTCAATTTTCTGACGTTTTCAATAGCTTGTCTTAAAAAATCAGATGGTAAAACAGTGTTTTCACAAAAATCCGCTTTTAGCTGTATCTCAGCCAGAAACAGTAATTTTCAACCTGAAACACATAAGTTGTTTGGTGAGTCCAACAATGAAATGAGTCACTCAAATCAACTATATAGACTCCCTCCTTCAATTTTCTGACGTTTTCAATAGCTTGCCTTAAAAAATCAGAAGGTAAAACAGTGTTTTCACAAAAATCCGCTTTTAGCTGTATCTCAGCCAGAAACAGTAATTTTCAACCTGAAGCACAGGTAAGTGGTTTGCTGAGTCCAATAATGAAAGGAGTCACTCAAATAGACTATATAGACTCCTTCCTTCAATTTTCTGACGTTTTCAATAGCTTGCCTTAAAAAATCAGAAGGTAAAACAGTGTTTTCACAAAAATCCGCTTTTAGCTGTATCTCAGCCAGAAACAGTCATTTTCAACCTGAAGCACAGGTAAGTGGTTTGCTGAGTCCAATAATGAAAGGAGTCACTCAAATAGACTATATAGGCTCTCTCCTTCAATTTTATGACGTTTTCCATAGCTTGCCTTAAAAAATCAGAAGGTAAAACCGTGGTATCACAGAAATCCGCTTTTTGGCTGTTTCTCAGCGAGAAACAGTTATTTTGAACCTGAAACACAGGTCTCCCCCCCACCCATTACCGGGAGCGCATCACTGCGCCGTGCTGTGGACAAAATGAGGTACTGCACATTCGCCTAAAAGGCAGAATGACAGCATTAAAATGTCTCCAACTGCTCTGAAATAAAGTGTAAAAATCTGAAAATAAACACAATTCCTTCACAAAAATGGGCTTTGTCTTTTGAGCATTTTTTGCCTTCATTTGCTTCAGCCAAATTAGAAACATGAGAAGAAAAGAGGGGAAAATCTCACTCCAGACTCAGCCAAAAACAGCAGCCGAAATGCTGCATTAAAATTACTCAAACTTGTCTAAAATCACAATCTAAAAATCTAAAAATGATCAAAATGGCTTAGCAATGATGCGGCCTGCCTTTTGCACGTGTTTTTCCTGGCTTTACTTCAGCAAAATAAAAGAAAAGAGGAGAGAATTGCACTTCAGCCAGGGTTAAAAAGCAGCAGAAATACTGCATTAAAATGCCTCCAACTTGTCTAAAATGACATTTAAAAATCTAAAAATGATCAAAATGACTTAGAAATGATGGGGCCCTCCTTTTGCATATTTTTTGACTGGCTTTACTCCACCAGAATTAAAAATATCAGCAGAAAGGAGGGGGGAAATTGAAGTGTTGTCTGCCCTGGAGAAGTTTCTTTTTTTGCCCACAAGATGGTGGCAGAGCTCCACGGATGAATTTAGCTGCACTCAGTTGGAACTTTGAAAACTTTCTAAGTGGTTTGGTGAGTCCAATAAGGAAAGGAGTCACTCTTTCAATAGCTTGCCTTAAAAAATCAGAAGGTAAAACAGTGTTTTCACAAAAATCCGCTTTTAGCTGTATCTCAGCCAGAAACAGTCATTTTCAACCTGAAGCACAGGTAAGTGGTTTGCTGAGTCCAATAATGAAAGGAGTCACTCAAATAGACTATATAGACTCCTTCCTTCAATTTTCTGACGTTTTCAATAGCTTGTCTTAAAAAATCAGAAGGTAAAACAGTGTTTTCACAAAAATCCGCTTTTAGCTGTATCTCAGCCCGAAACAGTCATTTTCAACGTGAAACACAGGTAAGTTGTTTGGTGAGTCCAATAATGAAATGAGTCACTCAAATCAGCTATATAGACTCCCTCCTTCAATTTTCTGACATTTTCAATAGCTTGCCTTAAAAAATCAGAAGGTAAAACTGTGTTTTCACAAAAATCCGCTTTTAGCTGTATCTCAGCCAGAAACAGTCATTTTCAACCTGAAACACAGGTAAGTGGTTTGGTGAGTCCAATAATGAAATTAGTCACTCAAATCAACTATATAGACTCTCTCCTTCAATTTTATGACGTTGTCCATAGCTTGCCTTAAAAAATCAGAAGGTAAAACAGTGGTATCACAGAAATCCGCTTTTTGGCTGTTTCTCAGCGAGAAACAGTTATTTTGAACCTGAAACACAGGTCCCCCCCCCCCCCCCCCCCCCCCCCCACCCATTACCGGGAGCGCATCACTGCGCCGTGCTGTGGACAAAATGAGGTACTGCACATTCGCCTAAAAGGCAGAATGACAGCATTAAAATGTCTCCAACTGCTCTGAAATAAAGTGTAAAAATCTGAAAATAAACACAATTCCTTCAAAAAAATGGGCTTTGTCTTTTGAGCATTTTTTGCCTTCATTTGCTTCAGCCAAATTAGAAACATGAGAAGAAAAGAGGGGAAAATCTCACTCCAGACTCAGCCAAAAACCGCAGCCGAAATGCTGCATTAAAATTACTCAAACTTGTCTAAAATCACAATCTAAAAATCTAAAAATGATCAAAATGGCTTAGCAATGATGCGGCCTGCCTTTTGCACGTGTTTTTCCTGGCTTTACTTCAGCAAAATAAAAGAAAAGAGGAGAAAATTGCACTTCAGCCAGGGTTAAAAAGCAGCAGAAATACTGCATTAAAATGCCTCCAACTTGTCTAAAATGACATTTAAAAATCTAAAAATGATCAAAATGACTTAGAAATGATGGGGCCCTCCTTTTGCATATTTTTTGACTGGCTTTACTCCACCAGAATTAAAAATATCAGCAGAAAGGAGGGGGGAAATTGCAGTGTTGTCTGCCCTGGAGAAGTTTCTTTTTTTGCCCACAAGAAGGAGGCAGAGCTCCACGGATGAATTTAGCTGCACTCAGTTGGAACTTTGAAAACTTTCTAAGTGGTTTGGTGAGTCCAATAAGGAAAGGAGTCACTCTTTCAATAGCTTGCCTTAAAAAATCAGAAGGTAAAACAGTGTTTTCACAAAAATCCACTTTTAGCTGTATCTCAGCCAGAAACAGTCATTTTCAACCTGAAGCACAGGTAAGTGGTTTGCTGAGTCCAATAATGAAAGGAGTCACTAAAATAGACTATATAGACTCCTTCCTTCAATTTTCTGACGTTTTCAATAGCTTGTCTTAAAAAATCAGATGGTAAAACAGTGTTTTCACAAAAATCCGCTTTTAGCTGTATCTCAGCCAGAAACAGTAATTTTCAACCTGAAACACAGGTAAGTTGTTTGGTGAGTCCAACAATGAAATGAGTCACTCAAATCAACTATATAGACTCCCTCCTTCAATTTTCTGACGTTTTCAATAGCTTGCCTTAAAAAATCAGAAGGTAAAACAGTGTTTTCACAAAAATCCGCTTTTAGCTGTATCTCAGCCAGAAACAGTAATTTTCAACCTGAAGCACAGGTAAGTGGTTTGCTGAGTCCAATAATGAAAGGAGTCACTCAAATAGACTATATAGACTCCTTCCTTCAATTTTCTGACGTTTTCAATAGCTTGCCTTAAAAAATCAGAAGGTAAAACAGTGTTTTCACAAAAATCCGCTTTTAGCTGTATCTCAGCCAGAAACAGTCATTTTCAACCTGAAGCACAGGTAAGTGGTTTGCTGAGTCCAATAATGAAAGGAGTCACTCAAATAGACTATATAGGCTCTCTCCTTCAATTTTATGACGTTTTCCATAGCTTGCCTTAAAAAATCAGAAGGTAAAACCGTGGTATCACAGAAATCCGCTTTTTGGCTGTTTCTCAGGGAGAAACAGTTATTTTGAACCTGAAACACAGGTCTCCCCCCCCACCCATTACCGGGAGCGCATCACTGCGCCGTGCTGTGGACAAAATGAGGTACTGCACATTCGCCTAAAAGGCAGAATGACAGCATTAAAATGTCTCCAACTGCTCTGAAATAAAGTGTAAAAATCTGAAAATAAACACAATTCCTTCACAAAAATGGGCTTTGTCTTTTGAGCATTTTTTGCCTTCATTTGCTTCAGCCAAATTAGAAACATGAGAAGAAAAGAGGGGAAAATCTCACTCCAGACTCAGCCAAAAACAGCAGCCGAAATGCTGCATTAAAATTACTCAAACTTGTCTAAAATCACAATCTAAAAATCTAAAAATGATCAAAATGGCTTAGCAATGATGCGGCCTGCCTTTTGCACGTGTTTTTCCTGGCTTTACTTCAGCAAAATAAAAGAAAAGAGGAGAGAATTGCACTTCAGCCAGGGTTAAAAAGCAGCAGAAATACTGCATTAAAATGCCTCCAACTTGTCTAAAATGACATTTAAAAATCTAAAAATGATCAAAATGACTTAGAAATGATGGGGCCCTCCTTTTGCATATTTTTTGACTGGCTTTACTCCACCAGAATTAAAAATATCAGCAGAAAGGAGGGGGGAAATTGCAGTGTTGTCTGCCCTGGAGAAGTTTCTTTTTTTGCCCACAAGGTGGTGGCAGAGCTCCACGGATGAATTTAGCTGCACTCAGTTGGAACTTTGAAAACTTTCTAAGTGGTTTGGTGAGTCCAATAAGGAAAGGAGTCACTCTTTCAATAGCTTGCCTTAAAAAATCAGAAGGTAAAACAGTGTTTTCACAAAAATCCGCTTTTAGCTGTATCTCAGCCAGAAACAGTCATTTTCAACCTGAAGCACAGGTAAGTGGTTTGCTGAGTCCAATAATGAAAGGAGTCACTCAAATAGACTATATAGACTCCTTCCTTCAATTTTCTGACGTTTTCAATAGCTTGTCTTAAAAAATCAGAAGGTAAAACAGTGTTTTCACAAAAATCCGCTTTTAGCTGTATCTCAGCCCGAAACAGTCATTTTCAACGTGAAACACAGGTAAGTTGTTTGGTGAGTCCAATAATGAAATGAGTCACTCAAATCAACTATATAGACTCCCTCCTTCAATTTTCTGACATTTTCAATAGCTTGCCTTAAAAAATCAGAAGGTAAAACTGTGTTTTCACAAAAATCCGCTTTTAGCTGTATCTCAGCCAGAAACAGTCATTTTCAACCTGAAACACAGGTAAGTGGTTTGGTGAGTCCAATAATGAAATTAGTCACTCAAATCAACTATATAGACTCTCTCCTTCAATTTTATGACGTTGTCCATAGCTTGCCTTAAAAAATCAGAAGGTAAAACAGTGGTATCACAGAAATCCGCTTTTTGGCTGTTTCTCAGCGAGAAACAGTTATTTTGAACCTGAAACACAGGTCCCCCCCCCCCCCCCCCCCCACCCATTACCGGGAGCGCATCACTGCGCCGTGCTGTGGACAAAATGAGGTACTGCACATTCGCCTAAAAGGCAGAATGACAGCATTAAAATGTCTCCAACTGCTCTGAAATAAAGTGTAAAAATCTGAAAATAAACACAATTCCTTCAAAAAATGGGCTTTGTCTTTTGAGCATTTTTTGCCTTCATTTGCTTCAGCCAAATTAGAAACATGAGAAGAAAAGAGGGGAAAATCTCACTCCAGACTCAGCCAAAAACCGCAGCCGAAATGCTGCATTAAAATTACTCAAACTTGTCTAAAATCACAATCTAAAAATCTAAAAATGATCAAAATGGCTTAGCAATGATGCGGCCTGCCTTTTGCACGTGTTTTTCCTGGCTTTACTTCAGCAAAATAAAAGAAAAGAGGAGAAAATTGCACTTCAGCCAGGGTTAAAAAGCAGCAGAAATACTGCATTAAAATGCCTCCAACTTGTCTAAAATGACATTTAAAAATCTAAAAATGATCAAAATGACTTAGAAATGATGGGGCCCTCCTTTTGCATATTTTTTGACTGGCTTTACTCCACCAGAATTAAAAATATCAGCAGAAAGGAGGGGGGAAATTGCAGTGTTGTCTGCCCTGGAGAAGTTTCTTTTTTTGCCCACAAGATGGAGGCAGAGCTCCACGGATGAATTTAGCTGCACTCAGTTGGAACTTTGAAAACTTTCTAAGTGGTTTGGTGAGTCCAATAAGGAAAGGAGTCACTCTTTCAATAGCTTGCCTTAAAAAATCAGAAGGTAAAACAGTGTTTTCACAAAAATCCACTTTTAGCTGTATCTCAGCCAGAAACAGTCATTTTCAACCTGAAGCACAGGTAAGTGGTTTGCTGAGTCCAATAATGAAAGGAGTCACTAAAATAGACTATATAGACTCCTTCCTTCAATTTTCTGACGTTTTCAATAGCTTGTCTTAAAAAATCAGATGGTAAAACAGTGTTTTCACAAAAATCCGCTTTTAGCTGTATCTCAGCCAGAAACAGTAATTTTCAACCTGAAACACAGGTAAGTTGTTTGGTGAGTCCAACAATGAAATGAGTCACTCAAATCAACTATATAGACTCCCTCCTTCAATTTTCTGACGTTTTCAATAGCTTGCCTTAAAAAATCAGAAGGTAAAACAGTGTTTTCACAAAAATCCGCTTTTAGCTGTATCTCAGCCAGAAACAGTAATTTTCAACCTGAAGCACAGGTAAGTGGTTTGCTGAGTCCAATAATGAAAGGAGTCACTCAAATAGACTATATAGACTCCTTCCTTCAATTTTCTGACGTTTTCAATAGCTTGCCTTAAAAAATCAGAAGGTAAAACAGTGTTTTCACAAAAATCCGCTTTTAGCTGTATCTCAGCCAGAAACAGTCATTTTCAACCTGAAGCACAGGTAAGTGGTTTGCTGAGTCCAATAATGAAAGGAGTCACTCAAATAGACTATATAGGCTCTCTCCTTCAATTTTATGACGTTTTCCATAGCTTGCCTTAAAAAATCAGAAGGTAAAACCGTGGTATCACAGAAATCCGCTTTTTGGCTGTTTCTCAGGGAGAAACAGTTATTTTGAACCTGAAACACAGGTCTCCCCCCCCACCCATTACCGGGAGCGCATCACTGCGCCGTGCTGTGGACAAAATGAGGTACTGCACATTCGCCTAAAAGGCAGAATGACAGCATTAAAATGTCTCCAACTGCTCTGAAATAAAGTGTAAAAATCTGAAAATAAACACAATTCCTTCACAAAAATGGGCTTTGTCTTTTGAGCATTTTTTGCCTTCATTTGCTTCAGCCAAATTAGAAACATGAGAAGAAAAGAGGGGAAAATCTCACTCCAGACTCAGCCAAAAACAGCAGCCGAAATGCTGCATTAAAATTACTCAAACTTGTCTAAAATCACAATCTAAAAATCTAAAAATGATCAAAATGGCTTAGCAATGATGCGGCCTGCCTTTTGCACGTGTTTTTCCTGGCTTTACTTCAGCAAAATAAAAGAAAAGAGGAGAAAATTGCACTTCAGCCAGGGTTAAAAAGCAGCAGAAATACTGCATTAAAATGCCTCCAACTTGTCTAAAATGACATTTAAAAATCTAAAAATGATCAAAATGACTTAGAAATGATGGGGCCCTCCTTTTGCATATTTTTTGACTGGCTTTACTCCACCAGAATTAAAAATATCAGCAGAAAGGAGGGGGGAAATTGCAGTGTTGTCTGCCCTGGAGAAGTTTCTTTTTTTGCCCACAAGATGGAGGCAGAGCTCCACGGATGAATTTAGCTGCACTCAGTTGGAACTTTGAAAACTTTCTAAGTGGTTTGGTGAGTCCAATAAGGAAAGGAGTCACTCTTTCAATAGCTTGCCTTAAAAAATCAGAAGGTAAAACAGTGTTTTCACAAAAATCCGCTTTTAGCTGTATCTCAGCCAGAAACAGTCATTTTCAACCTGAAGCACAGGTAAGTGGTTTGCTGAGTCCAATAATGAAAGGAGTCACTCAAATAGACTATATAGACTCCTTCCTTCAATTTTCTGACGTTTTCAATAGCTTGTCTTAAAAAATCAGAAGGTAAAACAGTGTTTTCACAAAAATCCGCTTTTAGCTGTATCTCAGCCCGAAACAGTCATTTTCAACGTGAAACACAGGTAAGTTGTTTGGTGAGTCCAATAATGAAATGAGTCACTCAAATCAACTATATAGACTCCCTCCTTCAATTTTCTGACGTTTTCAATAGCTTGCCTTAAAAAATCAGAAGGTAAAACTGTGTTTTCACAAAAATCCGCTTTTAGCTGTATCTCAGCCAGAAACAGTCATTTTCAACCTGAAACACAGGTAAGTGGTTTGGTGAGTCCAATAATGAAATTAGTCACTCAAATCAACTATATAGACTCTCTCCTTCAATTTTATGACGTTGTCCATAGCTTGCCTTAAAAAATCAGAAGGTAAAACAGTGGTATCACAGAAATCCGCTTTTTGGCTGTTTCTCAGCGAGAAACAGTTATTTTGAACCTGAAACACAGGCCCCCCCCCCCCCACCCATTACCGGGAGCGCATCACTGCGCCGTGCTGTGGACAAAATGAGGTACTGCACATTCGCCTAAAAGGCAGAATGACAGCATTAAAATGTCTCCAACTGCTCTGAAATAAAGTGTAAAAATCTGAAAATAAACACAATTCCTTCACAAAAATGGGCTTTGTCTTTTGAGCATTTTTTGCCTTCATTTGATTCAGCCCAATTAGAAACATGAGAAGAAAAGAGGGGAAAATCTCACTCCAGACTCAGCCAAAAACAGCAGCCGAAATGCCGCATTAAAATTACTCAAACTTGTCTAAAATCACAATCTAAAAATCTAAAAATGATCAAAATGGCTTAGCAATGATGCGGCCTGCCTTTTGCACGTGTTTTTCCTGGCTTTACTTCAGCAAAATGAAAGAAAAGAGGAGAAAATTGCACTTCAGCCAAGGTTAAAAAGCAGCAGAAATACTGCATTAAAATGCCTCCAACTTGTCTAAAATGACATTTAAAAATCTAAAAATGATCAAAATGACTTAGAAATGATGGGGCCCTCCTTTTGCATATTTTTTGACTGGCTTTACTCCACCAGAATTGAAAATATCAGCAGAAAAGAGGGGGGAAATTGCAGTTTTGTCAGCCCTGGAGAAGTTTCTTTTTTTGCCCACAAGATGGAGGCAGAGCTCCACGGATGAATTTAGCTGTACTCAGTTGGAACTTTGAAAACTTTCTAAGTGGTTTGGTGAGTCCAATAAGGAAAGGAGTCACTCTTTCAATAGCTTGCCTTAAAAAATCAGAAGGTAAAACAGTGTTTTCACAAAAATCCGCTTTTAGCTGTATCTCAGCCAGAAACAGTCATTTTCAACCTGAAGCACAGGTAAGTGGTTTGCTGAATCCAATAATGAAAGGAGTCACTCAAATAGACTATATGGACTCCCTCCTTCAATTTTCTGACGTTTTCAATAGCTTGCCTTAAAAAATCAGAAGGTAAAACAGTGTTTTCACAAAAATCCGCTTTTAGCTGTATCTCAGCCAGAAACAGTCATTTTCAACCTGAAGCACAGGTAAGTGGTTTGCTGAGTCCAATAATGAAAGGAGTCACTCAAATAGACTATATAGGCTCTCTCCTTCAATTTTATGACGTTTTCCATAGCTTGCCTTAAAAAATCAGAAGGTAAAACCGTGGTATCACAGAAATCCGCTTTTTGGCTGTTTCTCAGCGAGAAACAGTTATTTTGAACCTGAAACACAGGTCTCCCCCCCCCACCCATTACCGGGAGCGCATCACTGCGCCGTGCTGTGGACAAAATGAGGTACTGCACATTCGCCTAAAAGGCAGAATGACAGCATTAAAATGTCTCCAACTGCTCTGAAATAAAGTGTAAAAATCTGAAAATGAACACAATTCCTTCAAAAAAATGGGCTTTGTCTTTTGAGCATTTTTTGCCTTCATTTGCTTCAGCCAAATTAGAAACATGAGAAGAAAAGAGGGGAAAATCTCACTCCAGACTCAGCCAAAAACCGCAGCCGAAATGCTGCATTAAAATTACTCAAACTTGTCTAAAATCACAATCTAAAAATCTAAAAATGATCAAAATGGCTTAGCAATGATGCGGCCTGCCTTTTGCACGTGTTTTTCCTGGCTTTACTTCAGCAAAATAAAAGAAAAGAGGAGAAAATTGCACTTCAGCCAAGGTTAAAACGCAGCAGAAATACTGCATTAAAATGCCTCCAACTTGTCTAAAATGACATTTAAAAATCTAAAAATGATCAAAATGACTTAGAAATGATGGGACCCTCCTTTTGCATATTTTTTGACTGGCTTTACTCCACCAGAATTAAAAATATCAGCAGAAAGGAGGGGGGAAATTGCAGTGTTGTCTGCCCTGGAGAAGTTTCTTTTTTTGCCCACAAGATGGAGGCAGAGCTCCACGGATGAATTTAGCTGCACTCAGTTGGAACTTTGAAAACTTTCTAAGTGGTTTGGTGAGTCCAATAAGGAAAGGAGTCACTCTTTCAATAGCTTGCCTTAAAAAATCAGAAGGTAAAACAGTGTTTTCACAAAAATCCACTTTTAGCTGTATCTCAGCCAGAAACAGTCATTTTCAACCTGAAGCACAGGTAAGTGGTTTGCTGAGTCCAATAATGAAAGGAGTCACTAAAATAGACTATATAGACTCCTTCCTTCAATTTTCTGACGTTTTCAATAGCTTGTCTTAAAAAATCAGATGGTAAAACAGTGTTTTCACAAAAATCCGCTTTTAGCTGTATCTCAGCCAGAAACAGTAATTTTCAACCTGAAACACAGGTAAGTTGTTTGGTGAGTCCAACAATGAAATGAGTCACTCAAATCAACTATATAGACTCCCTCCTTCAATTTTCTGACGTTTTCAATAGCTTGCCTTAAAAAATCAGAAGGTAAAACAGTGTTTTCACAAAAATCCGCTTTTAGCTGTATCTCAGCCAGAAACAGTAATTTTCAACCTGAAGCACAGGTAAGTGGTTTGCTGAGTCCAATAATGAAAGGAGTCACTCAAATAGACTATATAGACTCCTTCCTTCAATTTTCTGACGTTTTCAATAGCTTGCCTTAAAAAATCAGAAGGTAAAACAGTGTTTTCACAAAAATCCGCTTTTAGCTGTATCTCAGCCAGAAACAGTCATTTTCAACCTGAAGCACAGGTAAGTGGTTTGCTGAGTCCAATAATGAAAGGAGTCACTCAAATAGACTATATAGGCTCTCTCCTTCAATTTTATGACGTTTTCCATAGCTTGCCTTAAAAAATCAGAAGGTAAAACCGTGGTATCACAGAAATCCGCTTTTTGGCTGTTTCTCAGCGAGAAACAGTTATTTTGAACCTGAAACACAGGTCTCCCCCCCCACCCATTACCGGGAGCGCATCACTGCGCCGTGCTGTGGACAAAATGAGGTACTGCACATTCGCCTAAAAGGCAGAATGACAGCATTAAAATGTCTCCAACTGCTCTGAAATAAAGTGTAAAAATCTGAAAATAAACACAATTCCTTCACAAAAATGGGCTTTGTCTTTTGAGCATTTTTTGCCTTCATTTGCTTCAGCCAAATTAGAAACATGGGAAGAAAAGAGGGGAAAATCTCACTCCAGACTCAGCCAAAAACAGCAGCCGAAATGCTGCATTAAAATTACTCAAACTTGTCTAAAATCACAATCTAAAAATCTAAAAATGATCAAAATGGCTTAGCAATGATGCGGCCTGCCTTTTGCACGTGTTTTTCCTGGCTTTACTTCAGCAAAATAAAAGAAAAGAGGAGAAAATTGCACTTCAGCCAGGGTTAAAAAGCAGCAGAAATACTGCATTAAAATGCCTCCAACTTGTCTAAAATGACATTTAAAAATCTAAAAATGATCAAAATGACTTAGAAATGATGGGGCCCTCCTTTTGCATATTTTTTGACTGGCTTTACTCCACCAGAATTAAAAATATCAGCAGAAAGGAGGGGGGAAATTGCAGTGTTGTCTGCCCTGGAGAAGTTTCTTTTTTTGCCCACAAGATGGAGGCAGAGCTCCACGGATGAATTTAGCTGCACTCAGTTGGAACTTTGAAAACTTTCTAAGTGGTTTGGTGAGTCCAATAAGGAAAGGAGTCACTCTTTCAATAGCTTGCCTTAAAAAATCAGAAGGTAAAACAGTGTTTTCACAAAAATCCGCTTTTAGCTGTATCTCAGCCAGAAACAGTCATTTTCAACCTGAAGCACAGGTAAGTGTTTTGCTGAGTCCAATAATGAAAGGAGTCACTCAAATAGACTATATAGACTCCTTCCTTCAATTTTCTGACGTTTTCAATAGCTTGTCTTAAAAAATCAGAAGGTAAAACAGTGGTTTCACAAAAATCCGCTTTTAGCTGTATCTCAGCCCGAAACAGTCATTTTCAACGTGAAACACAGGTAAGTTGTTTGGTGAGTCCAATAATGAAATGAGTCACTCAAATCAACTATGTAGACTCCCTCCTTCAATTTTCTGACGTTTTCAATAGCTTGCCTTAAAAAATCAGAAGGTAAAACTGTGTTTTCACAAAAATCCGCTTTTAGCTGTATCTCAGCCAGAAACAGTCATTTTCAACCTGAAACACAGGTAAGTGGTTTGGTGAGTCCAATAATGAAATTAGTCACTCAAATCAACTATATAGACTCTCTCCTTCAATTTTATGACGTTGTCCATAGCTTGCCTTAAAAAATCAGAAGGTAAAACAGTGGTATCACAGAAATCCGCTTTTTGGCTGTTTCTCAGCGAGAAACAGTTATTTTGAACCTGAAACACAGGTCCCCCCCCCCCCACCCATTACCGGGAGCGCATCACTGCGCCGTGCTGTGGACAAAATGAGGTACTGCACATTCGCCTAAAAGGCAGAATGACAGCATTAAAATGTCTCCAACTGCTCTGAAATAAAGTGTAAAAATCTGAAAATAAACACAATTCCTTCACAAAAATGGGCTTTGTCTTTTGAGCATTTTTTGCCTTCATTTGATTCCGCCAAATTAGAAACATGAGAAGAAAAGAGGGGAAAATCTCACTCCAGACTCAGCCAAAAACAGCAGCCGAAATGCCGCATTAAAATTACTCAAACTTGTCTAAAATCACAATCTAAAAATCTAAAAATGATCAAAATGGCTTAGCAATGATGCGGCCTGCCTTTTGCACGTGTTTTTCCTGGCTTTACTTCAGCAAAATGAAAGAAAAGAGGAGAAAATTGCACTTCAGCCAAGGTTAAAACGCAGCAGAAATACTGCATTAAAATGCCTCCAACTTGTCTAAAATGACATTTAAAAATCTAAAAATGATCAAAATGACTTAGAAATGATGGGGCCCTCCTTTTGCATATTTTTTGACTGGCTTTACTCCACCAGAATTGAAAATATCAGCAGAAAAGAGGGGGGAAATTGCAGTTTTGTCAGCCCTGGAGATGTTTCTTTTTTTGCCCACAAGATGGAGGCAGAGCTCCACGGATGAATTTAGCTGTACTCAGTTGGAACTTTGAAAACTTTCTAAGTGGTTTGGTGAGTCCAATAAGGAAAGGAGTCACTCTTTCAATAGCTTGCATTAAAAAATCAGAAGGTAAAACAGTGTTCTCACAAAAATCCGCTTTTAGCTGTATCTCAGCCAGAAACAGTCATTTTCAACCTGAAGCACAGGTAAGTGGTTTGCTGAGTCCAATAATGAAAGGAGTCACTCAAATAGACTATATAGACTCCTTCCTTCAATTTTCTGACGTTTTCAATAGCTTGTCTTAATAAATCAGAAGGTAAAACAGTGTTTTCACAAAAATCCGCTTTTAGCTGTATCTCAGCCCGAAACAGTCATTTTCAACGTGAAACACAGGTAAGTTGTTTGGTGAGTCCAATAATGAAATGAGTCACTCAAATCAACTATATAGACTCCCTCCTTCAATTTTCTGACGTTTTCAATAGCTTGCCTTAAAAAATCAGAAGGTAAAACAGTGTTTTCACAAAAATCCACTTTTAGCTGTATCTCAGCCAGAAACAGTCATTTTCAACCTGAAGCACAGGTAAGTGGTTTGCTGAGTCCAATAATGAAAGGAGTCACTAAAATAGACTATATAGACTCCTTCCTTCAATTTTCTGACGTTTTCAATAGCTTGCCTTAAAAAATCAGAAGGTAAAACAGTGTTTTCACAAAAATCCGCTTTTAGCTGTATCTCAGCCAGAAACAGTAATTTTCAACCTGAAGCACAGGTAAGTGGTTTGCTGAGTCCAATAATGAAAGGAGTCACTCAAATAGACTATATAGACTCCTTCCTTCAATTTTCTGACGTTTTCAATAGCTTGCCTTAAAAAATCAGAAGGTAAAACAGTGTTTTCACAAAAATCCGCTTTTAGCTGTATCTCAGCCAGAAACAGTCATTTTCAACCTGAAGCACAGGTAAGTGGTTTGCTGAGTCCAATAATGAAAGGAGTCACTCAAATAGACTATATAGGCTCTCTCCTTCAATTTTATGACGTTTTCCATAGCTTGCCTTAAAAAATCAGAAGGTAAAACCGTGGTATCACAGAAATCCGCTTTTTGGCTGTTTCTCAGCGAGAAACAGTTATTTTGAACCTGAAACACAGGTCTCCCCCCCCACCCATTACCGGGAGCGCATCACTGCGCCGTGCTGTGGACAAAATGAGGTACTGCACATTCGCCTAAAAGGCAGAATGACAGCATTAAAATGTCTCCAACTGCTCTGAAATAAAGTGTAAAAATCTGAAAATAAACACAATTCCTTCACAAAAATGGGCTTTGTCTTTTGAGCATTTTTTGCCTTCATTTGCTTCAGCCAAATTAGAAACATGAGAAGAAAAGAGGGGAAAATCTCACTCCAGACTCAGCCAAAAACAGCAGCCGAAATGCTGCATTAAAATTACTCAAACTTGTCTAAAATCACAATCTAAAAATCTAAAAATGATCAAAATGGCTTAGCAATGATGCGGCCTGCCTTTTGCACGTGTTTTTCCTGGCTTTACTTCAGCAAAATAAAAGAAAAGAGGAGAAAATTGCACTTCAGCCAGGGTTAAAAAGCAGCAGAAATACTGCATTAAAATGCCTCCAACTTGTCTAAAATGACATTTAAAAATCTAAAAATGATCAAAATGACTTAGAAATGATGGGGCCCTCCTTTTGCATATTTTTTGACTGGCTTTACTCCACCAGAATTAAAAATATCAGCAGAAAGGAGGGGGGAAATTGCAGTGTTGTCTGCCCTGGAGAAGTTTCTTTTTTTGCCCACAAGATGGAGGCAGAGCTCCACGGATGAATTTAGCTGCACTCAGTTGGAACTTTGAAAACTTTCTAAGTGGTTTGGTGAGTCCAATAAGGAAAGGAGTCACTCTTTCAATAGCTTGCCTTAAAAAATCAGAAGGTAAAACAGTGTTTTCACAAAAATCCGCTTTTAGCTGTATCTCAGCCAGAAACAGTCATTTTCAACCTGAAGCACAGGTAAGTGTTTTGCTGAGTCCAATAATGAAAGGAGTCACTCAAATAGACTATATAGACTCCTTCCTTCAATTTTCTGACGTTTTCAATAGCTTGTCTTAAAAAATCAGAAGGTAAAACAGTGTTTTCACAAAAATCCGCTTTTAGCTGTATCTCAGCCCGAAACAGTCATTTTCAACGTGAAACACAGGTAAGTTGTTTGGTGAGTCCAATAATGAAATGAGTCACTCAAATCAACTATGTAGACTCCCTCCTTCAATTTTCTGACGTTTTCAATAGCTTGCCTTAAAAAATCAGAAGGTAAAACTGTGTTTTCACAAAAATCCGCTTTTAGCTGTATCTCAGCCAGAAACAGTCATTTTCAACCTGAAACACAGGTAAGTGGTTTGGTGAGTCCAATAATGAAATTAGTCACTCAAATCAACTATATAGACTCTCTCCTTCAATTTTATGACGTTGTCCATAGCTTGCCTTAAAAAATCAGAAGGTAAAACAGTGGTATCACAGAAATCCGCTTTTTGGCTGTTTCTCAGCGAGAAACAGTTATTTTGAACCTGAAACACAGGTCCCCCCCCCCCACCCATTACCGGGAGCGCATCACTGCGCCGTGCTGTGGACAAAATGAGGTACTGCACATTCGCCTAAAAGGCAGAATGACAGCATTAAAATGTCTCCAACTGCTCTGAAATAAAGTGTAAAAATCTGAAAATAAACACAATTCCTTCACAAAAATGGGCTTTGTCTTTTGAGCATTTTTTGCCTTCATTTGATTCCGCCAAATTAGAAACATGAGAAGAAAAGAGGGGAAAATCTCACTCCAGACTCAGCCAAAAACAGCAGCCGAAATGCCGCATTAAAATTACTCAAACTTGTCTAAAATCACAATCTAAAAATCTAAAAATGATCAAAATGGCTTAGCAATGATGCGGCCTGCCTTTTGCACGTGTTTTTCCTGGCTTTACTTCAGCAAAATGAAAGAAAAGAGGAGAAAATTGCACTTCAGCCAAAGTTAAAAAGCAGCAGAAATACTGCATTAAAATGCCTCCAACTTGTCTAAAATGACATTTAAAAATCTAAAAATGATCAAAATGACTTAGAAATGATGGGGCCCTCCTTTTGCATATTTTTTGACTGGCTTTACTCCACCAGAATTGAAAATATCAGCAGAAAAGAGGGGGGAAATTGCAGTTTTGTCAGCCCTGGAGAAGTTTCTTTTTTTGCCCACAAGATGGAGGCAGAGCTCCACGGATGAGTTTAGCTGTACTCAGTTGGAACTTTGAAAACTTTCTAAGTGGTTTGGTGAGTCCAATAAGGAAAGGAGTCACTCTTTCAATAGCTTGCCTTAAAAAATCAGAAGGTAAAACAGTGTTTTCACAAAAATCCGCTTTTAGCTGTATCTCAGCCAGAAACAGTCATTTTCAACCTGAAGCACAGGTAAGTGGTTTGCTGAGTCCAATAATGAAAGGAGTCACTCAAATAGACTATATGGACTCCCTCCTTCAATTTTCTGACGTTTTCAATAGCTTGCCTTAAAAAATCAGAAGGTAAAACAGTGTTTTCACAAAAATCCGCTTTTAGCTGTATCTCAGCCAGAAACAGTCATTTTCAACCTGAAGCACAGGTAAGTGGTTTGCTGAGTCCAATAATGAAAGGAGTCACTCAAATAGACTATATAGGCTCTCTCCTTCAATTTTATGACGTTTTCCATAGCTTGCCTTAAAAAATCAGAAGGTAAAACCGTGGTATCACAGAAATCCGCTTTTTGGCTGTTTCTCAGCGAGAAACAGTTATTTTGAACCTGAAACACAGGTCTCCCCCCCCACCCATTACCGGGAGCGCATCACTGCGCCGTGCTGTGGACAAAATGAGGTACTGCACATTCGCCTAAAAGGCAGAATGACAGCATTAAAATGTCTCCAACTGCTCTGAAATAAAGTGTAAAAATCTGAAAATAAACACAATTCCTTCACAAAAATGGGCTTTGTCTTTTGAGCATTTTTTGCCTTCATTTGCTTCAGCCAAATTAGAAACATGGGAAGAAAAGAGGGGAAAATCTCACTCCAGACTCAGCCAAAAACAGCAGCCGAAATGCTGCATTAAAATTACTCAAACTTGTCTAAAATCACAATCTAAAAATCTAAAAATGATCAAAATGGCTTAGCAATGATGCGGCCTGCCTTTTGCACGTGTTTTTCCTGGCTTTACTTCAGCAAAATAAAAGAAAAGAGGAGAAAATTGCACTTCAGCCAGGGTTAAAAAGCAGCAGAAATACTGCATTAAAATGCCTCCAACTTGTCTAAAATGACATTTAAAAATCTAAAAATGATCAAAATGACTTAGAAATGATGGGGCCCTCCTTTTGCATATTTTTTGACTGGCTTTACTCCACCAGAATTAAAAATATCAGCAGAAAGGAGGGGGGAAATTGCAGTGTTGTCTGCCCTGGAGAAGTTTCTTTTTTTGCCCACAAGATGGAGGCAGAGCTCCACGGATGAATTTAGCTGCACTCAGTTGGAACTTTGAAAACTTTCTAAGTGGTTTGGTGAGTCCAATAAGGAAAGGAGTCACTCTTTCAATAGCTTGCCTTAAAAAATCAGAAGGTAAAACAGTGTTTTCACAAAAATCCGCTTTTAGCTGTATCTCAGCCAGAAACAGTCATTTTCAACCTGAAGCACAGGTAAGTGTTTTGCTGAGTCCAATAATGAAAGGAGTCACTCAAATAGACTATATAGACTCCTTCCTTCAATTTTCTGACGTTTTCAATAGCTTGTCTTAAAAAATCAGAAGGTAAAACAGTGGTTTCACAAAAATCCGCTTTTAGCTGTATCTCAGCCCGAAACAGTCATTTTCAACGTGAAACACAGGTAAGTTGTTTGGTGAGTCCAATAATGAAATGAGTCACTCAAATCAACTATGTAGACTCCCTCCTTCAATTTTCTGACGTTTTCAATAGCTTGCCTTAAAAAATCAGAAGGTAAAACTGTGTTTTCACAAAAATCCGCTTTTAGCTGTATCTCAGCCAGAAACAGTCATTTTCAACCTGAAACACAGGTAAGTGGTTTGGTGAGTCCAATAATGAAATTAGTCACTCAAATCAACTATATAGACTCTCTCCTTCAATTTTATGACGTTGTCCATAGCTTGCCTTAAAAAATCAGAAGGTAAAACAGTGGTATCACAGAAATCCGCTTTTTGGCTGTTTCTCAGCGAGAAACAGTTATTTTGAACCTGAAACACAGGTCCCCCCCCCCCACCCATTACCGGGAGCGCATCACTGCGCCGTGCTGTGGACAAAATGAGGTACTGCACATTCGCCTAAAAGGCAGAATGACAGCATTAAAATGTCTCCAACTGCTCTGAAATAAAGTGTAAAAATCTGAAAATAAACACAATTCCTTCACAAAAATGGGCTTTGTCTTTTGAGCATTTTTTGCCTTCATTTGATTCCGCCAAATTAGAAACATGAGAAGAAAAGAGGGGAAAATCTCACTCCAGACTCAGCCAAAAACAGCAGCCGAAATGCCGCATTAAAATTACTCAAACTTGTCTAAAATCACAATCTAAAAATCTAAAAATGATCAAAATGGCTTAGCAATGATGCGGCCTGCCTTTTGCACGTGTTTTTCCTGGCTTTACTTCAGCAAAATGAAAGAAAAGAGGAGAAAATTGCACTTCAGCCAAGGTTAAAACGCAGCAGAAATACTGCATTAAAATGCCTCCAACTTGTCTAAAATGACATTTAAAAATCTAAAAATGATCAAAATGACTTAGAAATGATGGGGCCCTCCTTTTGCATATTTTTTGACTGGCTTTACTCCACCAGAATTGAAAATATCAGCAGAAAAGAGGGGGGAAATTGCAGTTTTGTCAGCCCTGGAGATGTTTCTTTTTTTGCCCACAAGATGGAGGCAGAGCTCCACGGATGAATTTAGCTGTACTCAGTTGGAACTTTGAAAACTTTCTAAGTGGTTTGGTGAGTCCAATAAGGAAAGGAGTCACTCTTTCAATAGCTTGCATTAAAAAATCAGAAGGTAAAACAGTGTTCTCACAAAAATCCGCTTTTAGCTGTATCTCAGCCAGAAACAGTCATTTTCAACCTGAAGCACAGGTAAGTGGTTTGCTGAGTCCAATAATGAAAGGAGTCACTCAAATAGACTATATAGACTCCTTCCTTCAATTTTCTGACGTTTTCAATAGCTTGTCTTAATAAATCAGAAGGTAAAACAGTGTTTTCACAAAAATCCGCTTTTAGCTGTATCTCAGCCCGAAACAGTCATTTTCAACGTGAAACACAGGTAAGTTGTTTGGTGAGTCCAATAATGAAATGAGTCACTCAAATCAACTATATAGACTCCCTCCTTCAATTTTCTGACGTTTTCAATAGCTTGCCTTAAAAAATCAGAAGGTAAAACAGTGTTTTCACAAAAATCCACTTTTAGCTGTATCTCAGCCAGAAACAGTCATTTTCAACCTGAAGCACAGGTAAGTGGTTTGCTGAGTCCAATAATGAAAGGAGTCACTAAAATAGACTATATAGACTCCTTCCTTCAATTTTCTGACGTTTTCAATAGCTTGCCTTAAAAAATCAGAAGGTAAAACAGTGTTTTCACAAAAATCCGCTTTTAGCTGTATCTCAGCCAGAAACAGTAATTTTCAACCTGAAGCACAGGTAAGTGGTTTGCTGAGTCCAATAATGAAAGGAGTCACTCAAATAGACTATATAGACTCCTTCCTTCAATTTTCTGACGTTTTCAATAGCTTGCCTTAAAAAATCAGAAGGTAAAACAGTGTTTTCACAAAAATCCGCTTTTAGCTGTATCTCAGCCAGAAACAGTCATTTTCAACCTGAAGCACAGGTAAGTGGTTTGCTGAGTCCAATAATGAAAGGAGTCACTCAAATAGACTATATAGGCTCTCTCCTTCAATTTTATGACGTTTTCCATAGCTTGCCTTAAAAAATCAGAAGGTAAAACCGTGGTATCACAGAAATCCGCTTTTTGGCTGTTTCTCAGCGAGAAACAGTTATTTTGAACCTGAAACACAGGTCTCCCCCCCCACCCATTACCGGGAGCGCATCACTGCGCCGTGCTGTGGACAAAATGAGGTACTGCACATTCGCCTAAAAGGCAGAATGACAGCATTAAAATGTCTCCAACTGCTCTGAAATAAAGTGTAAAAATCTGAAAATAAACACAATTCCTTCACAAAAATGGGCTTTGTCTTTTGAGCATTTTTTGCCTTCATTTGCTTCAGCCAAATTAGAAACATGAGAAGAAAAGAGGGGAAAATCTCACTCCAGACTCAGCCAAAAACAGCAGCCGAAATGCTGCATTAAAATTACTCAAACTTGTCTAAAATCACAATCTAAAAATCTAAAAATGATCAAAATGGCTTAGCAATGATGCGGCCTGCCTTTTGCACGTGTTTTTCCTGGCTTTACTTCAGCAAAATAAAAGAAAAGAGGAGAAAATTGCACTTCAGCCAGGGTTAAAAAGCAGCAGAAATACTGCATTAAAATGCCTCCAACTTGTCTAAAATGACATTTAAAAATCTAAAAATGATCAAAATGACTTAGAAATGATGGGGCCCTCCTTTTGCATATTTTTTGACTGGCTTTACTCCACCAGAATTAAAAATATCAGCAGAAAGGAGGGGGGAAATTGCAGTGTTGTCTGCCCTGGAGAAGTTTCTTTTTTTGCCCACAAGATGGAGGCAGAGCTCCACGGATGAATTTAGCTGCACTCAGTTGGAACTTTGAAAACTTTCTAAGTGGTTTGGTGAGTCCAATAAGGAAAGGAGTCACTCTTTCAATAGCTTGCCTTAAAAAATCAGAAGGTAAAACAGTGTTTTCACAAAAATCCGCTTTTAGCTGTATCTCAGCCAGAAACAGTCATTTTCAACCTGAAGCACAGGTAAGTGTTTTGCTGAGTCCAATAATGAAAGGAGTCACTCAAATAGACTATATAGACTCCTTCCTTCAATTTTCTGACGTTTTCAATAGCTTGTCTTAAAAAATCAGAAGGTAAAACAGTGTTTTCACAAAAATCCGCTTTTAGCTGTATCTCAGCCCGAAACAGTCATTTTCAACGTGAAACACAGGTAAGTTGTTTGGTGAGTCCAATAATGAAATGAGTCACTCAAATCAACTATGTAGACTCCCTCCTTCAATTTTCTGACGTTTTCAATAGCTTGCCTTAAAAAATCAGAAGGTAAAACTGTGTTTTCACAAAAATCCGCTTTTAGCTGTATCTCAGCCAGAAACAGTCATTTTCAACCTGAAACACAGGTAAGTGGTTTGGTGAGTCCAATAATGAAATTAGTCACTCAAATCAACTATATAGACTCTCTCCTTCAATTTTATGACGTTGTCCATAGCTTGCCTTAAAAAATCAGAAGGTAAAACAGTGGTATCACAGAAATCCGCTTTTTGGCTGTTTCTCAGCGAGAAACAGTTATTTTGAACCTGAAACACAGGTCCCCCCCCCCCACCCATTACCGGGAGCGCATCACTGCGCCGTGCTGTGGACAAAATGAGGTACTGCACATTCGCCTAAAAGGCAGAATGACAGCATTAAAATGTCTCCAACTGCTCTGAAATAAAGTGTAAAAATCTGAAAATAAACACAATTCCTTCACAAAAATGGGCTTTGTCTTTTGAGCATTTTTTGCCTTCATTTGATTCCGCCAAATTAGAAACATGAGAAGAAAAGAGGGGAAAATCTCACTCCAGACTCAGCCAAAAACAGCAGCCGAAATGCCGCATTAAAATTACTCAAACTTGTCTAAAATCACAATCTAAAAATCTAAAAATGATCAAAATGGCTTAGCAATGATGCGGCCTGCCTTTTGCACGTGTTTTTCCTGGCTTTACTTCAGCAAAATGAAAGAAAAGAGGAGAAAATTGCACTTCAGCCAAGGTTAAAAAGCAGCAGAAATACTGCATTAAAATGCCTCCAACTTGTCTAAAATGACATTTAAAAATCTAAAAATGATCAAAATGACTTAGAAATGATGGGGCCCTCCTTTTGCATATTTTTTGACTGGCTTTACTCCACCAGAATTGAAAATATCAGCAGAAAAGAGGGGGGAAATTGCAGTTTTGTCAGCCCTGGAGAAGTTTCTTTTTTTGCCCACAAGATGGAGGCAGAGCTCCACGGATGAGTTTAGCTGTACTCAGTTGGAACTTTGAAAACTTTCTAAGTGGTTTGGTGAGTCCAATAAGGAAAGGAGTCACTCTTTCAATAGCTTGCCTTAAAAAATCAGAAGGTAAAACAGTGTTTTCACAAAAATCCGCTTTTAGCTGTATCTCAGCCAGAAACAGTCATTTTCAACCTGAAGCACAGGTAAGTGGTTTGCTGAGTCCAATAATGAAAGGAGTCACTCAAATAGACTATATAGGCTCTCTCCTTCAATTTTATGACGTTTTCCATAGCTTGCCTTAAAAAATCAGAAGGTAAAACCGTGGTATCACAGAAATCCGCTTTTTGGCTGTTTCTCAGCGAGAAACAGTTATTTTGAACCTGAAACACAGGTCTCCCCCCCCACCCATTACCGGGAGCGCATCACTGCGCCGTGCTGTGGACAAAATGAGGTACTGCACATTCGCCTAAAAGGCAGAATGACAGCATTAAAATGTCTCCAACTGCTCTGAAATAAAGTGTAAAAATCTGAAAATAAACACAATTCCTTCACAAAAATGGGCTTTGTCTTTTGAGCATTTTTTGCCTTCATTTGCTTCAGCCAAATTAGAAACATGAGAAGAAAAGAGGGGAAAATCTCACTCCAGACTCAGCCAAAAACAGCAGCCGAAATGCTGCATTAAAATTACTCAAACTTGTCTAAAATCACAATCTAAAAATCTAAAAATGATCAAAATGGCTTAGCAATGATGCGGCCTGCCTTTTGCACGTGTTTTTCCTGGCTTTACTTCAGCAAAATAAAAGAAAAGAGGAGAAAATTGCACTTCAGCCAGGGTTAAAAAGCAGCAGAAATACTGCATTAAAATGCCTCCAACTTGTCTAAAATGACATTTAAAAATCTAAAAATGATCAAAATGACTTAGAAATGATGGGGCCCTCCTTTTGCATATTTTTTGACTGGCTTTACTCCACCAGAATTAAAAATATCAGCAGAAAGGAGGGGGGAAATTGCAGTGTTGTCTGCCCTGGAGAAGTTTCTTTTTTTGCCCACAAGATGGAGGCAGAGCTCCACGGATGAATTTAGCTGCACTCAGTTGGAACTTTGAAAACTTTCTAAGTGGTTTGGTGAGTCCAATAAGGAAAGGAGTCACTCTTTCAATAGCTTGCCTTAAAAAATCAGAAGGTAAAACAGTGTTTTCACAAAAATCCGCTTTTAGCTGTATCTCAGCCAGAAACAGTCATTTTCAACCTGAAGCACAGGTAAGTGTTTTGCTGAGTCCAATAATGAAAGGAGTCACTCAAATAGACTATATAGACTCCTTCCTTCAATTTTCTGACGTTTTCAATAGCTTGTCTTAAAAAATCAGAAGGTAAAACAGTGTTTTCACAAAAATCCGCTTTTAGCTGTATCTCAGCCCGAAACAGTCATTTTCAACGTGAAACACAGGTAAGTTGTTTGGTGAGTCCAATAATGAAATGAGTCACTCAAATCAACTATGTAGACTCCCTCCTTCAATTTTCTGACGTTTTCAATAGCTTGCCTTAAAAAATCAGAAGGTAAAACTGTGTTTTCACAAAAATCCGCTTTTAGCTGTATCTCAGCCAGAAACAGTCATTTTCAACCTGAAACACAGGTAAGTGGTTTGGTGAGTCCAATAATGAAATTAGTCACTCAAATCAACTATATAGACTCTCTCCTTCAATTTTATGACGTTGTCCATAGCTTGCCTTAAAAAATCAGAAGGTAAAACAGTGGTATCACAGAAATCCGCTTTTTGGCTGTTTCTCAGCGAGAAACAGTTATTTTGAACCTGAAACACAGGTCCCCCCCCCCCACCCATTACCGGGAGCGCATCACTGCGCCGTGCTGTGGACAAAATGAGGTACTGCACATTCGCCTAAAAGGCAGAATGACAGCATTAAAATGTCTCCAACTGCTCTGAAATAAAGTGTAAAAATCTGAAAATAAACACAATTCCTTCACAAAAATGGGCTTTGTCTTTTGAGCATTTTTTGCCTTCATTTGATTCCGCCAAATTAGAAACATGAGAAGAAAAGAGGGGAAAATCTCACTCCAGACTCAGCCAAAAACAGCAGCCGAAATGCCGCATTAAAATTACTCAAACTTGTCTAAAATCACAATCTAAAAATCTAAAAATGATCAAAATGGCTTAGCAATGATGCGGCCTGCCTTTTGCACGTGTTTTTCCTGGCTTTACTTCAGCAAAATGAAAGAAAAGAGGAGAAAATTGCACTTCAGCCAAGGTTAAAAAGCAGCAGAAATACTGCATTAAAATGCCTCCAACTTGTCTAAAATGACATTTAAAAATCTAAAAATGATCAAAATGACTTAGAAATGATGGGGCCCTCCTTTTGCATATTTTTTGACTGGCTTTACTCCACCAGAATTGAAAATATCAGCAGAAAAGAGGGGGGAAATTGCAGTTTTGTCAGCCCTGGAGAAGTTTCTTTTTTTGCCCACAAGATGGAGGCAGAGCTCCACGGATGAGTTTAGCTGTACTCAGTTGGAACTTTGAAAACTTTCTAAGTGGTTTGGTGAGTCCAATAAGGAAAGGAGTCACTCTTTCAATAGCTTGCCTTAAAAAATCAGAAGGTAAAACAGTGTTTTCACAAAAATCCGCTTTTAGCTGTATCTCAGCCAGAAACAGTCATTTTCAACCTGAAGCACAGGTAAGTGGTTTGCTGAGTCCAATAATGAAAGGAGTCACTCAAATAGACTATATGGACTCCCTCCTTCAATTTTCTGACGTTTTCAATAGCTTGCCTTAAAAAATCAGAAGGTAAAACAGTGTTTTCACAAAAATCCGCTTTTAGCTGTATCTCAGCCAGAAACAGTCATTTTCAACCTGAAGCACAGGTAAGTGGTTTGCTGAGTCCAATAATGAAAGGAGTCACTCAAATAGACTATATAGGCTCTCTCCTTCAATTTTATGACGTTTTCCATAGCTTGCCTTAAAAAATCAGAAGGTAAAACCGTGGTATCACAGAAATCCGCTTTTTGGCTGTTTCTCAGCGAGAAACAGTTATTTTGAACCTGAAACACAGGTCTCCCCCCCCACCCATTACCGGGAGCGCATCACTGCGCCGTGCTGTGGACAAAATGAGGTACTGCACATTCGCCTAAAAGGCAGAATGACAGCATTAAAATGTCTCCAACTGCTCTGAAATAAAGTGTAAAAATCTGAAAATAAACACAATTCCTTCAAAAAAATGGGCTTTGTCTTTTGAGCATTTTTTGCCTTCATTTGCTTCAGCCAAATTAGAAACATGAGAAGAAAAGAGGGGAAAATCTCACTCCAGACTCAGCCAAAAACAGCAGCCGAAATGCTGCATTAAAATTACTCAAACTTGTCTAAAATCACAATCTAAAAATCTAAAAATGATCAAAATGGCTTAGCAATGATGCGGCCTGCCTTTTGCACGTGTTTTTCCTGGCTTTACTTCAGCAAAATAAAAGAAAAGAGGAGAAAATTGCACTTCAGCCAGGGTTAAAAAGCAGCAGAAACACTGCATTAAAATGCCTCCAACTTGTCTAAAATGACATTTAAAAATCTAAAAATGATCAAAATGACTTAGAAATGATGGGGCCCTCCTTTTGCATATTTTTTGACTGGCTTTACTCCACCAGAATTAAAAATATCAGCAGAAAGGAGGGGGGAAATTGCAGTGTTGTCTGCCCTGGAGAAGTTTCTTTTTTTGCCCACAAGATGGAGGCAGAGCTCCACGGATGAATTTAGCTGCACTCAGTTGGAACTTTGAAAACTTCCTAAGTGGTTTGGTGAGTCCAATAAGGAAAGGAGTCACTCTTTCAATAGCTTGCCTTAAAAAAACAGAAGGTAAAACAGTGTTTTCACAAAAATCCGCTTTTAGCTGTATCTCAGCCAGAAACAGTCATTTTCAACGTGAAACACAGGTAAGTTGTTTGGTGAGTCCAATAATGAAATGAGTCACTCAAATCAACTATATAGACTCCCTCCTTCAATTTTCTGACGTTTTCAATAGCTTGCCTTAAAAAATCAGAAGGTAAAACTGTGTTTTCACAAAAATCCGCTTTTAGCTGTATCTCAGCCAGAAACAGTCATTTTCAACCTGAAACACAGGTAAGTGGTTTGGTGAGTCCAATAATGAAATTAGTCACTCAAATCAACTATATAGACTCTCTCCTTCAATTTTATGACGTTGTCCATAGCTTGCCTTAAAAAATCAGAAGGTAAAACCGTGGTATCACAGAAATCCGCTTTTTGGCTGTTTCTCAGCGAGAAACAGTTATTTTGAACCTGAAACACAGGTCCCCCCCCCCCCCCACCCATTACCGGGAGCGCATCACTGCGCCGTGCTGTGGACAAAATGAGGTACTGCACATTCGCCTAAAAGGCAGAATGACAGCATTAAAATGTCTCCAACTGCTCTGAAATAAAGTGTAAAAATCTGAAAATAAACACAATTCCTTCAAAAAAATGGGCTTTGTCTTTTGAGCATTTTTTGCCTTCATTTGCTTCAGCCAAATTAGAAACATGAGAAGAAAAGAGGGGAAAATCTCACTCCAGACTCAGCCAAAAACAGCAGCCGAAATGCTGCATTAAAATTACTCAAACTTGTCTAAAATCACAATCTAAAAATCTAAAAATGATCAAAATGGCTTAGCAATGATGCGGCCTGCCTTTTGCACGTGTTTTTCCTGGCTTTACTTCAGCAAAATAAAAGAAAAGAGGAGAAAATTGCACTTCAGCCAGGGTTAAAAAGCAGCAGAAACACTGCATTAAAATGCCTCCAACTTGTCTAAAATGACATTTAAAAATCTAAAAATGATCAAAATGACTTAGAAATGATGGGGCCCTCCTTTTGCATATTTTTTGACTGGCTTTACTCCACCAGAATTAAAAATATCAGCAGAAAGGAGGGGGGAAATTGCAGTGTTGTCTGCCCTGGAGAAGTTTCTTTTTTTGCCCACAAGATGGAGGCAGAGCTCCACGGATGAATTTAGCTGCACTCAGTTGGAACTTTGAAAACTTCCTAAGTGGTTTGGTGAGTCCAATAAGGAAAGGAGTCACTCTTTCAATAGCTTGCCTTAAAAAAACAGAAGGTAAAACAGTGTTTTCACAAAAATCCGCTTTTAGCTGTATCTCAGCCAGAAACAGTCATTTTCAACGTGAAACACAGGTAAGTTGTTTGGTGAGTCCAATAATGAAATGAGTCACTCAAATCAACTATATAGACTCCCTCCTTCAATTTTCTGACGTTTTCAATAGCTTGCCTTAAAAAATCAGAAGGTAAAACTGTGTTTTCACAAAAATCCGCTTTTAGCTGTATCTCAGCCAGAAACAGTCATTTTCAACCTGAAACACAGGTAAGTGGTTTGGTGAGTCCAATAATGAAATTAGTCACTCAAATCAACTATATAGACTCTCTCCTTCAATTTTATGACGTTGTCCATAGCTTGCCTTAAAAAATCAGAAGGTAAAACCGTGGTATCACAGAAATCCGCTTTTTGGCTGTTTCTCAGCGAGAAACAGTTATTTTGAACCTGAAACACAGGTCCCCCCCCCCCCCACCCATTACCGGGAGCGCATCACTGCGCCGTGCTGTGGACAAAATGAGGTACTGCACATTCGCCTAAAAGGCAGAATGACAGCATTAAAATGTCTCCAACTGCTCTGAAATAAAGTGTAAAAATCTGAAAATAAACACAATTCCTTAAAAAAAATGGGCTTTGTCTTTTGAGCATTTTTTGCCTTCATTTGCTTCAGCCAAATTAGAAACATGAGAAGAAAAGAGGGGAAAATCTCACTCCAGACTCAGCCAAAAACCGCAGCCGAAATGCTGCATTAAAATTACTCAAACTTGTCTAAAATCACAATCTAAAAATCTAAAAATGATCAAAATGGCTTAGCAATGATGCGGCCTGCCTTTTGCACGTGTTTTTCCTGGCTTTACTTCAGCAAAATAAAAGAAAAGAGGAGAAAATTGCACTTCAGCCAGGGTTAAAAAGCAGCAGAAATACTGCATTAAAATGCCTCCAACTTGTCTAAAATGACATTTAAAAATCTAAAAATGATCAAAATGACTTAGAAATGATGGGGCCCTCCTTTTGCATATTTTTTGACTGGCTTTACTCCACCAGAATTAAAAATATCAGCAGAAAGGAGGGGGGAAATTGCAGTGTTGTCTGCCCTGGAGAAGTTTCTTTTTTTGCCCACAAGATGGAGGCAGAGCTCCACGGATGAATTTAGCTGCACTCAGTTGGAACTTTGAAAACTTTCTAAGTGGTTTGGTGAGTCCAATAAGGAAAGGAGTCACTCTTTCAATAGCTTGCCTTAAAAAATCAGAAGGTAAAACAGTGTTTTCACAAAAATCCACTTTTAGCTGTATCTCAGCCAGAAACAGTAATTTTCAACCTGAAGCACAGGTAAGTGGTTTGCTGAGTCCAATAATGAAAGGAGTCACTCAAATAGACTATATAGACTCCTTCCTTCAATTTTCTGACGTTTTCAATAGCTTGTCTTAAAAAATCAGATGGTAAAACAGTGTTTTCACAAAAATCCGCTTTTAGCTGTATCTCAGCCAGAAACAGTAATTTTCAACCTGAAACACAGGTAAGTTGTTTGGTGAGTCCAACAATGAAATGAGTCACTCAAATCAACTATATAGACTCCCTCCTTCAATTTTCTGACGTTTTCAATAGCTTGCCTTAAAAAATCAGAAGGTAAAACAGTGTTTTCACAAAAATCCGCTTTTAGCTGTATCTCAGCCAGAAACAGTCATTTTCAACCTGAAGCACAGGTAAGTGGTTTGCTGAGTCCAATAATGAAAGGAGTCACTCAAATAGACTATATAGACTCCTTCCTTCAATTTTCTGACGTTTTCAATAGCTTGCCTTAAAAAATCAGAAGGTAAAACAGTGTTTTCACAAAAATCCGCTTTTAGCTGTATCTCAGCCAGAAACAGTCATTTTCAACCTGAAGCACAGGTAAGTGGTTTGCTGAGTCCAATAATGAAAGGAGTCACTCAAATAGACTATATAGGCTCTCTCCTTCAATTTTATGACGTTTTCCATAGCTTGCCTTAAAAAATCAGAAGGTAAAACCGTGGTATCACAGAAATCCGCTTTTTGGCTGTTTCTCAGCGAGAAACAGTTATTTTGAACCTGAAACACAGGTCTCCCCCCCACCCATTACCGGGAGCGCATCACTGCGCCGTGCTGTGGACAAAATGAGGTACTGCACATTCGCCTAAAAGGCAGAATGACAGCATTAAAATGTCTCCAACTGCTCTGAAATAAAGTGTAAAAATCTGAAAATAAACACAATTCCTTCACAAAAATGGGTTTTGTCTTTTGAGCATTTTTTGCCTTCATTTGCTTCAGCCAAATTAGAAACATGAGAAGAAAAGAGGGGAAAATCTCACTCCAGACTCAGCCAAAAACAGCAGCCGAAATGCTGCATTAAAATTACTCAAACTTGTCTAAAATCACAATCTAAAAATCTAAAAATGATCAAAATGGCTTAGCAATGATGCGGCCTGCCTTTTGCACGTGTTTTTCCTGGCTTTACTTCAGCAAAATAAAAGAAAAGAGGAGAAAATTGCACTTCAGCCAGGGTTAAAAAGCAGCAGAAATACTGCATTAAAATGCCTCCAACTTGTCTAAAATGACATTTAAAAATCTAAAAATAATCAAAATGACTTAGAAATGATGGGGCCCTCCTTTTGCATATTTTTTGACTGGCTTTACTCCACCAGAATTAAAAATATCAGCAGAAAGGAGGGGGGAAATTGCAGTGTTGTCTGCCCTGGAGAAGTTTCTTTTTTTGCCCACAAGATGGAGGCAGAGCTCCACGGATGAATTTAGCTGCACTCAGTTGGAACTTTGAAAACTTTCTAAGTGGTTTGGTGAGTCCAATAAGGAAAGGAGTCACTCTTTCAATAGCTTGCCTTAAAAAATCAGAAGGTAAAACAGTGTTTTCACAAAAATCCGCTTTTAGCTGTATCTCAGCCAGAAACAGTCATTTTCAACCTGAAGCACAGGTAAGTGGTTTGCTGAGTCCAATAATGAAAGGAGTCACTCAAATAGACTATATAGACTCCTTCCTTCAATTTTCTGACGTTTTCAATAGCTTGTCTTAAAAAATCAGAAGGTAAAACGAAAGTTACGCCTGTAACTACGGTTCTATGAGTCTCGGATGACCGCCAGGCGGTGCTGTAAGCACTGGATATCTCCCCTCTGCATGACCCCCGGAAGGGGTATCTTCCGGCGTCAAGCATGGGATCGACTCCTAGAATCTTCTCGCGAGAGCACGAGGATTCGGAGTGACCGGCAGGCCTGGCGGTCATCCGGGACTCATAGAACCGTAGTTACAGGCGTAACTTTCGTTCTATTTCATCCCTACTGACCACCAGGCGGTGCTGTAAGCACTGGATGACGAATACCAACAATGTCACATAGAATCCCGGTCACATACCTCACTGACCAGGGGCAGAAGGACCCGGGAGTAGAACCACGCCCAATGGTTGGGGAGTGGCGACATTGATCCGGTAAAACCTGGAGGACGTGTCCGGCGACGTCCACGAAGCTGCTGCGCAGATGTCCTCCAGAGGCACCCCCTTCAGGGCAGCCCAAGAAGCTGCAACGCTTCTGGTCGAGTGGCACCTCACCCCCACTGGTAAGGGGTGGCCACTGGCCCTGTAGGCGTGCTCGATGGTGTCCACCACCCAGTGGGACAGGCGCTGTCTAGAAATAGCACGCCCCCTGACAGGGCCACCATGACAGATAAAAAGCTGCTCCGACCGTCGCACAGGCGCGGTGGCAGCAACATAAGCAGCAAGGGCCCGTACGGGGCACAAAGGGCTTGGCCCACCCTCCGCAGGCTCGGGGTCGAACCGGGCAAGCTGGATAGGCCGATTAGCATGATCGCGTGGCAGGACCTTGGGCAGGAACGCCACGTTCGGCCACAACGTAACCCCTGAGCCATCCGGGTTCCACCTCAGGCAGTACCCGCTGACTGACAGGGCATGTAACTCACTGACTCGCTTTGCTGACGTCATAGCGAGGAGAAAAGCCGTCTTCATAGAGAGACACTTCAGGTCCACCTGGGCCAAGGGCTCAAAAGGTGGAGAAGAGAGGGCACCTAGTACCATAGACAGGTCCCACACCGGGGCCCTTGGGGTCCTCGGGGGGCGCAGCCTCAGAGCCCCCCTGAGAAAGAGAGAAACCATCCGGTGGCACCCCACAGTGGCATTCTCGACCAGGGCATGTCGTGATGAAATGGCCGCCACGTACACCCTTAAGGTGGACTGAGCACGGCCATCATCCAGGAGGGACTGAAGGAACTCCAGGATCGTGGCCACAGGGCAAAGCATAGGGTCCTCTGCCCTGTCCGCACACCAGGCAGAGAATCTCCTCCACTTGCACTCATACTGGAGGCGGGTGGAGGGCGCACGAGCGTTCAAGATGGTAGCCCTGACGGGCTCAGTACGGCTTGACACTAACGGGTCGGGCCCTGCAGTGGCCAGACCCAGAGTTGAAGGCGACGGGGGTCGGGATGCCAAATCCGACCCCCCAGCTGGGACAGAAGGTCCCTCCGGTCGGGTAGGCGCCATGGCGTGCCGCAGCAGAGCCTCCGGAGTAGTGGGAACCACGGTCTCCCCGGCCAGAAGGGGGCCACCAAGAGGAGCCTGTGACCTCTCTGGAGGACCCTCTGCAACGTCGGCAGGATTAAAGGTAGTGGGGGGAACGCGTACAGGAGCCCGTCGGGCCACTCGTGCCCTAGGGCATCCTGACCCAGAGGACTGGTCTCCTCTGTCCAGGAGAACCAGAGGGGGCAGTGAGCCGAGACGCCCGAGGCGAAGAGGTCCACCACCGCTCTGCCAAAGAGGACCCAAATCATCCCCACTACCTCCGGATGAAGCCACCACTCTCCTGGGGGAGGCTTGTGTCGAGACAGGAAGTCTGCCACCTGATTCCTGACCCCTGGCAGGTATATCGCCCGCAGGCTGAGGAGGCGAGGAGCGGCCCACGTCAGAAGGCCCCGGGACACCTGCAGCAGCTGTGCAGACCTGGTGCCCCCCTGGTGGTTGATCTGGGAGACAGTGGACACATTGTCCGACCGAACCAGTACGTGCCTCCCCCATAGGTGAGGTAAAAAGTGCTCGAGTGCTCGGTGTACAGCACGGAGCTCCAGCACATTGATGTGGCGTGTGCGGTCCCGCGCAGACCACTGCCCTTGGGCAGGCCTGCCGCGCCAAACAGCACCCCACCCCGAGAGGGAGGCATCTGCGGTGACAGTCTCCCGGAAGGAGGTGATAGTGCCCAAGGGCACACCCCCCAGCAGGAATGCCCCGTCTTTCCAGGGTGCCAGGGCATGGACACATACCCGCGACACCCTGACTAGCCTGTGCCTGTGCCTTTCGGCATCCAGGCGAAGGCTGTTCAGCCACATCTGCAGGGGGCGTAGCCTCAGCAGGCCCAAAGGCACAACAGCCGAGGCGGCTGTCAATCTGCCCAAAAGCTGCAGGAACTGGAGGTAAGGCAGCCGTCTGCCCCTCCTGAATCAGGGGAGGAGCCGCAGGATGTCGCTCACACGCCGCGGTGAGAGACAGGCCCTCATGGTCACCGAGTCGAGTACCAATCCTAAGTAGGCGACTCGCTGGGAGGGAGCCAGACAGCTCTTCCCTCTGTTCACTGTGAGCCCTAGTTTGGCCACATGCGACAAAAGGAGGGCCGTGTCTGCCACCACTTGTTCTCGGGACGGCGCGCATATCAGCCAGTCGTCCAGGTACGGCAGAACCTTCATACCCTGTGCCTGCAGGGGAGCGAGGGCTGCCGCCACGCACCTGGTGAAAACCCTTGGGGACAGGGAGAGCCCGAACGGGAGCACCCTGAACTGGTAATGGCGGTCCTGATAGGCGAACCTCAGGAACCGCTGGTGCTGTGCCGCAATCGGCACGTGAAAGTAAGCGTCCTGTAGATCTACCGTCGTAAACCACTCCCCCTGACCGACCGCACGCAGAACATCTGCTGTGGTCAGCATCCGGAAGGGCAGGGCCTTCATGTACCCGTTGAGGCCTCTCAGGTCCAAGATGGGACGAAGGCCGCCGTCTTTCTTGCTGACGAGAAAGTAGGTTGAGTAGAACCCCTGGGGCTGCAGCAGGGGGTCTACCGGCACAATGGCGCCCTTGGCCAGCAGGACGGACAACTCCTGAGTCAGAGCCAGAATGTTCGCCGGGTCTCTGATGACGGTCATCTTGACCCGGCCGGAGGTAGGGGGCCGGTGTCGGAACTGCAGTACGTACCCGTGGGTTAAGGTGGAAATTACCCAGGGGTCCGACGAGCAGGCAGCCCAGTGACTGAGCTGCTGCCGGGAAAAGCAGCCGACGACCGGCCCCGTGGCCCTAGCGCCGTCTCCCCCGGCCTCTGGACGTGCCGGGGGGGCGATGGTCGAGGCCAACACCCCGACGCTGCTGGGGCGGTCCGCGCACAGGGGGGCGAAACCCCCCGGCAGGCTGTCCAACGGGCCGTTGGGAGCTGTGCTGGCTCCTGCGGGCAGGAGGCTGGGGGCGACGTCCAGGGGCGGACGAAGGGCCCTTCGGTGTACTGGAAGCGGGCGCCCTCCTGTGAAGGTGCACCAGTCGCTGCCTGGTCTCATCGGCCAGGGCGGTGCGGTTCAGAGCTTCCAGGGCAGTTGCCCCAAACAGCTCCCCCGGTTCTGCCGGTGCCTGACGAAGAACCCTACGAGCAGTCTCCGTCAGGGGTGACTGCGCCAGCCAGACATGACGGCGCGTGTGCACCAGGGTGGACATCAGCCGCCCCAGTTCCCTCGTCTGGGAGGCAAAAGCCTGTAGGGACACATCACACAAGTCCTGTGTGGAATCATCCACCTGTGCATCCTGCAGGGAGGTGGAGAGAGCCAGTAGCAGATGAGAAAGGGTGTTCCCCAGCCGGCCGATGCGCGCCGCTGTTTCATAAGCTTTACAAATATGCCCATCAGTAACCCTACACTGGGTAGAGGGGCACTTGGGATCTGGCTTCAGAGCCTCATCAGGAGCCACTATCAGTGCTGCAATGGAGGGCTCGATGGGGGGCATGTGGTGGAGACCAGCCACTGCAGCGTCCTCCATCGCCGTCAGAGCACAGTCATCAGCTGTTAGCCTGGAGAGGGCTGTGACATCTCTCTCCAGCATGAGTGCAGCTCCCTCAAAAAATCAGACGAAGGCGGAATAGTGAATTCCACCGGAGAAGGATTGCGCCTGTGGAAGGCGCTAGAGGCCACCTCCGCACGCGGTGCATCCAGCTGCAAGTGTGCCAGGGCAGTGCGGATAATGCTCTGCACGGAGGAACAAACCGTCCCCTCCCGAGAGCTCTGGGCAGATGAGTGCGAGGAGAACCCCGAGCGCTGTGAGGCCGGGTCCCCTGATGACACGTTGGAGTGGCTCGCCGAGGCTGCAATGGAGATTGCGTCCTCTGGCAGCGGCGGTGGCGACCCCAGAGCAAACTCTGGCAAGGCAGGTTCCACCTGGCCAGTACCAGGTTGCAGATTGAGGAGGAGCGCCTTCATCTGCTCCATGTCGGCAGCCAAGCGATCTACCTTCGAGGAGAGCTGGCTCGTCATCCGCCGTCGTTTGGGGGCCCCCACCACTCTCTTCGCCGATCGCTTCAGAGAAGACCCCGGCTGGGATGAGGGGAGGCTGGCCAACGGCCCCGGCTGCTCAGGGCCCAGGCATGACACGCAGAGGTCCTGGTCAACCGCAGGATCCAGGGCGGGCATGCACCCTGGGCATGAACGCTCCATCACAGCGACCGGTGGGAGAGGGAGCGGACACGCTGCCATCACCACGGATGTGCTGGCAGGAGAGAGGAGCGGACACGCTGCCGTCCACACGAATGTGTTGGTGGGAGCGGTCACGCTGCCGTCACCACGGATGTGCCGGTGGGAGAGGGGAGCGGACGCGCTGCAGTCACCACGTAGGTGTCGGTGGGAGAGGGGAGCGGAAACGCTGCCGTCACCACAGCGAGCACGCTGCCGTCACCACCAATATGCAGGCGGGAGAGGGGAGGGCCACGCTACCGTCAGCACGGATGTGTCAGTGGGAGAGGGGAGCGGAAACCCTGCCGTCACCACAGCGAGCACGCTGCCGTCACCACCGATATGCAGGTGGGAGAGGGGAGCAGCCACGCTACCGTAAGTACTGGTGTGTCAGTGGGAGAGGGGAGCGGAAACGCTGCCGTCACCACAGCGAGCACGCTGCCGTCACCGCCAATATGCCGGCGGGAGAGGGGAGGGCCACGCTGCTGTCACCACGGCTATGAGAAAAGGCAAAAAAGGCGTCTTTACTCAAAAAGAAGAGAACAATCCTCTCTTGTTTCTTTTCCTTTTTTTTTTTTTTTTTTCAAGAAAAAAAATAACTGCAAGGAAAAATAATAATGTCACATCAGTAAGTGGGAGAGGGAGCGAATGCTGCCGTCACCCTGAACGAGCCGGTGGGAGAGGGAGCGGAAACGCCGCCGTCACCACGGCCGCAAAACAGGCCAAAAGGCGCTGTTCTTTTCCCTTCTTATATATTCTTTTTTTTTTTAAAGAAAAAATAATCTGCAAGGAAAAGAAATAATGTTGTCACATTAATAAAGTGGGAGAGGGAGCGAAACGCTGCCGTCACCACAAGTGTGCCGGTGGGAGAGGGGCGTGGCCTTCACCACGGCTGTAAGAAGGACAAAAAAAGGTGTTGTTTTTTTTTTTTTTCAAAAGAAAAAAATAATCCCTTTCTGTCTTCTTTTTTTTTTTTTTCCAGCAGAAAAAATAACTGCACAGAATATTCAGGTGTCGGGCGCAGCCAACAGCTTACCTTCTGTCAGCTGGGCCAGGGGGGCGGGGCGGGGCGGGGAGCCGCCGCAACGAACACCAATAAATACCGCGCGGCCACAGCCTCTCGGAGGACGACAGAGATCGTTACTCCTACCTTACGGCACGAAGCTGCACCGGGGCCGGCGGTTTAGGGAGGAAAGGAAGAAGCTTTCAACCAGCCTTCTATTTCCGTCCTGTACTTCAGCGCGATGCGAGAAGAATAAGGAGTCTATCCCATGCTTGACGCCGGAAGATATACCCCTTCCGGGGGTCATGCAGGGGTCACGGGTGACGTGACATTGTTGGTATTGTACTCGACATGCGCATGCGCGAGGGGAGATATCCAGTGCTTACAGCACCGCCTGGCGGTCAGTAGGGACGAAATAGAACAGTGTTTTCACAAAAATCCGCTTTTAGCTGTATCTCAGCCCGAAACAGTCATTTTCAACGTGAAACACAGGTAAGTTGTTTGGTGAGTCCAATAATGAAATGAGTCACTCAAATCAACTATATAGACTCCCTCCTTCAATTTTCTGACGTTTTCAATAGCTTGCCTTAAAAAATCAGAGGGTAAAACTGTGTTTTCACAAAAATCCGCTTTTAGCTGTATCTCAGCCAGAAACAGTCATTTTCAACCTGAAACACAGGTAAGTGGTTTGGTGAGTCCAATAATGAAATTAGTCACTGAAATCAACTATATAGACTCTCTCCTTCAATTTTCTGACGTTTTCCATAGCTTGCCTTAAAAAATCAGAAGGTATCACAGAAATCCGCTTTTTGGCTGTTGGCTGAAACAGTTATTTTGAACCTGAAACACAGCCCCCCCCCCCATTACCGGGGCCGTGCTGTGGACAAAATTAGGTACTGCACATTCGCCTAAAAGCCAGAATGACAGCATTAAAATGTCTCCAACTGCTCTGAAATAAAGTGTAAAAATCTGAAAATAAACACAATTCCTTCACAAAAATGGGCTTTGTCTTTTGAGCATTTTTTGCCTTCATTTGATTCAGCCAAATTAGAAACATGAGAAGAAAAGAGGGGAAAATCTCACTCCAGACTCAGCCAAAAACAGCAGCCGAAATGCCGCATTAAATTACTCAAACTTGTCTAAAATCACAATCTAAAAATCTAAAAATGATCAAAATGGCTTAGCAATGATGCGGCCTGCCTTTTGCACATGTTTTTCCTGGCTTTACTTCAGCAAAATGAAAGAAAAGAGGAGAAGATTGCACTTCAGCCAAGGTTAAAAAGCAGCAGAAATACTGCATTAAAATGCCTCCAACTTGTCTAAAATGACATTTAAAAATCTAAAAATGATCAAAATGACTTAGAAATGATGGGGCCCTCCGTTTGCATATTTTTTGACTGGCTTTACTCAACCAGAATTGAAAATATCAGCAGAAAAGAGGGAGGAAATTGCAGTGTTGTCAGCCCTGGAGAAGTTTCTTTTTTTGCCCACAAGATGGAGGCAGAGCTCCACGGATGAATTTAGCTGCACTCAGTTGGAACTTTGAAAACTTTCTAAGTGGTTTGGTGAGTCCAATAATGAAAGGAGTCACTCTTTCAATAGCTTGCCTTAAAGATCAGAAGGTAAAACAAGTGTTTTCACAAAAATCCGCTTTTAGCTGTATCTCAGCCAGAAACAGTCATTTTCAACCTGAAGCACATTGCAGCATTGCTGAGTCCAATAATGAAAGGAGTCACTAAAATAGACTATATAGACTCCTTCCTTCAATTTTCTGACGTTTTCAATAGCTTTCCTTAAAAAATCAGAAGGTAAAACAATTTTATTACAGAACTGCTTTTTGGCAGTTTCTCAGCAAGAAACAGTCATTTTGAACCTGAAACACTGTAAGTGGTTTGGTGAGTCCAATAATGAAATGAGTCTCTCAAATCAAGTACATAGACTCCTTTCTCCAATTTTCTGACGTTTTCAATAGCTTGCCTTAAAAAATCAGAAGGTAAATCAATGTTATGACAGAAATCCGCTTTTTGGCTGTTTCTCAGCGAGAAACAATCATTTTGTACCTGAAACACTGTAAGTGGTTTGGTGAGTCCAATAATGAAATGAGTCTCTCAAATCAACTACATAGACTCCCTTCTCCAATTTTCTGACGTTTTCAATAGCTTGCCTTAAAAAATCAGAAGGTAAATCAATGTTATGACAGAAATCCGCTTTTTGGCTATTTCTCAGCAAGAAACAATCATTTTGTACCTGAAACACTGTAAGTGGTTTGGTGAGTCCAATAATGAAATGAGTCTCTCAAATCAACTACATAGACTCCTTTCTCATATTTTCTAACGTTTTCAATAGCTTGCCTTAAAAAATCAGAAGGTAAAACAATGTTATTACAGAAATTTTCATTTGATTCAGCCAAATTAGAAACATGAGAAGAAAAGAGGGGAAAATCTCACTCCAGACTCAGCCAAAAACAGCAGCCGAAATGCCGCATTAAATTACTCAAACTTGTCTAAAATCACAATCTAAAAATCTAAAAATGATCAAAATGGCTTAGCAATGATGCGGCCTGCCTTTTGCACATGTTTTTCCTGGCTTTACTTCAGCAAAATGAAAGAAAAGAGGAGAAGATTGCACTTCAGCCAAGGTTAAAAAGCAGCAGAAATACTGCATTAAAATGCCTCCAACTTGTCTAAAATGACATTTAAAAATCTAAAAATGATCAAAATGACTTAGAAATGATGGGGCCCTCCGTTTGCATATTTTTTGACTGGCTTTACTCAACCAGAATTGAAAATATCAGCAGAAAAGAGGGAGGAAATCGCAGTGTTGTCAGCCCTGGAGAAGTTTCTTTTTTTGCCCACAAGATGGAGGCAGAGCTCCACGGATGAATTTAGCTGCACTCAGTTGGAACTTTGAAAACTTTCTAAGTGGTTTGGTGAGTCCAATAATGAAAGGAGTCACTCTTTCAATAGCTTGCCTTAAAGATCAGAAGGTAAAACAAGTGTTTTCACAAAAATCCGCTTTTAGCTGTATCTCAGCCAGAAACAGTCATTTTCAACCTGAAGCACATTGCAGCATTGCTGAGTCCAATAATGAAAGGAGTCACTAAAATAGACTATATAGACTCCTTCCTTCAATTTTCTGACGTTTTCAATAGCTTTCCTTAAAAAATCAGAAGGTAAAACAATTTTATTACAGAACTGCTTTTTGGCAGTTTCTCAGCAAGAAACAGTCATTTTGAACCTGAAACACTGTAAGTGGTTTGGTGAGTCCAATAATGAAATGAGTCTCTCAAATCAAGTACATAGACTCCTTTCTCCAATTTTCTGACGTTTTCAATAGCTTGCCTTAAAAAATCAGAAGGTAAATCAATGTTATGACAGAAATCCGCTTTTTGGCTGTTTCTCAGCGAGAAACAATCATTTTGTACCTGAAACACTGTAAGTGGTTTGGTGAGTCCAATAATGAAATGAGTCTCTCAAATCAACTACATAGACTCCCTTCTCCAATTTTCTGACGTTTTCAATAGCTTGCCTTAAAAAATCAGAAGGTAAATCAATGTTATGACAGAAATCCGCTTTTTGGCTGTTTCTCAGCAAGAAAGAATCATTTTGTACCTGAAACACTGTAAGTGGTTTGGTGAGTCCAATAATGAAATGAGTCTCTCAAATCAACTACATAGACTCCTTTCTCATATTTTCTAACGTTTTCAATAGCTTGCCTTAAAAAATCAGAAGGTAAAACAATGTTATTACAGAAATCCGCTTTTTGGCAGTTTCTCAGCGAGAAACAGTCATTTTGAACCTGAAACACTGTAAGTGGTTTGGTGAGTCCAATAATGAAATGAGTCTCTCAAATCAACTACATAGACTCCTTTCTCCAATTTTCTGACGTTTTCAATAGCTTGCCTTAAAAAATCAGAAGGTAAATCAATGTTATGACAGAAATCCGCTTTTTGGCAGTTTCTCAGCGAGAAAAAGTCATTTTGTACCTGAAACAATGTAAGTGGTTTGGTGAGTCCAATAATGAAATGAGTCTCTCAAATCAACTACATAGACTCCCTTCTCCAATGTTCTGACGTTTTCAATAGCTTGCCTTAAAAAATCAGAAGGTAAAACAATGTTATTACAGAAATCCGCTTTTTGGCTGTTTCTCAGCGAGAAACAGTCATTTTGAACCTGAAACACAGGTAGGTGGTTTGGTGAGTCCAGTAATGAAAGGAGTCACTCAAATAAACTATATAGACTCCCTCTTTCAATGTTTTGACGTTTTCAATAGCTTGCCTTAAAAAGTCAGACGGTAAAACAGTGTTTTCACAGAAATCCGCTTTTTAACTGTATCTCAGCCAGAAACGGTCATTTTGAACCTGAAACACAGGTAAGTGGTTTGGTGAGTCCAACAATGAAAGGAGTCACTCAAATCAACTATATAGACTCCCTCCTTCAATTTTCTGACGTTTTCAATAGCTTGCCTTGAAAAATCAGAAGGTAAATCAATGTTATGACAGAAATCCGCTTTTTGGCATTTTCTCAGCGAGAAACAGTCATTTTGTACCTGAAACACTGTAAGTGTTTTGGTGAGTCCAATAATGAAATGAGTCTCTCAAATCAAACTACATAGACTCTTTTCTCCAATTTTCTGACGTTTTCAATAGCTTGCCTTAAAAAATCAGAAGGTAAATCAATGTTATGACAGAAATCCGCTTTTTGGCAGTTTCTCAGCGAGAAACAGTCATTTTGTACATGAAACACTGTAAGTGGTTTGGTGAGTCTAATAATGAAATGAGTCTCTCAAATCAACTACATAGACTCCTTTCTCCAGTTTTCTGTAGTTTTCAATAGCTTGCCTTGAAAAATCAGAAGGTAAATCAATGTTATGACAGAAATCCGCTTTTTGGCATTTTCTCAGCGAGAAAGAGTCATTTTGTACCTGAAACACTGTAAGTGGTTTGGTGAGTCCAATAATGAAATGAGTCTCTCAAATCAACTACATAGACTCCTTTCTCCAATTTTCTGACGTTTTCAATAGCTTACCTTGAAAAATCAGAAGGTAAATCAATGTTATGACAGAAATCCGCTTTTTGGCATTTTCTCAGCGAGAAACAGTCATTTTGTACCTGAAACACTGTAAGTGGTTTGGTGAGTCCAATAATGAAATGAGTCGCTCAAATCAACTACATAGACACCTTTCTCCAATTTTCTAACGTTTTCAATAGCTTGCCTTAAAAAATCAGAAGGTAAATCAATGTTATGACAGAAATCCGCTTTTTGGCATTTTCTCAGCGAGAAAGAGTCATTTTGTACCTGAAACACTGTAAGTGGTTTGGTGAGTCCAATAATGAAATGAGTCTCTCAAATCAACTACATAGACACCTTTCTCCAATTTTCTAACGTTTTCAATAGCTTGCCTTAAAAAATCAGAAGGTAAATCAATGTTATGACAGAAATCCGCTTTTTGGCATTTTCTCAGCGAGAAACAGTCATTTTGTACCTGAAACACTGTAAGTGGTTTGGTGAGTCCAATAATGAAATGAGTCGCTCAAATCAACTACATAGACTCCTTTCTCCAATGTTCTGACATTTTCAATAGCTTGCCTTGAAAAATCAGAAGGTAAATCAATGTTATGACAGAAATCCGCTTTTTGGCATTTTCTCAGCGAGAAACAGTCATTTTGTACCTGAAACACTGTAAGTGGTTTGGTGAGTCCAATAATGAAATGAGTCTCTCAAATCAACTACATAGACTCCTTTTTCCAATTTTCTAACGTTTTCAATAGCTTGCCTTAAAAAATCAGAAGGTAAATCAATGTTATTACAGAAATCCGCTTTTTGGCATTTTCTCAGCGAGAAACAGTCATTTTGTACCTGAAACACTGTAAGTGGTTTGGTGAGTCCAATAATGAAATGAGTCGCTCAAATCAACTACATAGACTCCTTTCTCCAATGTTCTGACATTTTCAATAGCTTGCCTTGAAAAATCAGAAGGTAAATCAATGTTATGACAGAAATCCGCTTTTTGGCAGTTTCTCAGCGAGAAACAGTCATTTTGTACCTGAAACACTATAAGTGGTTTGGTGAGTCCAATAATGAAATGAGTCTCTCAAATCAACTACATAGACACCTTTCTCCAATTTTCTAACGTTTTCAATAGCTTGCCTTGAAAAATCAGAAGGTAAATCAATGTTATGACAGAAATCCGCTTTTTGGCATTTTCTCAGCGAGAAACAGTCATTTTGTACCTGAAACACTGTAAGTGGTTTGGTGAGTCCAATAATGAAATGAGTCTCTCAAATCAACTACATAGACACCTTTCTCCAATTTTCTAACGTTTTCAATAGCTTGCCTTAAAAAATCAGAAGGTAAATCAATGTTATGACAGAAATCCGCTTTTTGGCATTTTCTCAGCGAGAAACAGTCATTTTGTACCTGAAACACTGTAAGTGGTTTGGTGAGTCCAATAATGAAACGAGTCTCTCAAATCAACTACATAGTCTCCTTTCTCCAATGTTCTGACATTTTCAATAGCTTGCCTTGAAAAATCAGAAGGTAAATCAATGTTATGACAGAAATCCGCTTTTTGGCATTTTCTCAGCGAGAAACAGTCATTTTGTACCTGAAACACTGTAAGTGGTTTGGTGAGTCCAATAATGAAATTAGTCTCTCAAATCAACTACATAGACTAGTTTTTCCAATTTTCTAACGTTTTCAATAGCTTGCCTTAAAAAATCAGAAGGTAAAACAATGTTATTACAGAAATCCGCTTTTTGGCATTTTCTCAGCGAGAAACGGTCATTTTGTACCTGAAACACTGTAAGTGGTTTGGTGAGTCCAATAATGAAATGAGTCTCTCAAATCAACTACATAGTCTCCTTTCTCCAATTTTCTGACGTTTTCAATAGCTTGCCTTGAAAAATCAGAAGGTAAATCAATGTTATGACAGAAATCCGCTTTTTGGCATTTTCTAGGCGAGAAACAGTCATTTTGTAACTGAAACACTGTAAGTGGTTTGGTGAGTCCAATAATGAAATGAGTCTCTCAAATCAACTACTTAGACTCCTTTCTCCAATTTTCTGACGTTTTCAATAGCTTGCCTTGAAAAATCAGAAGGTAAATCAATGTTATGACAGAAATCCGCTTTTTGGCATTTTCTCAGAGAGAAACAGTCATTTTGTACCTGAAACACTGTAAGTGGTTTGGTGAGTCCAATAATGAAATGAGTCTCTCAAATCAACTACATAGACTCCTTTCTCCAATTTTCTGACGTTTTCAATAGCTTGCCTTGAAAAATCAGAAGGTAAATCAATGTTATGACAGAAATCCGCTTTTTGGCATTTTCTCAGCGAGAAACAGTCATTTTGTACCTGAAACACTGTAAGTGGTTTGGTGAGTCCAATAATGAAATGAGTCTCTCAAATCAACTACATAGACACCTTTCTCCAATTTTCTAACATTTTCAATAGCTTGCCTTGAAAAATCAGAAGGTAAATCAATGTTATGACAGAAATCCGCTTTTTGGCATTTTCTCAGCGAGAAACAGTCATTTTGTACCTGAAACACTGTAAGTGGTTTGGTGAGTCCAATAATGAAATGAGTCTCTCAAATCAACTACATAGACTCCTTTTTCCAATTTTCTAACGTTTTCAATAGCTTGCCTTAAAAAATCAGAAGGTAAAACAATGTTATTACAGAAATCCGCTTTTTGGCATTTTCTCAGCGAGAAACAGTCATTTTGTACCTGAAACACTGTAAGTGGTTTGGTGAGTCCAATAATGAAATTAATCTCTCAAATCAACTACATAGACACCTTTCTCCAATTTTCTAACGTTTTCAATAGCTTGCCTTAAAAAATCAGAAGGTAAATCAATGTTATGACAGAAATCCGCTTTTTGGCATTTTCTCAGCGAGAAACAGTCATTTTGTACCTGAAACACTGTAAGTGGTTTGGTGTGTCCAATAATGAAATGAGTCTCTCAAATCAACTACATAGACTCCTTTCTCCAATGTTCTGACATTTTCAATAGCTTGCCTTGAAAAATCAGAAGGTAAATCAATGTTATGACAGAAATCCGCTTTTTGGCATTTTCTCAGCGAGAAACAGTCATTTTGTACCTGAAACACTGTAAGTGGTTTGGTGACTCCAATAATGAAATGAGTCTCTCAAATCAACTACATAGACACCTTTCTCCAATTCTCTAACGTTTTCAATAGCTTGCCTTGAAAAATCAGAAGGTAAATCAATGTTATGACAGAAATCCGCTTTTTGGCATTTTCTCAGCGAGAAACAGTCATTTTGTACCTGAAACATTGTAAGTGGATTGGTGAGTCCAATAATGAAATGAGTCTCTCAAATCAACTACATAGACTCCTTTTTCCAATTTTCTAACGTTTTCAATAGCTTGCCTTAAAATATCAGAAGGTAAATCAATGTTATTACAGAAATCCGCTTTTTGGCATTTTCTCAGCGAGAAACGGTCATTTTGTACCTGAAACACTGTAAGTGGTTTGGTGAGTCCAATAATGAAATGAGTCTCTCAAATCAACTACATAGTCTCCTTTCTCCAATTTTCTGACGTTTTCAATAGCTTGCCTTGAAAAATCAGAAGGTAAATCAATGTTATGACAGAAATCCGCTTTTTGGCATTTTCTAGGCGAGAAACAGTCATTTTGTAACTGAAACACTGTAAGTGGTTTGGTGAGTCCAATAATGAAATGAGTCTCTCAAATCAACTACTTAGACTCCTTTCTCCAATTTTCTGACGTTTTCAATAGCTTGCCTTGAAAAATCAGAAGGTAAATCAATGTTATGACAGAAATCCGCTTTTTGGCATTTTCTCAGAGAGAAACAGTCATTTTGTACCTGAAACACTGTAAGTGGTTTGGTGAGTCCAATAATGAAATGAGTCTCTCAAATCAACTACATAGACTCCTTTCTCCAATTTTCTGACGTTTTCAATAGCTTGCCTTGAAAAATCAGAAGGTAAATCAATGTTATGACAGAAATCCGCTTTTTGGCATTTTCTCAGCGAGAAACAGTCATTTTGTACCTGAAACACTGTAAGTGGTTTGGTGAGTCCAATAATGAAATGAGTCTCTCAAATCAACTACATAGACACCTTTCTCCAATTTTCTAACATTTTCAATAGCTTGCCTTGAAAAATCAGAAGGTAAATCAATGTTATGACAGAAATCCGCTTTTTGGCATTTTCTCAGCGAGAAACAGTCATTTTGTACCTGAAACACTGTAAGTGGTTTGGTGAGTCCAATAATGAAATGAGTCTCTCAAATCAACTACATAGACTCCTTTTTCCAATTTTCTAACGTTTTCAATAGCTTGCCTTAAAAAATCAGAAGGTAAAACAATGTTATTACAGAAATCCGCTTTTTGGCATTTTCTCAGCGAGAAACAGTCATTTTGTACCTGAAACACTGTAAGTGGTTTGGTGAGTCCAATAATGAAATTAATCTCTCAAATCAACTACATAGACACCTTTCTCCAATTTTCTAACGTTTTCAATAGCTTGCCTTAAAAAATCAGAAGGTAAATCAATGTTATGACAGAAATCCGCTTTTTGGCATTTTCTCAGCGAGAAACAGTCATTTTGTACCTGAAACACTGTAAGTGGTTTGGTGTGTCCAATAATGAAATGAGTCTCTCAAATCAACTACATAGACTCCTTTCTCCAATGTTCTGACATTTTCAATAGCTTGCCTTGAAAAATCAGAAGGTAAATCAATGTTATGACAGAAATCCGCTTTTTGGCATTTTCTCAGCGAGAAACAGTCATTTTGTACCTGAAACACTGTAAGTGGTTTGGTGACTCCAATAATGAAATGAGTCTCTCAAATCAACTACATAGACACCTTTCTCCAATTCTCTAACGTTTTCAATAGCTTGCCTTGAAAAATCAGAAGGTAAATCAATGTTATGACAGAAATCCGCTTTTTGGCATTTTCTCAGCGAGAAACAGTCATTTTGTACCTGAAACATTGTAAGTGGATTGGTGAGTCCAATAATGAAATGAGTCTCTCAAATCAACTACATAGACTCCTTTTTCCAATTTTCTAACGTTTTCAATAGCTTGCCTTAAAATATCAGAAGGTAAATCAATGTTATTACAGAAATCCGCTTTTTGGCAGTTTCTCAGCGAGAAACAGTCATTTTGTACCTGAAACACTGTAAGTGGTTTGGTGAGTCCAATAATGAAATGAATCTCTCAAATCAACTACATAGACACCTTTCTCCAATTTTCTAACGTTTTCAATAGCTTGCCTTAAAAAATCAGAAGGTAAAACAATGTTATTACAGTAATCCGCTTTTTGGCATTTTCTGAGCGAGAACCGGTCATTTTGTACCTGAAACACTGTAAGTGGTTTGGTGAGTCCAATAATGAAATGAGTCTCTCAAATCAACTACATAGACTCCTTTCTCCAATTTTCTGACGTTTTCCATAGCTTGCCTTAAAAAATCAGAAGGTAAATCAATGTTATGACAGAAATCCGCTTTTTGGCAGTTTCTCAGCGAGAAACAGTCATTTTGTACCTGAAACACTGTAAGTGGTTTGGTGAGTCCAATAATTAAATGAGTTGCTCAAATCAACTACATAGACTCCTTTCTCCAATTTTCTGACGTTTTCAATAGCTTGCCTTAAAAAATCAGAAGGTAGGATTCTTAATAGGACTAGCTGTTAATATCCCTAAAATATATCAGCACGATAACTCCTATCGGACATGACTGTTGGGTGGAGTTTGGACAGGATCGCGGGGCACCACCAAATCTACACGTCATCAGTTGTGTGCCTTGTCTTCATCAGGTGTTTCGGCCTCTTAACACAATACACCCTCTTCCAAGGTTGGCCTGCCACAGGCTGATCAGACCTGGGTGTGTGTCATATGGTGGCACCCCGTGGTCATCAAACAGCCCATGTTGCATCCCTCCGTTTCAGCCACAGCCAGTGACTGCTCCGTTCGGCTGCTTTGGCAAGTTCTTTTATTGCCTTCCGCTGGGCCTGTCCTCTGATCCCAACTTCCTTCAGGAGCCGGTGTGGTGGACCTGGCTACAAAGCCTCGGCAGCCAACCTCCACTGGCCACACCTTTACGTTCCATCCCCGCGCCTCAGCATCAGCTGCTAGGTTAGCATAACGCAGCCTTTTTCTTTCGAATGCTTCGTCGATGTTATCCTCCCACGGGACAGTCAGCTCCACAATGAAGACACGCCGGCAGGACTTGGACCAGAGGACCAAATCTGGGCGCAGGTTGGTTGCTGCGATTTCTGGCGGGAAAGTGAGCCTCTGGCTGAGGTCTACCCGCATTTCCCAATCCCGGGCTGTGTCCAGTGGGCCTGAGTTTGGAGGTGATGGCTTGGTTCTCCGTTTCTCCCCTTGTCGGACGAATGTTGTCTTCCGTGGGAGGGTGGTCTGGGTTTTGAAAGGCATGGCGTTGATGGTGACCCTCTTGTCCTCAAGTTCGGCAGCCAAGCACTTCAACACTTGGTTATGGCGCCAGGTGTATCTTCCTTGAGTCAGGCTGGTCTTGCAACCCACCAGGATGTGTTTGAGGGTTGCTGGGGCTGCACACTGCAGGCAGGCTGGGTCCTCTCCATACCAGAGATGTAGGTTGGTTGGAGAGGGCAGGACATCATAAGTGGCTCTGATGATGAAGCTGAGCCTATTAGCCTCCATGCTCCACATCTCATTCCACGTGATTTTCCTCCTCTCCACACCCTCCCACCTCATCCAGCGTCCTTGCTGGGCTTGGGAGACTGCCTTGGCACACCTGGCTGCCTCCTCCTGGTTGCGCACCTCCTCAACCACCATGTGTCGCCGTTCAGACGGAGTAGCCTTTTGCCAAGCGGGTGTTGTTGCTTCCAGGCCAAGACCCCCTCTGCCATGTTGGACTCGTCCCACTATATCCCGGTGTCTGAGGGTGGTCTTTGCCACTGCTACTGCTGCAGATGGTTTCCATTTCCTCCCTGTTGCCAGGTTTGGAGCCGCATCTCTGACGCATGGGTCCCGGGATTCTGTAAGAGTCATTTCCACCCTTGTTTTGGCACATTTGTACTCCTCCACCAGGCTTGAGATTGGAAGGGAGAGCGCTCCATTGCCATACAGGCCTATGCTGGAAAGGCATCTCGGCAGTCCAAGCCACTTCCTCACTTGGGCATTCACCAGTCTCTCAAGCCGATTGACATGAGATAAGGTGACCTCATAGATGGAAATTGGCCACATGAGGCGAGGTAGCAGCCCAAACTGAAAGCACCATAGCTTCAATTTTCCAGGGAGAGCAGTGTTGTTAATCTGCTTGAGGCCGCTGATTGTATCCTGCCTGAGTTGTTCCACCTGCTCAGAGTCTTTAAGTTCTGCGCTATACCATCGGCCAAGGCTTTTGATAGGCTTCTCCAGAACTGTTGGGATTGGCTGGTCGTCCACATAGAACCTTGCATTGGTGAGCTTACCTTTGACAATGGAGATGCTACGGGATTTGCTGGGTTTAATCTCCATTCGTGCCCATTTGATGTTTCCCCGGAGTTTCTCCAGCAGACGTTTGGTACATGCGACCGTTGTTGTTATTGTCGTCATGTCGTCCATGTACGCCCTGATTGGGGGAAGACGGAGCCGGCTCTTCAATCGTTCTCCTCCAACCACCCATCGTGATGCACGAATAAGTAGCTCCATTGCCATTGTAAACACCAGTGGCGAGATGGTGCAGCCCGCCATAATGCCTATCTCAAGGTGCTGCCAGGCAGTTGTACTATCCTGTGCTGTAACACAGAATTGGAGATCCTGGAAGTAGGCTTTGACTAGACTTGTGATGCCCTCTGGCACTTGAAAGAAGTTGAACGCTGTCCACAAGATCTCATGAGGCACTGACCCGAAGGCATTGGCAAGATCTAAAAACACCACATGCAGGTCTTTCTTCTCCTTCTTGGCCGTCTGTACTTGGTGCCAGATGACATTTGTGTGTTCCAAGCAACCTGAGAACCCAATTATCCCTGCCTTTTGCACTGAGGTGTCAACAAAGTTGTTCGCCAGCAGGAATGCTGAGAGCCTACGGGCCACGACACTGAAGAAAATCTTTCCTTCCACATTGAGAAGGCTGATCTGGCGAAACTGCTCGATGGTTGAGGAATTCTTCTCTTTGGGAATCAGGATCCCTCCTGCCCGTCGCCATACCTTTGGTATCATTCCTTTTTCCCATGCCACTTTCATAAGCTTCCAGAGGTATTTCAAGACGCCTGGCGTGTTCTTATACACCCTGTATGGAATGCCGTTGGGCCCCGGGGCTGAAGCTGTTCTTGCCCGTTTTACTGTGCTCTCAACTTCGCTCCATGTGGGGGGCCTTGTTTCCATCTGGTGCTCAGGTGGTTGGATGGGTGGCATATCCTCCGGAATGCTGGCTGGCACATGCCTCTGTTTGTCGGAGTAGGTCTTCCGAAGATGTTCTTCCAGTTCTCTTATGGGTACTTTGAGGGTCCCAGATTTCTCCCTGACAAAGAGGTCCTTAACAAATTTATAGGGATCTCTGTAGAAGGCAGTCCTCGTTCGCTCTCTCTTCTTATGTTGCCTTCTCAGGCATTCTGCTCTTCGCAGTGCTGCCAGACGCTGCTTGATGTCGCCCTGTAGTGCCCCAAGGCCTTTCCTTTCCACTTCCGTGGCCTTCTTCCATTGTTTCCTCAGGCACCTCCTTTCTTTCACGAGTCTCTGAATCTCTTGTTGTCTCCTGGACTTGAGATGAGCAGATGGTTCCTTCTGTGTCTGCAAGTTCTCACGTTTCACACCAAATCTCTCTGCTCCATAGCTATAAATGGTCTCTCCGATCTTGTCCAGTTTTTTCTCCACACCCCCTTTCAGACCTTCTAAAAGGTGGACGAGGTCTGTGTCTGTGGTTTCCCACTCCTTTTTCTGACAGGATTTAGGCCACAAGATTTGAGGTTTTCGTCCAGTCAGCCTCCGCTCTACTGCTGTCTGTGGCTGGATGGGCTCTGGGCTGATGTTCATAAATGGATCTGTGCTTGATTGAGCTTCGTCTGGGGTTCTGATACCCTGTGGACTGTGGTGAATATCCTGCCACTGGGCTTCACTCGACTGATTTGCCCTACCTCTAAGGAAGTAATGGTCAATGCGAGGCCCCTTGCTAAGCTCTCTCAGACACTTGAAACAATGTTATTACAGAAATCCGCTTTTTGGCATTTTCTCAGCGAGAAACAGTTATTTTGTACCTGAAACACTGTAAGTGGTTTGGTGAGTCCAATAATGAAACGAGTCTCTCAAATCAACTACATAGACTAGTTTTTCCAATTTTCTAACGTTTTCAATAGCTTGCCTTAAAAAATCAGAAGGTAAAACAATGTTATTACAGAAATCCGCTTTTTGGCATTTTCTAGGCGAGAAACAGTCATTTTGTACCTGAAACACTGTAAGTGGTTTGGTGAGTCCAATAATGAAATGAGTCGCTCAAATCAACTACATAGTCCCCTTTCTCCAATTTTCTGACGTTTTCAATAGCTTGCCTTGAAAAATCAGAAGGTAAATCAATGTTATGACAGAAATCCGCTTTTTGGCATTTTCTAGGCGAGAAACAGTCATTTTGTAACTGAAACACTGTAAGTGGTTTGGTGAGTCCAATAATGAAATGAGTCTCTCAAATCAACTACTTAGACTCCTTTCTCCAATTTTCTGACGTTTTCAATAGCTTGCCTTGAAAAATCAGAAGGTAAATCAATGTTATGACAGAAATCCGCTTTTTGGCATTTTCTCAGCGAGAAACAGTCATTTTGTACCTGAAACACTGTAAGTGGTTTGGTGAGTCCAATAAAGAAATGAGTCGCTCAAATCAACTACATAGACACCTTTCTCCAATTTTCTAACGTTTTCAATAGCTTGCCTTAAAAAATCAGAAGGTAAATCAATGTTATGACAGAAATCCGCTTTTTGGCATTTTCTCAGCGAGAAACAGTCATTTTGTACCTGAAACACTGTAAGTGGTTTGGTGAGTCCAATAATGAAATGAGTCTCTCAAATCAACTACATAGACTCCTTTCTCCAATGTTCTGACATTTTCAATAGCTTGCCTTGAAAAATCAGAAGGTAAATCAATGTTATGACAGAAATCCGCTTTTTGGCATTTTCTCAGCGAGAAACAGTCATTTTGTACCTGAAACACTGTAAGTGGTTTGGTGAGTCCAATAATGAAATGAGTCTCTCAAATCAACTACATAGACACCTTTCTCCAATTTTCTAACGTTTTCAATAGCTTGCCTTGAAAAATCAGAAGGTAAATCAATGTTATGACAGAAATCCGCTTTTTGGCATTTTCTCAGCGAGAAACAGTCATTTTGTACCTGAAACATTGTAAGTGGTTTGGTGAGTCCAATAATGAAATGAGTCTCTCAAATCAACTACATAGACTCCTTTTTCCAATTTTCTAACGTTTTCAATAGCTTGCCTCAAAAAATCAGAAGGTAAATCAATGTTATTACAGAAATCCGCTTTTTGGCATTTTCTCAGCGAGAAACAGTCATTTTGTACCTGAAACACTGTAAGTGGTTTGGTGAGTCCAATAATGAAATGAATCCCTCAAATCAACTACATAGACACCTTTCTCCAATTTTCTGACGTTTTCAATAGCTTGCCTTAAAAAATCAGAAGGTAAAACAATGTTATTACAGAAATCCGCTTTTTGGCATTTTCTCAGCGAGAAATGGTCATTTTGTACCTGAAACACTGTAAGTGGTTTGGTGAGTCCAATAATGAAATGAGTCTCTCAAATCAAACTACATAGACTCTTTTCTCCAATTTTCTGACGTTTTCAATAGCTTGCCTTAAAAAATCAGAAGGTAAATCAATGTTATGACAGAAATCCGCTTTTTGGCAGTTTCTCAGCGAGAAACAGTCATTTTGTACCTGAAACACTGTAAGTGGTTTGGTGAGTCCAATAATGAAATGAGTCGCTCAAATCAACTACATAGTCTCCTTTCTCCAATTTTCTGTAGTTTTCAATAGCTTGCCTTGAAAAATCAGAAGGTAAATCAATGTTATGACAGAAATCCGCTTTTTGGCATTTTCTCAGCGAGAAAGAGTCATTTTGTACCTGAAACACTGTAAGTGTTTTGGTGAGTCCAATAATGAAATGAGTCTCTCAAATCAAACTACATAGACTCTTTTCTCCAATTTTCTGACGTTTTCAATAGCTTGCCTTAAAAAATCAGAAGGTAAAACAATGTTATTACAGAAATCCGCTTTTTGGCATTTTCTCAGCGAGAAATGGTCATTTTGTACCTGAAACACTGTAAGTGGTTTGGTGAGTCCAATAATGAAATGAGTCTCTCAAATCAACTACATAGACTCCTTTCTCCAATTTTCTGACGTTTTCAATAGCTTGCCTTAAAAAATCAGAAGGTAAATCAATGTTATGACAGAAATCCGCTTTTTGGCTGTTTCTCAGCGAGAAACAGTCATTTTGTACCTGAAACACTGTAAGGGGTTTGGTGAGTCCAATAATGAAATAAGTCTCTCAAATCAACTACATAGACTCCTTTCTCCAATTTTCTAACGTTTTCAATAGCTTGCCTTAAAAAATCAGAAGGTAAATCAATGTTATGACAGAAATCCGCTTTTTGGCATTTTCTCAGCGAGAAACAGTCATTTTGTACCTGAAACACTGTAAGTGGTTTGGTGAGTCCAATAATGAAATGAGTCTCTCAAATCAACTACATAGACTCCTTTCTCCAATTTTCTGACGTTTTCAATAGCTTGCCTTAAAAAATCAGAAGGTAAATCAATGTTATGACAGAAATCCGCTTTTTGGCAGTTTCTCAGCGAGAAACAGTCATTTTGTACATGAAACACTGTAAGTGGTTTGGTGAGTCTAATAATGAAATGAGTCTCTCAAATCAACTACATAGACTCCTTTCTCCAGTTTTCTGTAGTTTTCAATAGCTTGCCTTGAAAAATCAGAAGGTAAATCAATGTTATGACAGAAATCCGCTTTTTGGCATTTTCTCAGCGAGAAAGAGTCATTTTGTACCTGAAACACTGTAAGTGGTTTGGTGAGTCCAATAATGAAATGAGTCTCTCAAATCAACTACATAGACTCCTTTCTCAAATTTTCTGACGTTTTCAATAGCTTACCTTGAAAAATCAGAAGGTAAATCAATGTTATGACAGAAATCCGCTTTTTGGCATTTTCTCAGCGAGAAACAGTCATTTTGTACCTGAAACACTGTAAGTGGTTTGGTGAGTCCAATAATGAAATGAGTCGCTCAAATCAACTACATAGACACCTTTCTCCAATTTTCTAACGTTTTCAATAGCTTGCCTTAAAAAATCAGAAGGTAAATCAATGTTATGACAGAAATCCGCTTTTTGGCATTTTCTCAGCGAGAAAGAGTCATTTTGTACCTGAAACACTGTAAGTGGTTTGGTGAGTCCAATAATGAAATTAGTCTCTCAAATCAACTACGTAGACTCCTTTCTCCAATTTTCTGACGTTTTCAATAGCTTGCCTTAAAAAATCAGAAGGTAAAACAATGTTATTACAGAAATCCGCTTTTTGGCATTTTCTCAGCGAGAAATGGTCATTTTGTACCTGAAACACTGTAAGTGGTTTGGTGAGTCCAATAATGAAATGAGTCTCTCAAATCAAACTACATAGACTCTTTTCTCCAATTTTCTGACGTTTTCAATAGCTTGCCTTAAAAAATCAGAAGGTAAATCAATGTTATGACAGAAATCCGCTTTTTGGCAGTTTCTCAGCGAGAAACAGTCATTTTGTACCTGAAACACTGTAAGTGGTTTGGTGAGTCCAATAATGAAATGAGTCGCTCAAATCAACTACATAGACTCCTTTCTCCAATTTTCTGTAGTTTTCAATAGCTTGCATTGAAAAATCAGAAGGTAAATCAATGTTATGACAGAAATCCGCTTTTTGGCATTTTCTCAGCGAGAAAGAGTCATTTTGTACCTGAAACACTGTAAGTGGTTTGGTGAGTCCAATAATGAAATGAGTCTCTCAAATCAACTATGTAGACTCCTTTCTCCAATTTTCTGACGTTTTCAATAGCTTGCCTTAAAAAATCAGAAGGTAAATAAATGTTATGACAGAAATCCGCTTTTTGGCAGTTTCTCAGCGAGAAACAGTCATTTTGTACCTGAAACACTGTAAGTGGTTTGGTGAGTCCAATAATGAAATGAGTCTCTCAAATCAACTACATAGACACCTTTCTCCAATTTTCTAACGTTTTCAATAGCTTGCCTTGAAAAATCAGAAGGTAAATCAATGTTATGACAGAAATCCGCTTTTTGGCATTTTCTCAGCGAGAAACAGTCATTTTGTACCTGAAACATTGTAAGTGGTTTGGTGAGTCCAATAATGAAATGAGTCTCTCAAATCAACTACATACACTCCTTTTTCCAATTTTCTAACGTTTTCAATAGCTTGCCTTAAAAAATCAGAAGGTAAATCAATGTTATTACAGAAATCCGCTTTTTGGCATTTTCTCAGCGAGAAACAGTCATTTTGTACCTGAAACACTGTAAGTGGTTTGGTGAGTCCAATAATGAAATGAATCTCTCAAATCAACTACATAGACACCTTTCTCCAATTTTCTAACGTTTTCAATAGCTTGCCTTAAAAAATCAGAAGGTAAATCAATGTTATGACAGAAATCCGCTTTTTGGCATTTTCTCAGCGAGAAACAGTCATTTTGTACCTGAAACACTGTAAGTGGTTTGGTGAGTCCAATAATGAAATGAGTCGCTCAAATCAACTACATAGACTCCTTTCTCCAATGTTCTGACATTTTCAATAGCTTGCCTTGAAAAATCAGAAGGTAAATCAATGTTATGACAGAAATCCGCTTTTTGGCATTTTCTCAGCGAGAAACAGTCATTTTGTACCTGAAACACTGTAAGTGGTTTGGTGAGTCCAATAATGAAATGAGTCTCTCAAATCAACTACATAGACTCCTTTTTCCAATTTTCTAACGTTTTCAATAGCTTGCCTTAAAAAATCAGAAGGTAAATCAATGTTATTACAGAAATCCGCTTTTTGGCATTTTCTCAGCGAGAAACAGTCATTTTGTACCTGAAACACTGTAAGTGGTTTGGTGAGTCCAATAATGAAATGAGTCGCTCAAATCAACTACATAGACTCCTTTCTCCAATGTTCTGACATTTTCAATAGCTTGCCTTGAAAAATCAGAAGGTAAATCAATGTTATGACAGAAATCCGCTTTTTGGCAGTTTCTCAGCGAGAAACAGTCATTTTGTACCTGAAACACTATAAGTGGTTTGGTGAGTCCAATAATGAAATGAGTCGCTCAAATCAACTACATAGACTCCTTTCTCCAATTTTCTGTAGTTTTCAATAGCTTGCATTGAAAAATCAGAAGGTAAATCAATGTTATGACAGAAATCCGCTTTTTGGCATTTTCTCAGCGAGAAAGAGTCATTTTGTACCTGAAACACTGTAAGTGGTTTGGTGAGTCCAATAATGAAATGAGTCTCTCAAATCAAACTACATAGACTCTTTTCTCCAATTTTCTGACGTTTTCAATAGCTTGCCTTAAAAAATCAGAAGGTAAATCAATGTTATGACAGAAATCCGCTTTTTGGCAGTTTCTCAGCGAGAAACAGTCATTTTGTACCTGAAACACTGTAAGTGGTTTGGTGAGTCCAATAATGAAATGAGTCTCTCAAATCAACTACATAGACTCCTTTCTCCAATTTTCTAACGTTTTCAATAGCTTGCCTTAAAAAATCAGAAGGTAAAACAATGTTATTACAGAAATCCGCTTTTTGGCATTTTCTCAGCGAGAAATGGTCATTTTGTACCTGAAACACTGTAAGTGGTTTGGTGAGTCCAATAATGAAATGAGTCTCTCAAATCAACTACATAGACTCCTTTCTCCAATTTTCTGACGTTTTCAATAGCTTGCCTTGAAAAATCAGAAGGTAAATCAATGTTATGACAGAAATCCGCTTTTTGGCATTTTCTCAGCGAGAAACAGTCATTTTGTACCTGAAACACTGTAAGTGGTTTGGTGAGTCCAATAATGAAATGAGTCTCTCAAATCAACTACATAGACACCTTTCTCCAATTTTCTGACGTTTTCAATAGCTTGCCTTAAAAAATCAGAAGGTAAATCAATGTTATGACAGAAATCCGCTTTTTGGCAGTTTCTCAGCGAGAAACAGTCATTTTGTACCTGAAACACTGTAAGTGGTTTGGTGAGTCCAATAATGAAATGAGTCTCTCAAATCAACTACATAGACTCCTTTCTCCAATTTTCTGTAGTTTTCAATAGCTTGCCTTGAAAAATCAGAAGGTAAATCAATGTTATGACAGAAATCCGCTTTTTGGCATTTTCTCAGCGAGAAAGAGTCATTTTGTACCTGAAACACTGTAAGTGGTTTGGTGAGTCCAATAATGAAATGAGTCTCTCAAATCAAACTACATAGACTCTTTTCTCCAATTTTCTGACGTTTTCAATAGCTTGCCTTAAAAAATCAGAAGGTAAATCAATGTTATGACAGAAATCCGCTTTTTGGCAGTTTCTCAGCGAGAAACAGTCATTTTGTACCTGAAACACTGTAAGTGGTTTGGTGAGTCCAATAATGAAATGAGTCTCTCAAATCAACTACATAGACTCCTTTCTCCAATTTTCTGACGTTTTCAATAGCTTGCCTTGAAAAATCAGAAGGTACATCAATGTTATGACAGAAATCCGCTTTTTGGCAGTTTCTCAGCGAGAAACAGTCATTTTGTACCTGAAACACTGTAAGTGGTTTGGTGAGTCCAATAATGAAATGAGTCTCTCAAATCAACTACATAGACTCCTTTTTCCAATTTTCTAACGTTTTCAATAGCTTGCCTTAAAAAATCAGAAGGTAAATCAATGTTATTACAGAAATCCGCTTTTTGGCATTTTCTCAGCGAGAAACAGTCATTTTGTACCTGAAACACTGTAAGTGGTTTGGTGAGTCCAATAATGAAATGAGTCTCTCAAATCAACTATGTAGACTCCTTTCTCCAATTTTCTGACGTTTTCAATAGCTTGCCTTAAAAAATCAGAAGGTAAATAAATGTTATGACAGAAATCCGCTTTTTGGCAGTTTCTCAGCGAGAAACAGTCATTTTGTACCTGAAACACTGTAAGTGGTTTGGTGAGTCCAATAATGAAATGAGTCTCTCAAATCAACTACATAGACACCTTTCTCCAATTTTCTAACGTTTTCAATAGCTTGCCTTGAAAAATCAGAAGGTAAATCAATGTTATGACAGAAATCCGCTTTTTGGCATTTTCTCAGCGAGAAACAGTCATTTTGTACCTGAAACATTGTAAGTGGTTTGGTGAGTCCAATAATGAAATGAGTCTCTCAAATCAACTACATACACTCCTTTTTCCAATTTTCTAACGTTTTCAATAGCTTGCCTTAAAAAATCAGAAGGTAAATCAATGTTATTACAGAAATCCGCTTTTTGGCATTTTCTCAGCGAGAAACAGTCATTTTGTACCTGAAACACTGTAAGTGGTTTGGTGAGTCCAATAATGAAATGAATCTCTCAAATCAACTACATAGACACCTTTCTCCAATTTTCTAACGTTTTCAATAGCTTGCCTTAAAAAATCAGAAGGTAAATCAATGTTATGACAGAAATCCGCTTTTTGGCATTTTCTCAGCGAGAAACAGTCATTTTGTACCTGAAACACTGTAAGTGGTTTGGTGAGTCCAATAATGAAATGAGTCGCTCAAATCAACTACATAGACTCCTTTCTCCAATGTTCTGACATTTTCAATAGCTTGCCTTGAAAAATCAGAAGGTAAATCAATGTTATGACAGAAATCCGCTTTTTGGCATTTTCTCAGCGAGAAACAGTCATTTTGTACCTGAAACACTGTAAGTGGTTTGGTGAGTCCAATAATGAAATGAGTCTCTCAAATCAACTACATAGACTCCTTTTTCCAATTTTCTAACGTTTTCAATAGCTTGCCTTAAAAAATCAGAAGGTAAATCAATGTTATTACAGAAATCCGCTTTTTGGCATTTTCTCAGCGAGAAACAGTCATTTTGTACCTGAAACACTGTAAGTGGTTTGGTGAGTCCAATAATGAAATGAGTCGCTCAAATCAACTACATAGACTCCTTTCTCCAATGTTCTGACATTTTCAATAGCTTGCCTTGAAAAATCAGAAGGTAAATCAATGTTATGACAGAAATCCGCTTTTTGGCAGTTTCTCAGCGAGAAACAGTCATTTTGTACCTGAAACACTATAAGTGGTTTGGTGAGTCCAATAATGAAATGAGTCTCTCAAATCAACTACATAGACACCTTTCTCCAATTTTCTAACGTTTTCAATAGCTTGCCTTGAAAAATCAGAAGGTAAATCAATGTTATGACAGAAATCCGCTTTTTGGCATTTTCTCAGCGAGAAACAGTCATTTTGTACCTGAAACACTGTAAGTGGTTTGGTGAGTCCAATAATGAAATGAGTCTCTCAAATCAACTACATAGACACCTTTCTCCAATTTTCTAACGTTTTCAATAGCTTGCCTTAAAAAATCAGAAGGTAAATCAATGTTATGACAGAAATCCGCTTTTTGGCATTTTCTCAGCGAGAAACAGTCATTTTGTACCTGAAACACTGTAAGTGGTTTGGTGAGTCCAATAATGAAATTAGTCTCTCAAATCAACTACATAGACTAGTTTTTCCAATTTTCTAACGTTTTCAATAGCTTGCCTTAAAAAATCAGAAGGTAAAACAATGTTATTACAGAAATCCGCTTTTTGGCATTTTCTCAGCGAGAAACGGTCATTTTGTACCTGAAACACTGTAAGTGGTTTGGTGAGTCCAATAATGAAATGAGTCTCTCAAATCAACTACATAGTCTCCTTTCTCCAATTTTCTGACGTTTTCAATAGCTTGCCTTGAAAAATCAGAAGGTAAATCAATGTTATGACAGAAATCCGCTTTTTGGCATTTTCTCAGCGAGAAACAGTCATTTTGTACCTGAAACACTGTAAGTGGTTTGGTGAGTCCAATAATGAAATGAGTCTCTCAAATCAACTACATAGACTCCTTTCTCCAATTTTCTGACGTTTTCAATAGCTTGCCTTGAAAAATCAGAAGGTAAATCAATGTTATGACAGAAATCCGCTTTTTGGCATTTTCTCAGCGAGAAACAGTCATTTTGTACCTGAAACACTGTAAGTGGTTTGGTGAGTCCAATAATGAAATGAGTCTCTCAAATCAACTACATAGACACCTTTCTCCAATTTTCTAACATTTTCAATAGCTTGCCTTAAAAAATCAGAAGGTAAATCAATGTTATGACAGAAATCCGCTTTTTGGCATTTTCTCAGCGAGAAACAGTCATTTTGTACCTGAAACACTGTAAGTGGTTTGGTGAGTCCAATAATGAAATGAGTCTCTCAAATCAACTACATAGACACCTTTCTCCAATTCTCTAACGTTTTCAATAGCTTGCCTTGAAAAATCAGAAGGTAAATCAATGTTATGACAGAAATCCGCTTTTTGGCATTTTCTCAGCGAGAAACAGTCATTTTGTACCTGAAACATTGTAAGTGGATTGGTGAGTCCAATAATGAAATGAGTCTCTCAAATCAACTACATAGACTCCTTTTTCCAATTTTCTAACGTTTTCAATAGCTTGCCTTAAAAAATCAGAAAGTAAATCAATGTTATTACAGAAATCCGCTTTTTGGCAGGTTCTCAGCGAGAAACAGTCATTTTGTACCTGAAACACTGTAAGTGGTTTGGTGAGTCCAATAATGAAATGAATCTCTCAAATCAACTACATAGACACCTTTCTCCAATTTTCTAACGTTTTCAATAGCTTGCCTTAAAAAATCAGAAGGTAAAACAATGTTATTACAGTAATCCGCTTTTTGGCATTTTCTGAGCGAGAACCGGTCATTTTGTACCTGAAACACTGTAAGTGGTTTGGTGAGTCCAATAATGAAATGAGTCTCTCAAATCAACTACATAGACTCCTTTCTCCAATTTTCTGACGTTTTCCATAGCTTGCCTTAAAAAATCAGAAGGTAAATCAATGTTATGACAGAAATCCGCTTTTTGGCAGTTTCTCAGCGAGAAACAGTCATTTTGTACCTGAAACACTGTAAGTGGTTTGGTGAGTCCAATAATTAAATGAGTTGCTCAAATCAACTACATAGACTCCTTTCTCCAATTTTCTGACGTTTTCAATAGCTTGCCTTAAAAAATCAGAAGGTAGGATTCTTAATAGGACTAGCTGTTAATATCCCTAAAATATATCAGCACGATAACTCCTATCGGACATGACTGTTGGGTGGAGTTTGGACAGGATCGCGGGGCACCACCAAATCTACACGTCATCAGTTGTGTGCCTTGTCTTCATCAGGTGTTTCGGCCTCTTAACACAATACACCCTCTTCCAAGGTTGGCCTGCCACAGGCTGATCAGACCTGGGTGTGTGTCATATGGTGGCACCCCGTGGTCATCAAACAGCCCATGTTGCATCCCTCCGTTTCAGCCACAGCCAGTGACTGCTCCGTTCGGCTGCTTTGGCAAGTTCTTTTATTGCCTTCCGCTGGGCCTGTCCTCTGATCCCAACTTCCTTCAGGAGCCGGTGTGGTGGACCTGGCTACAAAGCCTCGGCAGCCAACCTCCACTGGCCACACCTTTACGTTCCATCCCCGCGCCTCAGCATCAGCTGCTAGGTTAGCATAACGCAGCCTTTTTCTTTCGAATGCTTCGTCGATGTTATCCTCCCACGGGACAGTCAGCTCCACAATGAAGACACGCCGGCAGGACTTGGACCAGAGGACCAAATCTGGGCGCAGGTTGGTTGCTGCGATTTCTGGCGGGAAAGTGAGCCTCTGGCTGAGGTCTACCCGCATTTCCCAATCCCGGGCTGTGTCCAGTGGGCCTGAGTTTGGAGGTGATGGCTTGGTTCTCCGTTTCTCCCCTTGTCGGACGAATGTTGTCTTCCGTGGGAGGGTGGTCTGGGTTTTGAAAGGCATGGCGTTGATGGTGACCCTCTTGTCCTCAAGTTCGGCAGCCAAGCCCTTCAACACTTGGTTATGGCGCCAGCTTCCCTGAGTCAGGCTGGTCTTGCAACCCACCAGGATGTGTTTGAGGGTTGCTGGGGCTGCACACTGCAGGCAGGCTGGGTCCTCTCCATACCAGAGATGTAGGTTGGTTGGAGAGGGCAGGACATCATAAGTGGCTCTGATGATGAAGCTGAGCCTATTAGCCTCCATGCTCCACATCTCATTCCACGTGATTTTCCTCCTCTCCACACCCTCCCACCTCATCCAGCGTCCTTGCTGGGCTTGGGAGACTGCCTTGGCACACCTGGCTGCCTCCTCCTGGTTGCGCACCTCCTCAACCACCATGTGTCGCCGTTCAGACGGAGTAGCCTTTTGCCAAGCGGGTGTTGTTGCTTCCAGGCCAAGACCCCCTCTGCCATGTTGGACTCGTCCCACTATATCCCGGTGTCTGAGGGTGGTCTTTGCCACTGCTACTGCTGCAGATGGTTTCCATTTCCTCCCTGTTGCCAGGTTTGGAGCCGCATCTCTGACGCATGGGTCCCGGGATTCTGTAAGAGTCATTTCCACCCTTGTTTTGGCACATTTGTACTCCTCCACCAGGCTTGAGATTGGAAGGGAGAGCGCTCCATTGCCATACAGGCCTATGCTGGAAAGGCATCTCGGCAGTCCAAGCCACTTCCTCACTTGGGCATTCACCAGTCTCTCAAGCCGATTGACATGAGATAAGGTGACCTCATAGATGGAAATTGGCCACATGAGGCGAGGTAGCAGCCCAAACTTAAAGCACCATAGCTTCAATTTTCCAGGGAGAGCAGTGTTGTTAATCTGCTTGAGGCCGCTGATTGTATCCTGCCTGAGTTGTTCCACCTGCTCAGAGTCTTTAAGTTCTGCACTATACCATCGGCCAAGGCTTTTGATAGGCTTCTCCAGAACTTGTTGGGATTGGCTGGTCGTCCACATAGAACCTTGCATTGGTGAGCTTACCTTTGACAATGGAGATGCTACGGGATTTGCTGGGTTTAATCTCCATTCGTGCCCATTTGATGTTTCCCCGGAGTTTCTCCAGCAGACGTTTGGTACATGTGACCGTTGTTGTTATTGTCGTCATGTCGTCCATGTACGCCCTGATTGGGGGAAGACGGAGCCCGCTCTCAATCGTTCTCCTCCAACCACCCATCGTGATGCACGAATAAGTAGCTCCATTGCCATTGTAAACACCAGTGGCGAGATGGTGCAGCCCGCCATAATGCCTATCTCAAGGTGCTGCCAGGCAGTTGTACTATCCTGTGCTGTAACACAGAATTGGAGATCCTGGAAGTAGGCTTTGACTAGACTTGTGATGCCCTCTGGCACTTGAAAGAAGTTGAACGCTGTCCACAAGATCTCATGAGGCACTGACCCGAAGGCATTGGCAAGATCTAAAAACACCACATGCAGGTCTTTCTTCTCCTTCTTGGCCGTCTGTACTTGGTGCCAGATGACATTTGTGTGTTCCAAGCAACCTGAGAACCCAATTATCCCTGCCTTTTGCACTGAGGTGTCAACAAAGTTGTTCGCCAGCAGGAATGCTGAGAGCCTACGGGCCACGACACTGAAGAAAATCTTTCCTTCCACATTGAGAAGGCTGATCTGGCGAAACTGCTCGATGGTTGAGGAATTCTTCTCTTTGGGAATCAGGATCCCTCCTGCCCGTCGCCATACCTTTGGTATCATTCCTTTTTCCCATGCCACTTTCATAAGCTTCCAGAGGTATTTCAAGACGCCTGGCGTGTTCTTATACACCCTGTATGGAATGCCGTTGGGCCCCGGGGCTGAAGCTGTTCTTGCCCGTTTTACTGTGCTCTCAACTTCGCTCCATGTGGGGGGCCTTGTTTCCATCTGGTGCTCAGGTGGTTGGATGGGTGGCATATCCTCCGGAATGCTGGCTGGCACATGCCTCTGTTTGTCGGAGTAGGTCTTCCGAAGATGTTCTTCCAGTTCTCTTATGGGTACTTTGAGGGTCCCAGATTTCTCCCTGACAAAGAGGTCCTTAACAAATTTATAGGGATCTCTGTAGAAGGCAGTCCTCGTTCGCTCTCTCTTCTTATGTTGCCTTCTCAGGCATTCTGCTCTTCGCAGTGCTGCCAGACGCTGCTTGATGTCGCCCTGTAGTGCCCCAAGGCCTTTCCTTTCCACTTCCGTGGCCTTCTTCCATTGTTTCCTCAGGCACCTCCTTTCTTTCACGAGTCTCTGAATCTCTTGTTGTCTCCTGGACTTGAGATGAGCAGATGGTTCCTTCTGTGTCTGCAAGTTCTCACGTTTCACACCAAATCTCTCTGCTCCATAGCTATAAATGGTCTCTCCGATCTTGTCCAGTTTTTTCTCCACACCCCCTTTCAGACCTTCTAAAAGGTGGACGAGGTCTGTGTCTGTGGTTTCCCACTCCTTTTTCTGACAGGATTTAGGCCACAAGCTTTGAGGTTTTCGTCCAGTCAGCCTCCGCTCTACTGCTGTCTGTGGCTGGATGGGCTCTGGGCTGATGTTCATAAATGGATCTGTGCTTGATTGAGCTTCGTCTGGGGTTCTGATACCCTGTGGACTGTGGTGAATATCCTGCCACTGGGCTTCACTCGACTGATTTGCCCTACCTCTAAGGAAGTAATGGTCAATGCGAGGCCCCTTGCTAAGCTCTCTCAGACACTTGAAACAATGTTATTACAGAAATCCGCTTTTTGGCATTTTCTCAGCGAGAAACAGTTATTTTGTACCTGAAACACTGTAAGTGGTTTGGTGAGTCCAATAATGAAACGAGTCTCTCAAATCAACTACATAGACTAGTTTTTCCAATTTTCTAACGTTTTCAATAGCTTGCCTTAAAAAATCAGAAGGTAAAACAATGTTATTACAGAAATCCGCTTTTTGGCATTTTCTAGGCGAGAAACAGTCATTTTGTACCTGAAACACTGTAAGTGGTTTGGTGAGTCCAATAATGAAATGAGTCGCTCAAATCAACTACATAGTCTCCTTTCTCCAATTTTCTGACGTTTTCAATAGCTTGCCTTGAAAAATCAGAAGGTAAATCAATGTTATGACAGAAATCCGCTTTTTGGCATTTTCTAGGCGAGAAACAGTCATTTTGTAACTGAAACACTGTAAGTGGTTTGGTGAGTCCAATAAAGAAATGAGTCGCTCAAATCAACTACATAGACACCTTTCTCCAATTTTCTAACGTTTTCAATAGCTTGCCTTAAAAAATCAGAAGGTAAATCAATGTTATGACAGAAATCCGCTTTTTGGCATTTTCTCAGCGAGAAACAGTCATTTTGTACCTGAAACACTGTAAGTGGTTTGGTGAGTCCAATAATGAAATGAGTCTCTCAAATCAACTACATAGACTCCTTTCTCCAATGTTCTGACATTTTCAATAGCTTGCCTTGAAAAATCAGAAGGTAAATCAATGTTATGACAGAAATCCGCTTTTTGGCATTTTCTCAGCGAGAAACAGTCATTTTGTACCTGAAACACTGTAAGTGGTTTGGTGAGTCCAATAATGAAATGAGTCTCTCAAATCAACTACATAGACACCTTTCTCCAATTTTCTAACGTTTTCAATAGCTTGCCTTGAAAAATCAGAAGGTAAATCAATGTTATGACAGAAATCCGCTTTTTGGCATTTTCTCAGCGAGAAACAGTCATTTTGTACCTGAAACATTGTAAGTGGTTTGGTGAGTCCAATAATGAAATGAGTCTCTCAAATCAACTACATAGACTCCTTTTTCCAGTTTTCTAACGTTTTCAATAGCTTGCCTCAAAAAATCAGAAGGTAAATCAATGTTATTACAGAAATCCGCTTTTTGGCATTTTCTCAGCGAGAAACAGTCATTTTGTACCTGAAACACTGTAAGTGGTTTGGTGAGTCCAATAATGAAATGAATCTCTCAAATCAACTACATAGACACCTTTCTCCAATTTTCTAACGTTTTCATTAGCTTGCCTTAAAAAATTAGAAGGTAAATCAATGTTATGACAGAAATCCGCTTTTTGGCATTTTCTCAGCGAGAAACAGTCATTTTGTACCTGAAACACTGTAAGTGGTTTGGTGAGTCCAATAATGAAATGAGTCGCTCAAATCAACTACATAGACTCCTTTCTCCAATGTTCTGACATTTTCAATAGCTTGCCTTGAAAAATCAGAAGGTAAATCAATGTTATGACAGAAATCCGCTTTTTGGCATTTTCTCAGCGAGAAACAGTCATTTTGTACCTGAAACACTGTAAGTGGTTTGGTGAGTCCAATAATGAAATGAGTCTCTCAAATCAACTACATAGACATCTTTCTCCAATTTTCTAACGTTTTCAATAGCTTGCCTTAAAAAATCAGAAGGTAAATCAATGTTATGACAGAAATCCGCTTTTTGGCATTTTCTCAGCGAGAAACAGTCATTTTGTACCTGAAACACTGTAAGTGGTTTGGTGAGTCCAATAATGAAATGAGTCTCTCAAATCAACTACATAGACTCCTTTCTCCAATGTTCTGACATTTTCAATAGCTTGCCTTGAAAAATCAGAAGGTAAATCAATGTTATGACAGAAATCCGCTTTTTGGCATTTTCTCAGCGAGAAACAGTCATTTTGTACCTGAAACACTGTAAGTGGTTTGGTGAGTCCAATAATGAAATGAGTCTCTCAAATCAACTACATAGACACCTTTCTCCAATTTTCTAACGTTTTCAATAGCTTGCCTTGAAAAATCAGAAGGTAAATCAATGTTATGACAGAAATCCGCTTTTTGGCATTTTCTCAGCGAGAAACAGTCATTTTGTACCTGAAACATTGTAAGTGGTTTGGTGAGTCCAATAATGAAATGAGTCTCTCAAATCAACTACATAGACTCCTTTTTCCAGTTTTCTAACGTTTTCAATAGCTTGCCTCAAAAAATCAGAAGGTAAATCAATGTTATTACAGAAATCCGCTTTTTGGCATTTTCTCAGCGAGAAACAGTCATTTTGTACCTGAAACACTGTAAGTGGTTTGGTGAGTCCAATAATGAAATGAATCTCTCAAATCAACTACATAGACACCTTTCTCCAATTTTCTAACGTTTTCAATAGCTTGCCTTAAAAAATTAGAAGGTAAATCAATGTTATGACAGAAATCCGCTTTTTGGCATTTTCTCAGCGAGAAACAGTCATTTTGTACCTGAAACACTGTAAGTGGTTTGGTGAGTCCAATAATGAAATGAGTCGCTCAAATCAACTACATAGACTCCTTTCTCCAATGTTCTGACATTTTCAATAGCTTGCCTTGAAAAATCAGAAGGTAAATCAATGTTATGACAGAAATCCGCTTTTTGGCATTTTCTCAGCGAGAAACAGTCATTTTGTACCTGAAACACTGTAAGTGGTTTGGTGAGTCCAATAATGAAATGAGTCTCTCAAATCAACTACATAGACATCTTTCTCCAATTTTCTAACGTTTTCAATAGCTTGCCTTGAAAAATCAGAAGGTAAATCAATGTTATGACAGAAATCCGCTTTTTGGCATTTTCTCAGCGAGAAACAGTCATTTTGTACCTGAAACACTGTAAGTGGTTTGGTGAGTCCAATAATGAAATGAGTCTCTCAAATCAACTACATAGACACCTTTCTCCAATTTTCTAACGTTTTCAATAGCTTGCCTTGAAAAATCAGAAGGTAAATCAATGTTATGACAGAAATCCGCTTTTTGGCATTTTCTCAGCGAGAAACAGTCATTTTGTACCTGAAACATTGTAAGTGGTTTGGTGAGTCCAATAATGAAATGAGTCTCTCAAATCAACTACATAGACTCCTTTTTCCAATTTTCTAACGTTTTCAATAGCTTGCCTCAAAAAATCAGAAGGTAAATCAATGTTATTACAGAAATCCGCTTTTTGGCATTTTCTCAGCGAGAAACAGTCATTTTGTACCTGAAACACTGTAAGTGGTTTGGTGAGTCCAATAATGAAATGAATCTCTCAAATCAACTACATAGACACCTTTCTCCAATTTTCTAACGTTTTCAATAGCTTGCCTTAAAAAATTCAGAAGGTAAATCAATGTTATGACAGAAATCCGCTTTTTGGCATTTTCTCAGCGAGAAACAGTCATTTTGTACCTGAAACACTGTAAGTGGTTTGGTGAGTCCAATAATGAAATGAGTCTCTCAAATCAACTACATAGACACCTTTCTCCAATGTTCTGACATTTTCAATAGCTTGCCTTGAAAAATCAGAAGGTAAATCAATGTTATGACAGAAATCCGCTTTTTGGCATTTTCTCAGCGAGAAACAGTCATTTTGTACCTGAAACATTGTAAGTGGTTTGGTGAGTCCAATAATGAAATGAGTCTCTCAAATCAACTACATAGACTCCTTTTTCCAATTTTCTAACGTTTTCAATAGCTTGCCTTAAAAAATCAGAAGGTAAATCAATGTTATTACAGAAATCCGCTTTTTGGCATTTTCTCAGCGAGAAACAGTCATTTTGTACCTGAAACACTGTAAGTGGTTTGGTGAGTCCAATAATGAAATGAATCTCTCAAATCAACTACATAGACACCTTTCTCCAATTTTCTAACGTTTTCAATAGCTTGCCTTAAAAAATCAGAAGGTAAATCAATGTTATGACAGAAATCCGCTTTTTGGCATTTTCTCAGCGAGAAACAGTCATTTTGTACCTGAAACACTGTAAGTGGTTTGGTGAGTCCAATAATGAAATTAGTCGCTCAAATCAACTACATAGACTCCTTTCTCCAATGTTCTAACGTTTTCAATAGCTTGCCTTAAAAAATCAGAAGGTAAATCAATGTTATGACAGAAATCCGCTTTTTGGCATTTTCTCAGCGAGAAACAGTCATTTTGTACCTGAAACACTGTAAGTGGTTTGGTGAGTCCAATAATGAAATGAGTCTCTCAAATCAACTACATAGACTCCTTTCTCCAATGTTCTGACATTTTCAATAGCTTGCCTTGAAAAATCAGAAGGTAAATCAATGTTATGACAGAAATCCGCTTTTTGGCATTTTCTCAGCGAGAAACAGTCATTTTGTACCTGAAACACTGTAAGTGGTTTGGTGAGTCCAATAATGAAATGAGTCGCTCAAATCAACTACATAGACACCTTTCTCCAATTTTCTAACGTTTTCAATAGCTTGCCTTGAAAAATCAGAAGGTAAATCAATGTTATGACAGAAATCCGCTTTTTGGCATTTTCTCAGCGAGAAACAGTCATTTTGTACCTGAAACATTGTAAGTGGTTTGGTGAGTCCAATAATGAAATGAGTCTCTCAAATCAACTACATAGACTCCTTTTTCCAATTTTCTAACGTTTTCAATAGCTTGCCTTAAAAAATCAGAAGGTAAAACAATGTTATTACAGAAATCCGCTTTTTGGCATTTTCTCAGCGAGAAACGGTCATTTTGTACCTGAAACACTGTAAGTGGTTTGGTGAGTCCAATAATGAAATGAGTCTCTCAAATCAACTACATAGACACCTTTCTCCAATTTTCTAACGTTTTCAATAGCTTGCCTCTAAAAATCAGAAGGTAAATCAATGTTATGACAGAAATCCGCTTTTTGGCATTTTCTCAGCGAGAAACAGTCATTTTGTACCTGAAACACTGTAAGTGGTTTGGTGAGTCCAATAATGAAATTAGTCTCTCAAATCAACTACATAGACTAGTTTTTCCAATTTTCTAACGTTTTCAATAGCTTGCCTTAAAAAATCAGAAGGTAAAACAATGTTATTACAGAAATCCGCTTTTTGGCATTTTCTCAGCGAGAAACGGTCATTTTGTACCTGAAACACTGTAAGTGGTTTGGTGAGTCCAATAATGAAATGAGTCTCTCAAATCAACTACATACTCTCCTTTCTCCAATTTTCTGACGTTTTCAATAGCTTGCCTTGAAAAATCAGAAGGTAAATCAATGTTATGACAGAAATCCGCTTTTTGGCATTTTCTAGGCGAGAAACAGTCATTTTGTAACTGAAACACTGTAAGTGGTTTGGTGAGTCCAATAATGAAATGAGTCTCTCAAATCAACTACTTAGACTCCTTTCTCCAATTTTCTGACGTTTTCAATAGCTTGCCTTGAAAAATCAGAAGGTAAATCAATGTTATGACAGAAATCCGCTTTTTGGCATTTTCTCAGCGAGAAACAGTCATTTTGTACCTGAAACACTGTAAGTGGTTTGGTGAGTCCAATAATGAAATGAGTCTCTCAAATCAACTACATAGACACCTTTCTCCAATTTTCTAACGTTTTCAATAGCTTGCCTTAAAAAATCAGAAGGTAAATCAATGTTATGACAGAAATCCGCTTTTTTGGCATTTTCTCAGCGAGAAACAGTCATTTTGTACCTGAAACACTGTAAGTGGTTTGGTGAGTCCAATAATGAAATGAGTCTCTCAAATCAACTACTTAGACTCCTTTCTCCAATTTTCTGACGTTTTCAATAGCTTGCCTTGAAAAATCAGAAGGTAAATCAATGTTATGACAGAAATCCGCTTTTTGGCATTTTCTCAGCGAGAAACAGTCATTTTGTACCTGAAACACTGTAAGTGGTTTGGTGAGTCCAATAATGAAATGAGTCTCTCAAATCAACTACATAGACTCCTTTTTCCAATTTTCTAACGTTTTCAATAGCTTGCCTTAAAAAATCAGAAGGTAAATCAATGTTATTACAGAAATCCGCTTTTTGGCATTTTCTCAGCGAGAAACAGTCATTTTGTACCTGAAACACTGTAAGTGGTTTGGTGAGTCCAATAATGAAATGAGTCGCTCAAATCAACTACATAGACTCCTTTCTCCAATGTTCTGACATTTTCAATAGCTTGCCTTGAAAAATCAGAAGGTAAATCAATGTTATGACAGAAATCCGCTTTTTGGCAGTTTCTCAGCGAGAAACAGTCATTTTGTACCTGAAACACTATAAGTGGTTTGGTGAGTCCAATAATGAAATGAGTCACTCAAATCAACTACATAGACACCTTTCTCCAATGTTCTGACATTTTCAATAGCTTGCCTTGAAAAATCAGAAGGTAAATCAATGTTATGACAGAAATCCGCTTTTTGGCATTTTCTCAGCGAGAAACAGTCATTTTGTACCTGAAACATTGTAAGTGGTTTGGTGAGTCCAATAATGAAATGAGTCTCTCAAATCAACTACATAGACTCCTTTTTCCAATTTTCTAACGTTTTCAATAGCTTGCCTTAAAAAATCAGAAGGTAAATCAATGTTATTACAGAAATCCGCTTTTTGGCATTTTCTCAGCGAGAAACAGTCATTTTGTACCTGAAACACTGTAAGTGGTTTGGTGAGTCCAATAATGAAATGAATCTCTCAAATCAACTACATAGACACCTTTCTCCAATTTTCTAACGTTTTCAATAGCTTGCCTTAAAAAATCAGAAGGTAAATCAATGTTATGACAGAAATCCGCTTTTTGGCATTTTCTCAGCGAGAAACAGTCATTTTGTACCTGAAACACTGTAAGTGGTTTGGTGAGTCCAATAATGAAATTAGTCGCTCAAATCAACTACATAGACTCCTTTCTCCAATGTTCTAACGTTTTCAATAGCTTGCCTTAAAAAATCAGAAGGTAAATCAATGTTATGACAGAAATCCGCTTTTTGGCATTTTCTCAGCGAGAAACAGTCATTTTGTACCTGAAACACTGTAAGTGGTTTGGTGAGTCCAATAATGAAATGAGTCTCTCAAATCAACTACATAGACTCCTTTCTCCAATGTTCTGACATTTTCAATAGCTTGCCTTGAAAAATCAGAAGGTAAATCAATGTTATGACAGAAATCCGCTTTTTGGCATTTTCTCAGCGAGAAACAGTCATTTTGTACCTGAAACACTGTAAGTGGTTTGGTGAGTCCAATAATGAAATGAGTCGCTCAAATCAACTACATAGACACCTTTCTCCAATTTTCTAACGTTTTCAATAGCTTGCCTTGAAAAATCAGAAGGTAAATCAATGTTATGACAGAAATCCGCTTTTTGGCATTTTCTCAGCGAGAAACAGTCATTTTGTACCTGAAACATTGTAAGTGGTTTGGTGAGTCCAATAATGAAATGAGTCTCTCAAATCAACTACATAGACTCCTTTTTCCAATTTTCTAACGTTTTCAATAGCTTGCCTTAAAAAATCAGAAGGTAAAACAATGTTATTACAGAAATCCGCTTTTTGGCATTTTCTCAGCGAGAAACGGTCATTTTGTACCTGAAACACTGTAAGTGGTTTGGTGAGTCCAATAATGAAATGAGTCTCTCAAATCAACTACATAGTCTCCTTTCTCCAATTTTCTGACGTTTTCAATAGCTTGCCTTGAAAAATCAGAAGGTAAATCAATGTTATGACAGAAATCCGCTTTTTGGCATTTTCTAGGCGAGAAACAGTCATTTTGTAACTGAAACACTGTAAGTGGTTTGGTGAGTCCAATAATGAAAAGAGTCTCTCAAATCAACTACTTAGACTCCTTTCTCCAATTTTCTGACGTTTTCAATAGCTTGCCTTGAAAAATCAGAAGGTAAATCAATGTTATGACAGAAATCCGCTTTTTGGCATTTTCTCAGCGAGAAACAGTCATTTTGTACCTGAAACACTGTAAGTGGTTTGGTGAGTCCAATAATGAAATGAGTCGCTCAAATCAACTACATAGACACCTTTCTCCAATTTTCTAACGTTTTCAATAGCTTGCCTTAAAAAATCAGAAGGTAAATCAATGTTATGACAGAAATCCGCTTTTTGGCATTTTCTCAGCGAGAAACAGTCATTTTGTACCTGAAACACTGTAAGTGGTTTGGTGAGTCCAATAATGAAATGAGTCTCTCAAATCAACTACATAGACTCCTTTCTCCAATGTTCTGACATTTTCAATAGCTTGCCTTGAAAAATCAGAAGGTAAATCAATGTTATGACAGAAATCCGCTTTTTGGCATTTTCTCAGCGAGAAACAGTCATTTTGTACCTGAAACACTGTAAGTGGTTTGGTGAGTCCAATAATGAAATTAGTCGCTCAAATCAACTACATAGACTCCTTTCTCCAATGTTCTAACGTTTTCAATAGCTTGCCTTAAAAAATCAGAAGGTAAATCAATGTTATGACAGAAATCCGCTTTTTGGCATTTTCTCAGCGAGAAACAGTCATTTTGTACCTGAAACACTGTAAGTGGTTTGGTGAGTCCAATAATGAAATGAGTCTCTCAAATCAACTACATAGACTCCTTTCTCCAATGTTCTGACATTTTCAATAGCTTGCCTTGAAAAATCAGAAGGTAAATCAATGTTATGACAGAAATCCGCTTTTTGGCATTTTCTCAGCGAGAAACAGTCATTTTGTACCTGAAACACTGTAAGTGGTTTGGTGAGTCCAATAATGAAATGAGTCGCTCAAATCAACTACATAGACACCTTTCTCCAATTTTCTAACGTTTTCAATAGCTTGCCTTGAAAAATCAGAAGGTAAATCAATGTTATGACAGAAATCCGCTTTTTGGCATTTTCTCAGCGAGAAACAGTCATTTTGTACCTGAAACATTGTAAGTGGTTTGGTGAGTCCAATAATGAAATGAGTCTCTCAAATCAACTACATAGACTCCTTTTTCCAATTTTCTAACGTTTTCAATAGCTTGCCTTAAAAAATCAGAAGGTAAAACAATGTTATTACAGAAATCCGCTTTTTGGCATTTTCTCAGCGAGAAACGGTCATTTTGTACCTGAAACACTGTAAGTGGTTTGGTGAGTCCAATAATGAAATGAGTCTCTCAAATCAACTACATAGTCTCCTTTCTCCAATTTTCTGACGTTTTCAATAGCTTGCCTTGAAAAATCAGAAGGTAAATCAATGTTATGACAGAAATCCGCTTTTTGGCATTTTCTAGGCGAGAAACAGTCATTTTGTAACTGAAACACTGTAAGTGGTTTGGTGAGTCCAATAATGAAAAGAGTCTCTCAAATCAACTACTTAGACTCCTTTCTCCAATTTTCTGACGTTTTCAATAGCTTGCCTTGAAAAATCAGAAGGTAAATCAATGTTATGACAGAAATCCGCTTTTTGGCATTTTCTCAGCGAGAAACAGTCATTTTTTACCTGAAACACTGTAAGTGGTTTGGTGAGTCCAATAATGAAATGAGTCGCTCAAATCAACTACATAGACACCTTTCTCCAATTTTCTAACGTTTTCAATAGCTTGCCTTAAAAAATCAGAAGGTAAATCAATGTTATGACAGAAATCCGCTTTTTGGCATTTTCTCAGCGAGAAACAGTCATTTTGTACCTGAAACACTGTAAGTGGTTTGGTGAGTCCAATAATGAAATGAGTCTCTCAAATCAACTACATAGACTCCTTTCTCCAATGTTCTGACATTTTCAATAGCTTGCCTTGAAAAATCAGAAGGTAAATCAATGTTATGACAGAAATCCGCTTTTTGGCATTTTCTCAGCGAGAAACAGTCATTTTGTACCTGAAACACTGTAAGTGGTTTGGTGAGTCCAATAATGAAATGAGTCTCTCAAATCAACTACATAGACACCTTTCTCCAATTTTCTAACGTTTTCAATAGCTTGCCTTGAAAAATCAGAAGGTAAATCAATGTTATGACAGAAATCCGCTTTTTGGCATTTTCTCAGCGAGAAACAGTCATTTTGTACCTGAAACACTGTAAGTGGTTTGGTGAGTCCAATAATGAAATGAGTCTCTCAAATCAACTACATAGACACCTTTCTCCAATTTTCTAACGTTTTCAATAGCTTGCCTTGAAAAATCAGAAGGTAAATCAATGTTATGACAGAAATCCGCTTTTTGGCATTTTCTCAGCGAGAAACAGTCATTTTGTACCTGAAACATTGTAAGTGGTTTGGTGAGTCCAATAATGAAATGAGTCTCTCAAATCAACTACATAGACTCCTTTTTCCAATTTTCTAACGTTTTCAATAGCTTGCCTTAAAAAATCAGAAGGTAAATCAATGTTATTACAGAAATCCGCTTTTTGGCATTTTCTCAGCGAGAAACAGTCATTTTGTACCTGAAACACTGTAAGTGGTTTGGTGAGTCCAATAATGAAATGAATCTCTCAAATCAACTACATAGACACCTTTCTCCAATTTTCTAACGTTTTCAATAGCTTGCCTTAAAAAATCAGAAGGTAAATCAATGTTATGACAGAAATCCGCTTTTTGGCATTTTCTCAGCGAGAAACAGTCATTTTGTACCTGAAACACTGTAAGTGGTTTGGTGAGTCCAATAATGAAATGAGTCGCTCAAATCAACTACATAGACTCCTTTCTCCAATGTTCTAACGTTTTCAATAGCTTGCCTTAAAAAATCAGAAGGTAAATCAATGTTATGACAGAAATCTGCTTTTTGGCATTTTCTCAGCGAGAAACAGTCATTTTGTACCTGAAACACTGTAAGTGGTTTGGTGAGTCCAATAATGAAATGAGTCTCTCAAATCAACTACATAGACTCCTTTCTCCAATGTTCTGACATTTTCAATAGCTTGCCTTGAAAAATCAGAAGGTAAATCAATGTTATGACAGAAATCCGCTTTTTGGCATTTTCTCAGCGAGAAACAGTCATTTTGTACCTGAAACACTGTAAGTGGTTTGGTGAGTCCAATAATGAAATGAGTCGCTCAAATCAACTACATAGACACCTTTCTCCAATTTTCTAACGTTTTCAATAGCTTGCCTTGAAAAATCAGAAGGTAAATCAATGTTATGACAGAAATCCGCTTTTTGGCATTTTCTCAGCGAGAAACAGTCATTTTGTACCTGAAACACTGTAAGTGGTTTGGTGAGTCCAATAATGAAATGAGTCGCTCAAATCAAATACATAGACTCCTTTCTCCAATGTTCTGACATTTTCAATAGCTTGCCTTGAAAAATCAGAAGGTAAATCAATGTTATGACAGAAATCCGCTTTTTGGCATTTTCTCAGCGAGAAACAGTCATTTTGTACCTGAAACACTGTAAGTGGTTTGGTGAGTCCAATAATGAAATGAGTCTCTCAAATCAACTACATAGACACCTTTCTCCAATTTTCTAACGTTTTCAAAAGCTTGCCTTAAAAAATCAGAAGGTAAATCAATGTTATGACAGAAATCCGCTTTTTGGCATTTTCTCAGCGAGAAACAGTCATTTTGTACCTGAAACACTGTAAGTGGTTTGGTGAGTCCAATAATGAAACGAGTCTCTCAAATCAACTACATAGTCTCCTTTCTCCAATGTTCTGACATTTTCAATAGCTTGCCTTGAAAAATCAGAAGGTAAATCAATGTTATGACAGAAATCCGCTTTTTGGCATTTTCTCAGCGAGAAACAGTCATTTTGTACCTGAAACACTGTAAGTGGTTTGGTGAGTCCAATAATGAAATTAGTCTCTCAAATCAACTACATAGACTAGTTTTTCCAATTTTCTAACGTTTTCAATAGCTTGCCTTAAAAAATCAGAAGGTAAAACAATGTTATTACAGAAATCCGCTTTTTGGCATTTTCTCAGCGAGAAACGGTCATTTTGTACCTGAAACACTGTAAGTGGTTTGGTAAGTCCAATAATGAAATGAGTCTCTCAAATCAACTACATAGTCTCCTTTCTCCAATTTTCTGACGTTTTCAATAGCTTGCCTTGAAAAATCAGAAGGTAAATCAATGTTATGACAGAAATCCGCTTTTTGGCATTTTCTAGGCGAGAAACAGTAATTTTGTAACTGAAACACTGTAAGTGGTTTGGTGAGTCCAATAATGAAATGAGTCTCTCAAATCAACTACTTAGACTCCTTTCTCCAATTTTCTGACGTTTTCAATAGCTTGCCTTGGAAAATCAGAAGGTAAATCAATGTTATGACAGAAATCCGCTTTTTGGCATTTTCTAGGCGAGAAACAGTCATTTTGTAACTGAAACACTGTAAGTGGTTTGGTGAGTCCAATAATGAAATGAGTCTCTCAAATCAACTACTTAGTCTCCTTTCTCCAATTTTCTGACGTTTTCAATAGCTTGCCTTGAAAAATCAGAAGGTAAATCAATGTTATGACAGAAATCCGCTTTTTGGCATTTTCTCAGCGAGAAACAGTCATTTTGTACCTGAAACACTGTAAGTGGTTTGGTGAGTCCAATAATGAAATGAGTCGCTCAAATCAACTACATAGACACCTTTCTCCAATTTTCTAACGTTTTCAATAGCTTGCCTTAAAAAATCAGAAGGTAAATCAATGTTATGACAGAAATCCGCTTTTTGGCATTTTCTCAGCGAGAAACAGTCATTTTGTACCTGAAACACTGTAAGTGGTTTGGTGAGTCCAATAATGAAATGAGTCTCTCAAATCAACTACATAGACTCCTTTCTCCAATGTTCTGACATTTTCAATAGCTTGCCTTGAAAAATCAGAAGGTAAATCAATGTTATGACAGAAATCCGCTTTTTGGCATTTTCTCAGCGAGAAACAGTCATTTTGTACCTGAAACACTGTAAGTGGTTTGGTGAGTCCAATAATGAAATGAGTCGCTCAAATCAACTACATAGACTCCTTTCTCCAATGTTCTGACATTTTCAATAGCTTGCCTTGAAAAATCAGAAGGTAAATCAATGTTATGACAGAAATCCGCTTTTTGGCAGTTTCTCAGCGAGAAACAGTCATTTTGTACCTGAAACACTATAAGTGGTTTGGTGAGTCCAATAATGAAATGAGTCTCTCAAATCAACTACATAGACACCTTTCTCCAATGTTCTGACATTTTCAATAGCTTGCCTTGAAAAATCAGAAGGTAAATCAATGTTATGACAGAAATCCGCTTTTTGGCATTTTCTCAGCGAGAAACAGTCATTTTGTACCTGAAACATTGTAAGTGGTTTGGTGAGTCCAATAATGAAATGAGTCTCTCAAATCAACTACATAGACTCCTTTTTCCAATTTTCTAACGTTTTCAATAGCTTGCCTTAAAAAATCAGAAGGTAAATCAATGTTATTACAGAAATCCGCTTTTTGGCATTTTCTCAGCGAGAAACAGTCATTTTGTACCTGAAACACTGTAAGTGGTTTGGTGAGTCCAATAATGAAATGAATCTCTCAAATCAACTACATAGACACCTTTCTCCAATTTTCTAACGTTTTCAATAGCTTGCCTTAAAAAATCAGAAGGTAAATCAATGTTATGACAGAAATCCGCTTTTTGGCATTTTCTCAGCGAGAAACAGTCATTTTGTACCTGAAACACTGTAAGTGGTTTGGTGAGTCCAATAATGAAATTAGTCGCTCAAATCAACTACATAGACTCCTTTCTCCAATGTTCTAACGTTTTCAATAGCTTGCCTTAAAAAATCAGAAGGTAAATCAATGTTATGACAGAAATCCGCTTTTTGGCATTTTCTCAGCGAGAAACAGTCATTTTGTACCTGAAACACTGTAAGTGGTTTGGTGAGTCCAATAATGAAATGAGTCTCTCAAATCAACTACATAGACTCCTTTCTCCAATGTTCTGACATTTTCAATAGCTTGCCTTGAAAAATCAGAAGGTAAATCAATGTTATGACAGAAATCCGCTTTTTGGCATTTTCTCAGCGAGAAACAGTCATTTTGTACCTGAAACACTGTAAGTGGTTTGGTGAGTCCAATAATGAAATGAGTCGCTCAAATCAACTACATAGACACCTTTCTCCAATTTTCTAACGTTTTCAATAGCTTGCCTTGAAAAATCAGAAGGTAAATCAATGTTATGACAGAAATCCGCTTTTTGGCATTTTCTCAGCGAGAAACAGTCATTTTGTACCTGAAACATTGTAAGTGGTTTGGTGAGTCCAATAATGAAATGAGTCTCTCAAATCAACTACATAGACTCCTTTTTCCAATTTTCTAACGTTTTCAATAGCTTGCCTTAAAAAATCAGAAGGTAAAACAATGTTATTACAGAAATCCGCTTTTTGGCATTTTCTCAGCGAGAAACGGTCATTTTGTACCTGAAACACTGTAAGTGGTTTGGTGAGTCCAATAATGAAATGAGTCTCTCAAATCAACTACATAGTCTCCTTTCTCCAATTTTCTGACGTTTTCAATAGCTTGCCTTGAAAAATCAGAAGGTAAATCAATGTTATGACAGAAATCCGCTTTTTGGCATTTTCTAGGCGAGAAACAGTCATTTTGTAACTGAAACACTGTAAGTGGTTTGGTGAGTCCAATAATGAAAAGAGTCTCTCAAATCAACTACTTAGACTCCTTTCTCCAATTTTCTGACGTTTTCAATAGCTTGCCTTGAAAAATCAGAAGGTAAATCAATGTTATGACAGAAATCCGCTTTTTGGCATTTTCTCAGCGAGAAACAGTCATTTTGTACCTGAAACACTGTAAGTGGTTTGGTGAGTCCAATAATGAAATGAGTCGCTCAAATCAACTACATAGACACCTTTCTCCAATTTTCTAACGTTTTCAATAGCTTGCCTTAAAAAATCAGAAGGTAAATCAATGTTATGACAGAAATCCGCTTTTTGGCATTTTCTCAGCGAGAAACAGTCATTTTGTACCTGAAACACTGTAAGTGGTTTGGTGAGTCCAATAATGAAATGAGTCTCTCAAATCAACTACATAGACTCCTTTCTCCAATGTTCTGACATTTTCAATAGCTTGCCTTGAAAAATCAGAAGGTAAATCAATGTTATGACAGAAATCCGCTTTTTGGCATTTTCTCAGCGAGAAACAGTCATTTTGTACCTGAAACACTGTAAGTGGTTTGGTGAGTCCAATAATGAAATTAGTCGCTCAAATCAACTACATAGACTCCTTTCTCCAATGTTCTAACGTTTTCAATAGCTTGCCTTAAAAAATCAGAAGGTAAATCAATGTTATGACAGAAATCCGCTTTTTGGCATTTTCTCAGCGAGAAACAGTCATTTTGTACCTGAAACACTGTAAGTGGTTTGGTGAGTCCAATAATGAAATGAGTCTCTCAAATCAACTACATAGACTCCTTTCTCCAATGTTCTGACATTTTCAATAGCTTGCCTTGAAAAATCAGAAGGTAAATCAATGTTATGACAGAAATCCGCTTTTTGGCATTTTCTCAGCGAGAAACAGTCATTTTGTACCTGAAACACTGTAAGTGGTTTGGTGAGTCCAATAATGAAATGAGTCGCTCAAATCAACTACATAGACACCTTTCTCCAATTTTCTAACGTTTTCAATAGCTTGCCTTGAAAAATCAGAAGGTAAATCAATGTTATGACAGAAATCCGCTTTTTGGCATTTTCTCAGCGAGAAACAGTCATTTTGTACCTGAAACATTGTAAGTGGTTTGGTGAGTCCAATAATGAAATGAGTCTCTCAAATCAACTACATAGACTCCTTTTTCCAATTTTCTAACGTTTTCAATAGCTTGCCTTAAAAAATCAGAAGGTAAAACAATGTTATTACAGAAATCCGCTTTTTGGCATTTTCTCAGCGAGAAACGGTCATTTTGTACCTGAAACACTGTAAGTGGTTTGGTGAGTCCAATAATGAAATGAGTCTCTCAAATCAACTACATAGTCTCCTTTCTCCAATTTTCTGACGTTTTCAATAGCTTGCCTTGAAAAATCAGAAGGTAAATCAATGTTATGACAGAAATCCGCTTTTTGGCATTTTCTAGGCGAGAAACAGTCATTTTGTAACTGAAACACTGTAAGTGGTTTGGTGAGTCCAATAATGAAAAGAGTCTCTCAAATCAACTACTTAGACTCCTTTCTCCAATTTTCTGACGTTTTCAATAGCTTGCCTTGAAAAATCAGAAGGTAAATCAATGTTATGACAGAAATCCGCTTTTTGGCATTTTCTCAGCGAGAAACAGTCATTTTGTACCTGAAACACTGTAAGTGGTTTGGTGAGTCCAATAATGAAATGAGTCGCTCAAATCAACTACATAGACACCTTTCTCCAATTTTCTAACGTTTTCAATAGCTTGCCTTAAAAAATCAGAAGGTAAATCAATGTTATGACAGAAATCCGCTTTTTGGCATTTTCTCAGCGAGAAACAGTCATTTTGTACCTGAAACACTGTAAGTGGTTTGGTGAGTCCAATAATGAAATGAGTCTCTCAAATCAACTACATAGACTCCTTTCTCCAATGTTCTGACATTTTCAATAGCTTGCCTTGAAAAATCAGAAGGTAAATCAATGTTATGACAGAAATCCGCTTTTTGGCATTTTCTCAGCGAGAAACAGTCATTTTGTACCTGAAACACTGTAAGTGGTTTGGTGAGTCCAATAATGAAATGAGTCTCTCAAATCAACTACATAGACACCTTTCTCCAATTTTCTAACGTTTTCAATAGCTTGCCTTGAAAAATCAGAAGGTAAATCAATGTTATGACAGAAATCCGCTTTTTGGCATTTTCTCAGCGAGAAACAGTCATTTTGTACCTGAAACACTGTAAGTGGTTTGGTGAGTCCAATAATGAAATGAGTCTCTCAAATCAACTACATAGACACCTTTCTCCAATTTTCTAACGTTTTCAATAGCTTGCCTTGAAAAATCAGAAGGTAAATCAATGTTATGACAGAAATCCGCTTTTTGGCATTTTCTCAGCGAGAAACAGTCATTTTGTACCTGAAACATTGTAAGTGGTTTGGTGAGTCCAATAATGAAATGAGTCTCTCAAATCAACTACATAGACTCCTTTTTCCAATTTTCTAACGTTTTCAATAGCTTGCCTTAAAAAATCAGAAGGTAAATCAATGTTATTACAGAAATCCGCTTTTTGGCATTTTCTCAGCGAGAAACAGTCATTTTGTACCTGAAACACTGTAAGTGGTTTGGTGAGTCCAATAATGAAATGAATCTCTCAAATCAACTACATAGACACCTTTCTCCAATTTTCTAACGTTTTCAATAGCTTGCCTTAAAAAATCAGAAGGTAAATCAATGTTATGACAGAAATCCGCTTTTTGGCATTTTCTCAGCGAGAAACAGTCATTTTGTACCTGAAACACTGTAAGTGGTTTGGTGAGTCCAATAATGAAATGAGTCGCTCAAATCAACTACATAGACTCCTTTCTCCAATGTTCTAACGTTTTCAATAGCTTGCCTTAAAAAATCAGAAGGTAAATCAATGTTATGACAGAAATCCGCTTTTTGGCATTTTCTCAGCGAGAAACAGTCATTTTGTACCTGAAACACTGTAAGTGGTTTGGTGAGTCCAATAATGAAATGAGTCTCTCAAATCAACTACATAGACTCCTTTCTCCAATGTTCTGACATTTTCAATAGCTTGCCTTGAAAAATCAGAAGGTAAATCAATGTTATGACAGAAATCCGCTTTTTGGCATTTTCTCAGCGAGAAACAGTCATTTTGTACCTGAAACACTGTAAGTGGTTTGGTGAGTCCAATAATGAAATGAGTCGCTCAAATCAACTACATAGACACCTTTCTCCAATTTTCTAACGTTTTCAATAGCTTGCCTTGAAAAATCAGAAGGTAAATCAATGTTATGACAGAAATCCGCTTTTTGGCATTTTCTCAGCGAGAAACAGTCATTTTGTACCTGAAACACTGTAAGTGGTTTGGTGAGTCCAATAATGAAATGAGTCGCTCAAATCAAATACATAGACTCCTTTCTCCAATGTTCTGACATTTTCAATAGCTTGCCTTGAAAAATCAGAAGGTAAATCAATGTTATGACAGAAATCCGCTTTTTGGCATTTTCTCAGCGAGAAACAGTCATTTTGTACCTGAAACACTGTAAGTGGTTTGGTGAGTCCAATAATGAAATGAGTCTCTCAAATCAACTACATAGACACCTTTCTCCAATTTTCTAACGTTTTCAAAAGCTTGCCTTAAAAAATCAGAAGGTAAATCAATGTTATGACAGAAATCCGCTTTTTGGCATTTTCTCAGCGAGAAACAGTCATTTTGTACCTGAAACACTGTAAGTGGTTTGGTGAGTCCAATAATGAAACGAGTCTCTCAAATCAACTACATAGTCTCCTTTCTCCAATGTTCTGACATTTTCAATAGCTTGCCTTGAAAAATCAGAAGGTAAATCAATGTTATGACAGAAATCCGCTTTTTGGCATTTTCTCAGCGAGAAACAGTCATTTTGTACCTGAAACACTGTAAGTGGTTTGGTGAGTCCAATAATGAAATTAGTCTCTCAAATCAACTACATAGACTAGTTTTTCCAATTTTCTAACGTTTTCAATAGCTTGCCTTAAAAAATCAGAAGGTAAAACAATGTTATTACAGAAATCCGCTTTTTGGCATTTTCTCAGCGAGAAACGGTCATTTTGTACCTGAAACACTGTAAGTGGTTTGGTAAGTCCAATAATGAAATGAGTCTCTCAAATCAACTACATAGTCTCCTTTCTCCAATTTTCTGACGTTTTCAATAGCTTGCCTTGAAAAATCAGAAGGTAAATCAATGTTATGACAGAAATCCGCTTTTTGGCATTTTCTAGGCGAGAAACAGTAATTTTGTAACTGAAACACTGTAAGTGGTTTGGTGAGTCCAATAATGAAATGAGTCTCTCAAATCAACTACTTAGACTCCTTTCTCCAATTTTCTGACGTTTTCAATAGCTTGCCTTGGAAAATCAGAAGGTAAATCAATGTTATGACAGAAATCCGCTTTTTGGCATTTTCTAGGCGAGAAACAGTCATTTTGTAACTGAAACACTGTAAGTGGTTTGGTGAGTCCAATAATGAAATGAGTCTCTCAAATCAACTACTTAGTCTCCTTTCTCCAATTTTCTGACGTTTTCAATAGCTTGCCTTGAAAAATCAGAAGGTAAATCAATGTTATGACAGAAATCCGCTTTTTGGCATTTTCTCAGCGAGAAACAGTCATTTTGTACCTGAAACACTGTAAGTGGTTTGGTGAGTCCAATAATGAAATGAGTCGCTCAAATCAACTACATAGACACCTTTCTCCAATTTTCTAACGTTTTCAATAGCTTGCCTTAAAAAATCAGAAGGTAAATCAATGTTATGACAGAAATCCGCTTTTTGGCATTTTCTCAGCGAGAAACAGTCATTTTGTACCTGAAACACTGTAAGTGGTTTGGTGAGTCCAATAATGAAATGAGTCTCTCAAATCAACTACATAGACTCCTTTCTCCAATGTTCTGACATTTTCAATAGCTTGCCTTGAAAAATCAGAAGGTAAATCAATGTTATGACAGAAATCCGCTTTTTGGCATTTTCTCAGCGAGAAACAGTCATTTTGTACCTGAAACACTGTAAGTGGTTTGGTGAGTCCAATAATGAAATGAGTCTCTCAAATCAACTACATAGACACCTTTCTCCAATTTTCTAACGTTTTCAATAGCTTGCCTTGAAAAATCAGAAGGTAAATCAATGTTATGACAGAAATCCGCTTTTTGGCATTTTCTCAGCGAGAAACAGTCATTTTGTACCTGAAACACTGTAAGTGGTTTGGTGAGTCCAATAATGAAATGAGTCTCTCAAATCAACTACATAGACACCTTTCTCCAATTGTCTAACGTTTTCAATAGCTTGCCTTAAAAAATCAGAAGGTAAATCAATGTTATGACAGAAATCCGCTTTTTTGGCATTTTCTCAGCGAGAAACAGTCATTTTGTACCTGAAACACTGTAAGTGGTTTGGTGAGTCCAATAATAATATGAGTCGCTCAAATCAACTACATAGACACCTTTCTCCAATTTTCTAACGTTTTCAATAGCTTGCCTTAAAAAATCAGAAGGTAAATCAATGTTATGACAGAAATCCGCTTTTTGGCATTTTCTCAGCGAGAAACAGTCATTTTGTACCTGAAACACTGTAAGTGGTTTGGTGAGTCCAATAATGAAATGAGTCTCTCAAATCAACTACATAGACTAGTTTTTCCAATTTTCTAACGTTTTCAATAGCTTGCCTTAAAAAATCAGAAGGTAAAACAATGTTATTACAGAAATCCGCTTTTTGGCATTTTCTCAGCGAGAAACGGTCATTTTGTACCTGAAACACTGTAAGTGGTTTGGTAAGTCCAATAATGAAATGAGTCTCTCAAATCAACTACATAGTCTCCTTTCTCCAATTTTCTGACGTTTTCAATAGCTTGCCTTGAAAAATCAGAAGGTAAATCAATGTTATGACAGAAATCCGCTTTTTGGCATTTTCTAGGCGAGAAACAGTAATTTTGTAACTGAAACACTGTAAGTGGTTTGGTGAGTCCAATAATGAAATGAGTCTCTCAAATCAACTACTTAGACTCCTTTCTCCAATTTTCTGACGTTTTCAATAGCTTGCCTTGGAAAATCAGAAGGTAAATCAATGTTATGACAGAAATCCGCTTTTTGGCATTTTCTAGGCGAGAAACAGTCATTTTGTAACTGAAACACTGTAAGTGGTTTGGTGAGTCCAATAATGAAATGAGTCTCTCAAATCAACTACTTAGTCTCCTTTCTCCAATTTTCTGACGTTTTCAATAGCTTGCCTTGAAAAATCAGAAGGTAAATCAATGTTATGACAGAAATCCGCTTTTTGGCATTTTCTCAGCGAGAAACAGTCATTTTGTACCTGAAACACTGTAAGTGGTTTGGTGAGTCCAATAATGAAATGAGTCGCTCAAATCAACTACATAGACACCTTTCTCCAATTTTCTAACGTTTTCAATAGCTTGCCTTAAAAAATCAGAAGGTAAATCAATGTTATGACAGAAATCCGCTTTTTGGCATTTTCTCAGCGAGAAACAGTCATTTTGTACCTGAAACACTGTAAGTGGTTTGGTGAGTCCAATAATGAAATGAGTCTCTCAAATCAACTACATAGACTCCTTTCTCCAATGTTCTGACATTTTCAATAGCTTGCCTTGAAAAATCAGAAGGTAAATCAATGTTATGACAGAAATCCGCTTTTTGGCATTTTCTCAGCGAGAAACAGTCATTTTGTACCTGAAACACTGTAAGTGGTTTGGTGAGTCCAATAATGAAATGAGTCTCTCAAATCAACTACATAGACACCTTTCTCCAATTTTCTAACGTTTTCAATAGCTTGCCTTGAAAAATCAGAAGGTAAATCAATGTTATGACAGAAATCCGCTTTTTGGCATTTTCTCAGCGAGAAACAGTCATTTTGTACCTGAAACACTGTAAGTGGTTTGGTGAGTCCAATAATGAAATGAGTCTCTCAAATCAACTACATAGACACCTTTCTCCAATTGTCTAACGTTTTCAATAGCTTGCCTTAAAAAATCAGAAGGTAAATCAATGTTATGACAGAAATCCGCTTTTTTGGCATTTTCTCAGCGAGAAACAGTCATTTTGTACCTGAAACACTGTAAGTGGTTTGGTGAGTCCAATAATAATATGAGTCGCTCAAATCAACTACATAGACACCTTTCTCCAATTTTCTAACGTTTTCAATAGCTTGCCTTAAAAAATCAGAAGGTAAATCAATGTTATGACAGAAATCCGCTTTTTGGCATTTTCTCAGCGAGAAACAGTCATTTTGTACCTGAAACACTGTAAGTGGTTTGGTGAGTCCAATAATGAAATGAGTCCCTCAAATCAACTACATAGACTCCTTTCTCGAATGTTCTGACATTTTCAATAGCTTGCCTTGAAAAATCAGAAGGTAAATCAATGTTATGACAGAAATCCGCTTTTTGGCATTTTCTCAGCGAGAAACAGTCATTTTGTACCTGAAACACTGTAAGTGGTTTGGTGAGTCCAATAATGAAATGAGTCTCTCAAATCAACTACATAGACACCTTTCTCCAATTTTCTAACGTTTTCAATAGCTTGCCTTGAAAAATCAGAAGGTAAATCAATGTTATGACAGAAATCCGCTTTTTGGCATTTTCTCAGCGAGAAACAGTCATTTTGTACCTGAAACACTGTAAGTGGTTTGGTGAGTCCAATAATGAAATGAGTCTCTCAAATCAACTACATAGACACCTTTCTCCAATTGTCTAACGTTTTCAATAGCTTGCCTTAAAAAATCAGAAGGTAAATCAATGTTATGACAGAAATCCGCTTTTTTGGCATTTTCTCAGCGAGAAACAGTCATTTTGTACCTGAAACACTGTAAGTGGTTTGGTGAGTCCAATAATAATATGAGTCGCTCAAATCAACTACATAGACACCTTTCTCCAATTTTCTAACGTTTTCAATAGCTTGCCTTAAAAAATCAGAAGGTAAATCAATGTTATGACAGAAATCCGCTTTTTGGCATTTTCTCAGCGAGAAACAGTCATTTTGTACCTGAAACACTGTAAGTGGTTTGGTGAGTCCAATAATGAAATGAGTCTCTCAAATCAACTACATAGACTCCTTTCTCCAATGTTCTGACATTTTCAATAGCTTGCCTTGAAAAATCAGAAGGTAAATCAATGTTATGACAGAAATCCGCTTTTTGGCATTTTCTCAGCGAGAAACAGTCATTTTGTACCTGAAACACTGTAAGTGGTTTGGTGAGTCCAATAATGAAATGAGTCTCTCAAATCAACTACATAGACACCTTTCTCCAATTCTCTAACGTTTTCAATAGCTTGCCTTGAAAAATCAGAAGGTAAATCAATGTTATGACAGAAATCCGCTTTTTGGCATTTTCTCAGCGAGAAACAGTCATTTTGTACCTGAAACATTGTAAGTGGTTTGGTGAGTCCAATAATGAAATGAGTCTCTCAAATCAACTACATAGACTCCTTTTTCCAATTTTCTAACGTTTTCAATAGCTTGCCTTAAAAAATCAGAAGGTAAATCAATGTTATTACAGAAATCCGCTTTTTGGCATTTTCTCAGCGAGAAACAGTCATTTTGTACCTGAAACACTGTAAGTGGTTTGGTGAGTCCAATAATGAAATGAGTCTCTCAAATCAACTACATAGACACCTTTCTCCAATTCTCTAACGTTTTCAATAGCTTGCCTTGAAAAATCAGAAGGTAAATCAATGTTATGACAGAAATCCGCTTTTTGGCATTTTCTCAGCGAGAAACAGTCATTTTGTACCTGAAACATTGTAAGTGGTTTGGTGAGTCCAATAATGAAATGAGTCTCTCAAATCAACTACATAGACTCCTTTTTCCAATTTTCTAACGTTTTCAATAGCTTGCCTTAAAAAATCAGAAGGTAAATCAATGTTATTACAGAAATCCGCTTTTTGGCATTTTCTCAGCGAGAAACAGTCATTTTGTACCTGAAACACTGTAAGTGGTTTGGTGAGTCCAATAATGAAATGAGTCGCTCAAATCAACTACATAGACACCTTTCTCCAATGTTCTGACATTTTCAATAGCTTGCCTTGAAAAATCAGAAGGTAAATCAATGTTATGACAGAAATCCGCTTTTTGGCATTTTCTCAGCGAGAAACAGTCATTTTGTACCTGAAACACTGTAGTTGGTTTGGTGAGTCCAATAATGAAATGAGTCTCTCAAATCAACTACATAGACACCTTTCTCCAATTTTCTAACGTTTTCAATAGCTTGCCTTGAAAAATCAGAAGGTAAATCAATGTTATGACAGAAATCCGCTTTTTGGCATTTTCTCAGCGAGAAACAATCATTTTGTACCTGAAACACTGTAAGTGATTTGGTGAGTCCAATAATGAAATGAGTCCCTCAAATCAACTACATAGACTCCTTTCTCCAATTTTCTGACGTTTTCAATAGCTTGCCTTAAAAAATCAGAAGGTAAAACAATGTTATTACAGTAATCCGCTTTTTGGCATTTTCTGAGCGAGAACCGGTCATTTTGTACCTGAAACACTGTAAGTGGTTTGGTGAGTCCAATAATGAAATGAGTCTCTCAAATCAACTACATAGACTCCTTTCTCCAATTTTCTGACGTTTTCCATAGCTTGCCTTAAAAAATCAGAAGGTAAATCAATGTTATGACAGAAATCCGCTTTTTGGCAGTTTCTCAGCGCGAAACAGTCATTTTGTACCTGAAACACTGTAAGTGGTTTGGTGAGTCCAATAATGAAATGAGTCTCTCAAATCAACTACATAGACTCCTTTCTCCAATTTTCTGACGTTTTCCATAGCTTGCCTTAAAAAATCAGAAGGTAAATCAATGTTATGACAGAAATCCGCTTTTTGGCAGTTTCTCAGCGAGAAACAGTCATTTTGTACCTGAAACACTGTAAGTGGTTTGGTGAGTCCAATAATTAAATGAGTTGCTCAAATCAACTACATAGACTCCTTTCTCCAATTTTCTGACGTTTTCAATAGCTTGCCTTAAAAAATCAGAAGGTAGGATTCTTAATAGGACTAGCTGTTAATATCCCTAAAATATATCAGCACGATAACTCCTATCGGACATGACTGTTGGGTGGAGTTTGGACAGGATCGCGGGGCACCACCAAATCTACACGTCATCAGTTGTGTGCCTTGTCTTCATCAGGTGTTTCGGCCTCTTAACACAATACACCCTCTTCCAAGGTTGGCCTGCCACAGGCTGATCAGACCTGGGTGTGTGTCATATGGTGGCACCCCGTGGTCATCAAACAGCCCATGTTGCATCCCTCCGTTTCAGCCACAGCCAGTGACTGCTCCGTTCGGCTGCTTTGGCAAGTTCTTTTATTGCCTTCCGCTGGGCCTGTCCTCTGATCCCAACTTCCTTCAGGAGCCGGTGTGGTGGACCTGGCTACAAAGCCTCGGCAGCCAACCTCCACTGGCCACACCTTTACGTTCCATCCCCGCGCCTCAGCATCAGCTGCTAGGTTAGCATAACGCAGCCTTTTTCTTTCGAATGCTTCGTCGATGTTATCCTCCCACGGGACAGTCAGCTCCACAATGAAGACACGCCGGCAGGACTTGGACCAGAGGACCAAATCTGGGCGCAGGTTGGTTGCTGCGATTTCTGGCGGGAAAGTGAGCCTCTGGCTGAGGTCTACCCGCATTTCCCAATCCCGGGCTGTGTCCAGTGGGCCTGAGTTTGGAGGTGATGGCTTGGTTCTCCGTTTCTCCCCTTGTCGGACGAATGTTGTCTTCCGTGGGAGGGTGGTCTGGGTTTTGAAAGGCATGGCGTTGATGGTGACCCTCTTGTCCTCAAGTTCGGCAGCCAAGCCCTTCAACACTTGGTTATGGCGCCAGCTTCCCTGAGTCAGGCTGGTCTTGCAACCCACCAGGATGTGTTTGAGGGTTGCTGGGGCTGCACACTGCAGGCAGGCTGGGTCCTCTCCATACCAGAGATGTAGGTTGGTTGGAGAGGGCAGGACATCATAAGTGGCTCTGATGATGAAGCTGAGCCTATTAGCCTCCATGCTCCACATCTCATTCCACGTGATTTTCCTCCTCTCCACACCCTCCCACCTCATCCAGCGTCCTTGCTGGGCTTGGGAGACTGCCTTGGCACACCTGGCTGCCTCCTCCTGGTTGCGCACCTCCTCAACCACCATGTGTCGCCGTTCAGACGGAGTAGCCTTTTGCCAAGCGGGTGTTGTTGCTTCCAGGCCAAGACCCCCTCTGCCATGTTGGACTCGTCCCACTATATCCCGGTGTCTGAGGGTGGTCTTTGCCACTGCTACTGCTGCAGATGGTTTCCATTTCCTCCCTGTTGCCAGGTTTGGAGCCGCATCTCTGACGCATGGGTCCCGGGATTCTGTAAGAGTCATTTCCACCCTTGTTTTGGCACATTTGTACTCCTCCACCAGGCTTGAGATTGGAAGGGAGAGCGCTCCATTGCCATACAGGCCTATGCTGGAAAGGCATCTCGGCAGTCCAAGCCACTTCCTCACTTGGGCATTCACCAGTCTCTCAAGCCGATTGACATGAGATAAGGTGACCTCATAGATGGAAATTGGCCACATGAGGCGAGGTAGCAGCCCAAACTTAAAGCACCATAGCTTCAATTTTCCAGGGAGAGCAGTGTTGTTAATCTGCTTGAGGCCGCTGATTGTATCCTGCCTGAGTTGTTCCACCTGCTCAGAGTCTTTAAGTTCTGCGCTATACCATCGGCCAAGGCTTTTGATAGGCTTCTCCAGAACTTGTTGGGATTGGCTGGTCGTCCACATAGAACCTTGCATTGGTGAGCTTACCTTTGACAATGGAGATGCTACGGGATTTGCTGGGTTTAATCTCCATTCGTGCCCATTTGATGTTTCCCCGGAGTTTCTCCAGCAGACGTTTGGTACATGTGACCGTTGTTGTTATTGTCGTCATGTCGTCCATGTACGCCCTGATTGGGGGAAGACGGAGCCCGCTCTCAATCGTTCTCCTCCAACCACCCATCGTGATGCACGAATAAGTAGCTCCATTGCCATTGTAAACACCAGTGGCGAGATGGTGCAGCCCGCCATAATGCCTATCTCAAGGTGCTGCCAGGCAGTTGTACTATCCTGTGCTGTAACACAGAATTGGAGATCCTGGAAGTAGGCTTTGACTAGACTTGTGATGCCCTCTGGCACTTGAAAGAAGTTGAACGCTGTCCACAAGATCTCATGAGGCACTGACCCGAAGGCATTGGCAAGATCTAAAAACACCACATGCAGGTCTTTCTTCTCCTTCTTGGCCGTCTGTACTTGGTGCCAGATGACATTTGTGTGTTCCAAGCAACCTGAGAACCCAATTATCCCTGCCTTTTGCACTGAGGTGTCAACAAAGTTGTTCGCCAGCAGGAATGCTGAGAGCCTACGGGCCACGACACTGAAGAAAATCTTTCCTTCCACATTGAGAAGGCTGATCTGGCGAAACTGCTCGATGGTTGAGGAATTCTTCTCTTTGGGAATCAGGATCCCTCCTGCCCGTCGCCATACCTTTGGTATCATTCCTTTTTCCCATGCCACTTTCATAAGCTTCCAGAGGTATTTCAAGACGCCTGGCGTGTTCTTATACACCCTGTATGGAATGCCGTTGGGCCCCGGGGCTGAAGCTGTTCTTGCCCGTTTTACTGTGCTCTCAACTTCGCTCCATGTGGGGGGCCTTGTTTCCATCTGGTGCTCAGGTGGTTGGATGGGTGGCATATCCTCCGGAATGCTGGCTGGCACATGCCTCTGTTTGTCGGAGTAGGTCTTCCGAAGATGTTCTTCCAGTTCTCTTATGGGTACTTTGAGGGTCCCAGATTTCTCCCTGACAAAGAGGTCCTTAACAAATTTATAGGGATCTCTGTAGAAGGCAGTCCTCGTTCGCTCTCTCTTCTTATGTTGCCTTCTCAGGCATTCTGCTCTTCGCAGTGCTGCCAGACGCTGCTTGATGTCGCCCTGTAGTGCCCCAAGGCCTTTCCTTTCCACTTCCGTGGCCTTCTTCCATTGTTTCCTCAGGCACCTCCTTTCTTTCACGAGTCTCTGAATCTCTTGTTGTCTCCTGGACTTGAGATGAGCAGATGGTTCCTTCTGTGTCTGCAAGTTCTCACGTTTCACACCAAATCTCTCTGCTCCATAGCTATAAATGGTCTCTCCGATCTTGTCCAGTTTTTTCTCCACACCCCCTTTCAGACCTTCTAAAAGGTGGACGAGGTCTGTGTCTGTGGTTTCCCACTCCTTTTTCTGACAGGATTTAGGCCACAAGATTTGAGGTTTTCGTCCAGTCAGCCTCCGCTCTACTGCTGTCTGTGGCTGGATGGGCCCTGGGCTGATGTTCATAAATGGATCTGTGCTTGATTGAGCTTCGTCTGGGGTTCTGATACCCTGTGGACTGTGGTGAATATCCTGCCACTGGGCTTCACTCGACTGATTTGCCCTACCTCTAAGGAAGTAATGGTCAATGCGAGGCCCCTTGCTAAGCTCTCTCAGACACTTGAAACAATGTTATTACAGAAATCCGCTTTTTGGCATTTTCTCAGCGAGAAACAGTCATTTTGTACCTGAAACACTGTAAGTGGTTTGGTGAGTCCAATAATGAAACGACTCTCTCAAATCAACTACATAGACTAGTTTTTCCAATTTTCTAACGTTTTCAATAGCTTGCCTTAAAAAATCAGAAGGTAAAACAATGTTATTACAGAAATCCGCTTTTTGGCATTTTCTAGGCGAGAAACAGTCATTTTGTACCTGAAACACTGTAAGTGGTTTGGTGAGTCCAATAATGAAATGAGTCTCTCAAATCAACTACTTAGACTCCTTTCTCCAATTTTCTGACGTTTTCAATAGCTTGCCTTGAAAAATCAGAAGGTAAATCAATGTTATGACAGAAATCCGCTTTTTGGCATTTTCTCAGCGAGAAACAGTCATTTTGTACCTGAAACACTGTAAGTGGTTTGGTGAGTCCAATAATGAAATGAGTCTCTCAAATCAACTACATAGACACCTTTCTCAAATTTTCTAACATTTTCAATAGCTTGCCTTGAAAAATCAGAAGGTAAATCAATGTTATGACAGAAATCCGCTTTTTGGCATTTTCTCAGCGAGAAACAGTCATTTTGTACCTGAAACACTGTAAGTGGTTTGGTGAGTCCAATAATGAAATGAGTCTCTCAAATCAACTACATAGACTCCTTTTTCCAATTTTCTAACGTTTTCAATAGCTTGCCTTAAAAAATCAGAAGGTAAAACAATGTTATTACAGAAATCCGCTTTTTGGCATTTTCTCAGCGAGAAACAGTCATTTTGTACCTGAAACACTGTAAGTGGTTTGGTGAGTCCAATAATGAAATGAGTCTCTCAAATCAACTACATAGACTCCTTTCTCCAATGTTCTGACATTTTTAATAGCTTGCCTTGAAAAATCAGAAGGTAAATCAATGTCATGACAGAAATCCGCTTTTTGGCATTTTCTCAGCGAGAAACAGTCATTTTGTACCTGAAACACTGTAAGTGGTTTGGTGAGTCCAATAATGAAATGAGTCTCTCAAATCAACTACATAGACACCTTTCTCCAATTCTCTAACGTTTTCAATAGCTTGCCTTGAAAAATCAGAAGGTAAATCAATGTTATGACAGAAATCCGCTTTTTGGCATTTTCTCAGCGAGAAACAGTCATTTTGTACCTGAAACATTGTAAGTGGTTTGGTGAGTCCAATAATGAAATGAGTCTCTCAAATCAACTACATAGACTCCTTTTTCCAATTTTCTAACGTTTTCAATAGCTTGCCTTAAAAAATCAGAAGGTAAATCAATGTTATTACAGAAATCCGCTTTTTGGCAGTTTCTCAGCGAGAAACAGTCATTTTGTACCTGAAACACTGTAAGTGGTTTGGTGAGTCCAATAATGAAATGAATCTCTCAAATCAACTACATAGACACCTTTCTCCAATTTTCTAACGTTTTCAATAGCTTGCCTTAAAAAATCAGAAGGTAAATCAATGTTATGACAGAAATCCGCTTTTTGGCATTTTCTCAGCGAGAAACAGTCATTTTGTACCTGAAACACTGTAAGTGGTTTGGTGAGTCCAATAATGAAATGAGTCGCTCAAATCAACTACATAGACACCTTTCTCCAATGTTCTGACATTTTCAATAGCTTGCCTTGAAAAATCAGAAGGTAAATCAATGTTATGACAGAAATCCGCTTTTTGGCATTTTCTCAGCGAGAAACAGTCATTTTGTACCTGAAACACTGTAAGTGGTTTGGTGAGTCCAATAATGAAATGAGTCTCTCAAATCAACTACATAGACACCTTTCTCCAATTTTCTAACGTTTTCAATAGCTTGCCTTGAAAAATCAGAAGGTAAATCAATGTTATGACAGAAATCCGCTTTTTGGCATTTTCTCAGCGAGAAACAATCATTTTGTACCTGAAACACTGTAAGTGATTTGGTGAGTCCAATAATGAAATGAGTCCCTCAAATCAACTACATAGACTCCTTTCTCCAATTTTCTGACGTTTTCAATAGCTTGCCTTAAAAAATCAGAAGGTAAAACAATGTTATTACAGTAATCCGCTTTTTGGCATTTTCTGAGCGAGAACCGGTCATTTTGTACCTGAAACACTGTAAGTGGTTTGGTGAGTCCAATAATGAAATGAGTCACTCAAATCAACTACATAGACTCCTTTCTCCAATTTTCTGACGTTTTCCATAGCTTGCCTTAAAAAATCAGAAGGTAAATCAATGTTATGACAGAAATCCGCTTTTTGGCAGTTTCTCAGCGAGAAACAGTCATTTTGTACCTGAAACACTGTAAGTGGTTTGGTGAGTCCAATAATTAAATGAGTTGCTCAAATCAACTACATAGACTCCTTTCTCCAATTTTCTGACGTTTTCAATAGCTTGCCTTAAAAAATCAGAAGGTAGGATTCTTAATAGGACTAGCTGTTAATATCCCTAAAATATATCAGCACGATAACTCCTATCGGACATGACTGTTGGGTGGAGTTTGGACAGGATCGCGGGGCACCACCAAATCTACACGTCATCAGTTGTGTGCCTTGTCTTCATCAGGTGTTTCGGCCTCTTAACACAATACACCCTCTTCCAAGGTTGGCCTGCCACAGGCTGATCAGACCTGGGTGTGTGTCATATGGTGGCACCCCGTGGTCATCAAACAGCCCATGTTGCATCCCTCCGTTTCAGCCACAGCCAGTGACTGCTCCGTTCGGCTGCTTTGGCAAGTTCTTTTATTGCCTTCCGCTGGGCCTGTCCTCTGATCCCAACTTCCTTCAGGAGCCGGTGTGGTGGACCTGGCTACAAAGCCTCGGCAGCCAACCTCCACTGGCCACACCTTTACGTTCCATCCCCGCGCCTCAGCATCAGCTGCTAGGTTAGCATAACGCAGCCTTTTTCTTTCGAATGCTTCGTCGATGTTATCCTCCCACGGGACAGTCAGCTCCACAATGAAGACACGCCGGCAGGACTTGGACCAGAGGACCAAATCTGGGCGCAGGTTGGTTGCTGCGATTTCTGGCGGGAAAGTGAGCCTCTGGCTGAGGTCTACCCGCATTTCCCAATCCCGGGCTGTGTCCAGTGGGCCTGAGTTTGGAGGTGATGGCTTGGTTCTCCGTTTCTCCCCTTGTCGGACGAATGTTGTCTTCCGTGGGAGGGTGGTCTGGGTTTTGAAAGGCATGGCGTTGATGGTGACCCTCTTGTCCTCAAGTTCGGCAGCCAAGCCCTTCAACACTTGGTTATGGCGCCAGCTTCCCTGAGTCAGGCTGGTCTTGCAACCCACCAGGATGTGTTTGAGGGTTGCTGGGGCTGCACACTGCAGGCAGGCTGGGTCCTCTCCATACCAGAGATGTAGGTTGGTTGGAGAGGGCAGGACATCATAAGTGGCTCTGATGATGAAGCTGAGCCTATTAGCCTCCATGCTCCACATCTCATTCCACGTGATTTTCCTCCTCTCCACACCCTCCCACCTCATCCAGCGTCCTTGCTGGGCTTGGGAGACTGCCTTGGCACACCTGGCTGCCTCCTCCTGGTTGCGCACCTCCTCAACCACCATGTGTCGCCGTTCAGACGGAGTAGCCTTTTGCCAAGCGGGTGTTGTTGCTTCCAGGCCAAGACCCCCTCTGCCATGTTGGACTCGTCCCACTATATCCCGGTGTCTGAGGGTGGTCTTTGCCACTGCTACTGCTGCAGATGGTTTCCATTTCCTCCCTGTTGCCAGGTTTGGAGCCGCATCTCTGACGCATGGGTCCCGGGATTCTGTAAGAGTCATTTCCACCCTTGTTTTGGCACATTTGTACTCCTCCACCAGGCTTGAGATTGGAAGGGAGAGCGCTCCATTGCCATACAGGCCTATGCTGGAAAGGCATCTCGGCAGTCCAAGCCACTTCCTCACTTGGGCATTCACCAGTCTCTCAAGCCGATTGACATGAGATAAGGTGACCTCATAGATGGAAATTGGCCACATGAGGCGAGGTAGCAGCCCAAATTTAAAGCACCATAGCTTCAATTTTCCAGGGAGAGCAGTGTTGTTAATCTGCTTGAGGCCGCTGATTGTATCCTGCCTGAGTTGTTCCACCTGCTCAGAGTCTTTAAGTTCTGCGCTATACCATCGGCCAAGGCTTTTGATAGGCTTCTCCAGAACTTGTTGGGATTGGCTGGTCGTCCACATAGAACCTTGCATTGGTGAGCTTACCTTTGACAATGGAGATGCTACGGGATTTGCTGGGTTTAATCTCCATTCGTGCCCATTTGATGTTTCCCCGGAGTTTCTCCAGCAGACGTTTGGTACATGTGACCGTTGTTGTTATTGTCGTCATGTCGTCCATGTACGCCCTGATTGGGGGAAGACGGAGCCCGCTCTCAATCGTTCTCCTCCAACCACCCATCGTGATGCACGAATAAGTAGCTCCATTGCCATTGTAAACACCAGTGGCGAGATGGTGCAGCCCGCCATAATGCCTATCTCAAGGTGCTGCCAGGCAGTTGTACTATCCTGTGCTGTAACACAGAATTGGAGATCCTGGAAGTAGGCTTTGACTAGACTTGTGATGCCCTCTGGCACTTGAAAGAAGTTGAACGCTGTCCACAAGATCTCATGAGGCACTGACCCGAAGGCATTGGCAAGATCTAAAAACACCACATGCAGGTCTTTCTTCTCCTTCTTGGCCGTCTGTACTTGGTGCCAGATGACATTTGTGTGTTCCAAGCAACCTGAGAACCCAATTATCCCTGCCTTTTGCACTGAGGTGTCAACAAAGTTGTTCGCCAGCAGGAATGCTGAGAGCCTACGGGCCACGACACTGAAGAAAATCTTTCCTTCCACATTGAGAAGGCTGATCTGGCGAAACTGCTCGATGGTTGAGGAATTCTTCTCTTTGGGAATCAGGATCCCTCCTGCCCGTCGCCATACCTTTGGTATCATTCCTTTTTCCCATGCCACTTTCATAAGCTTCCAGAGGTATTTCAAGACGCCTGGCGTGTTCTTATACACCCTGTATGGAATGCCGTTGGGCCCCGGGGCTGAAGCTGTTCTTGCCCGTTTTACTGTGCTCTCAACTTCGCTCCATGTGGGGGGCCTTGTTTCCATCTGGTGCTCAGGTGGTTGGATGGGTGGCATATCCTCCGGAATGCTGGCTGGCACATGCCTCTGTTTGTCGGAGTAGGTCTTCCGAAGATGTTCTTCCAGTTCTCTTATGGGTACTTTGAGGGTCCCAGATTTCTCCCTGACAAAGAGGTCCTTAACAAATTTATAGGGATCTCTGTAGAAGGCAGTCCTCGTTCGCTCTCTCTTCTTATGTTGCCTTCTCAGGCATTCTGCTCTTCGCAGTGCTGCCAGACGCTGCTTGATGTCGCCCTGTAGTGCCCCAAGGCCTTTCCTTTCCACTTCCGTGGCCTTCTTCCATTGTTTCCTCAGGCACCTCCTTTCTTTCACGAGTCTCTGAATCTCTTGTTGTCTCCTGGACTTGAGATGAGCAGATGGTTCCTTCTGTGTCTGCAAGTTCTCACGTTTCACACCAAATCTCTCTGCTCCATAGCTATAAATGGTCTCTCCGATCTTGTCCAGTTTTTTCTCCACACCCCCTTTCAGACCTTCTAAAAGGTGGACGAGGTCTGTGTCTGTGGTTTCCCACTCCTTTTTCTGACAGGATTTAGGCCACAAGATTTGAGGTTTTCGTCCAGTCAGCCTCCGCTCTACTGCTGTCTGTGGCTGGATGGGCTCTGGGCTGATGTTCATAAATGGATCTGTGCTTGATTGAGCTTCGTCTGGGGTTCTGATACCCTGTGGACTGTGGTGAATATCCTGCCACTGGGCTTCACTCGACTGATTTGCCCTACCTCTAAGGAAGTAATGGTCAATGCGAGGCCCCTTGCTAAGCTCTCTCAGACACTTGAAACAATGTTATTACAGAAATCCGCTTTTTGGCATTTTCTCAGCGAGAAACAGTCATTTTGTACCTGAAACACTGTAAGTGGTTTGGTGAGTCCAATAATGAAACGAGTCTCTCAAATCAACTACATAGACTAGTTTTTCCAATTTTCTAACGTTTTCAATAGCTTGCCTTAAAAAATCAGAAGGTAAAACAATGTTATTACAGAAATCCGCTTTTTGGCATTTTCTAGGCGAGAAACAGTCATTTTGTACCTGAAACACTGTAAGTGGTTTGGTGAGTCCAATAATGAAATGAGTCTCTCAAATCAACTACTTAGACTCCTTTCTCCAATTTTCTGACGTTTTCAATAGCTTGCCTTGAAAAATCAGAAGGTAAATCAATGTTATGACAGAAATCCGCTTTTTGGCATTTTCTCAGCGAGAAACAGTCATTTTGTACCTGAAACACTGTAAGTGGTTTGGTGAGTCCAATAATGAAATGAGTCTTTCAAATCAACTACATAGACACCTTTCTCCAATTTTCTAACATTTTCAATAGCTTGCCTTGAAAAATCAGAAGGTAAATCAATGTTATGACAGAAATCCGCTTTTTGGCATTTTCTCAGCGAGAAACAGTCATTTTGTACCTGAAACACTGTAAGTGGTTTGGTGAGTCCAATAATGAAATGAGTCTCTCAAATCAACTACATAGACTCCTTTTTCCAATTTTCTAACGTTTTCAATAGCTTGCCTTAAAAAATCAGAAGGTAAAACAATGTTATTACAGAAATCCGCTTTTTGGCATTTTCTCAGCGAGAAACAGTCATTTTGTACCTGAAACACTGTAAGTGGTTTGGTGAGTCCAATAATGAAATTAATCTCTCAAATCAACTACATAGACACCTTTCTCCAATTTTCTAACGTTTTCAATAGCTTGCCTTAAAAAATAAGAAGGTAAATCAATGTTATGACAGAAATCCGCTTTTTGGCATTTTCTCAGCAAGAAACAGTCAATTTGTACCTGAAACACTGTAAGTGGTTTGGTGAGTCCAATAATGAAATGAGTCGCTCAAATCAACTACATAGATACCTTTCTCCAATTTTCTAACGTTTTCAATAGCTTGCCTTAAAAAATCAGAAGGTAAATCAATGTTATGACAGAAATCCGCTTTTTGGCATTTTGTCAGCGAGAAACAGTCATTTTGTACCTAAAACACTGTAAGTGGTTTGGTGAGTCCAATAATGAAACGAGTCTCTCAAATCAACTACATAGTCTCCTTTCTCCAATGTTCTGACATTTTCAATAGCTTGCCTTGAAAAATCAGAAGGTAAATCAATGTTATGATAGAAATCCGCTTTTTGGCATTTTCTCAGCGAGAAACAGTCATTTTGTACCTGAAACACTGTAAGTGGTTTGGTGAGTCCAATAATGAAATTAGTCTCTCAAATCAACTACATAGACTAGTTTTTCCAATTTTCTAACGTTTTCAATAGCTTGCCTTAAAAAATCAGAAGGTAAAACAATGTTATTACAGAAATCCGCTTTTTGGCATTTTCTCAGCGAGAAACGGTCATTTTGTACCTGAAACACTGTAAGTGGTTTGGTGAGTCCAATAATGAAATGAGTCTCTCAAATCAACTACATAGACTCCTTTCTCCAATTTTCTGACGTTTTCAATAGCTTGCCTTGAAAAATCAGAAGGTAAATCAATGTTATGACAGAAATCCGCTTTTTGGCATTTCTCAGCGTGAAACAGTCATTTTGTACCTGAAACACTGTAAGTGGTTTGGTGAGTCCAATAATGAAATGAATCTCTCAAATCAACTACATAGACACCTTTCTCCAATTTTCTGACGTTTTCAATAGCTTGCCTTGAAAAATCAGAAGGTAAATCAATGTTATGACAGAAATCCGCTTTTTGGCATTTTCTCAGCGAGAAACAGTCATTTTGTACCTGAAACACTGTAAGTGGTTTGGTGAGTCCAATAATGAAATGAGTCTCTCAAATCAACTACATAGACTCCTTTTTCCAATTTTCTAACGTTTTCAATAGCTTGCCTTAAAAAATCAGAAGGTAAAACAATGTTATTACAGAAATCCTCTTTTTGGCATTTTCTCAGCGAGAAACAGTCATTTTGTACCTGAAACACTGTAAGTGGTTTGGTGAGTCCAATAATGAAATTAATCTCTCAAATCAACTACATAGACACCTTTCTCCAATTTTCTAACGTTTTCAATAGCTTGCCTTAAAAAATAAGAAGGTAAATCAATGTTATTACAGAAATCCGCTTTTTGGCATTTTCTAGGCGAGAAACAGTCATTTTGTACCTGAGACACTGTAAGTGGTTTGGTGAGTCCAATAATGAAATGAGTCTCTCAAATCAACTACTTAGACTCCTTTCTCCAATTTTCTGACGTTTTCAATAGCTTGCCTTGAAAAATCAGAAGGTAAATCAATGTTATGACAGAAATCCGCTTTTTGGCATTTTCTCAGCGAGAAACAGTCATTTTGTACCTGAAACACTGTAAGTGGTTTGGTGAGTCCAATAATGAAATGAGTCTCTCAAATCAACTACATAGACTCCTTTTTCCAATTTTCTAACGTTTTCAATAGCTTGCCTTAAAAAATCAGAAGGTAAAACAATGTTATTACAGAAATCCGCTTTTTGGCATTTTCTCAGCGAGAAACAGTCATTTTGTACCTGAAACACTGTAAGTGGTTTGGTGAGTCCAATAATGAAATGAATCTCTCAAATCAACTACATAGACACCTTTCTCCAATTTTCTAACGTTTTCAATAGCTTGCCTTAAAAAATCAGAAGGTAAATCAATGTTATGACAGAAATCCGCTTTTTGGCATTTTGTCAGCGAGAAACAGTCATTTTGTACCTAAAACACTGTAAGTGGTTTGGTGAGTCCAATAATGAAACGAGTCTCTCAAATCAACTACATAGTCTCCTTTCTCCAATGTTCTGACATTTTCAATAGCTTGCCTTGAAAAATCAGAAGGTAAATCAATGTTATGATAGAAATCCGCTTTTTGGCATTTTCTCAGCGAGAAACAGTCATTTTGTACCTGAAACACTGTAAGTGGTTTGGTGAGTCCAATAATGAAATTAGTCTCTCAAATCAACTACATAGACTAGTTTTTCCAATTTTCTAACGTTTTCAATAGCTTGCCTTAAAAAATCAGAAGGTAAAACAATGTTATTACAGAAATCCGCTTTTTGGCATTTTCTCAGCGAGAAACGGTCATTTTGTACCTGAAACACTGTAAGTGGTTTGGTGAGTCCAATAATGAAATGAGTCTCTCAAATCAACTACATAGACTCCTTTCTCCAATTTTCTGACGTTTTCAATAGCTTGCCTTGAAAAATCAGAAGGTAAATCAATGTTATGACAGAAATCCGCTTTTTGGCATTTCTCAGCGAGAAACAGTCATTTTGTACCTGAAACACTGTAAGTGGTTTGGTGAGTCCAATAATGAAATGAATCTCTCAAATCAACTACATAGACACCTTTCTCCAATTTTCTGACGTTTTCAATAGCTTGCCTTAAAAAATCAGAAGGTAAATCAATGTTATGACAGAAATCCGCTTTTTGGCAGTTTCTCAGCGAGAAACAGTCATTTTGTACCTGAAACACTGTAAGTGGTTTGGTGAGTCCAATAATGAAATGAGTCCCTCAAATCAACTACATAGACTCCTTTCTCCAATTTTCTGACGTTTTCAATAGCTTGCCTTAAAAAATCAGAAGGTAAATCAATGTTATGACAGAAATCCGCTTTTTGGCATTTTCTCAGCGAGAAACAGTCATTTTGTACCTGAAACACTGTAAGTGGTTTGGTGAGTCCAATAATGAAATGAGTCGCTCAAATCAACTACATAGACACCTTTCTCCAATTTTCTAACGTTTTCAATAGCTTGCCTTAAAAAATCAGAAGGTAAATCAATGTTATTACAGAAATCCGCTTTTTGGCAGTTTCTCAGCGAGAAACAGTCATTTTGTACCTGAAACACTGTAAGTGGTTTGGTGAGTCCAATAATGAAATGAGTCCCTCAAATCAACTACATAGACTCCTTTCTCCAATTTTCTGACGTTTTCAATAGGTTGCCTTAAAAATTCAGAAGGTAAAACAATATTATTACAGAAATCCGCTTTTTGGCATTTTCTAGGCGAGAAACAGTCATTTTGTACCTGAGACACTGTAAGTGGTTTGGTGAGTCCAATAATGAAATGAGTCTCTCAAATCAACTACTTAGACTCCTTTCTCCAATTTTCTGACGTTTTCAATAGCTTGCCTTGAAAAATCAGAAGGTAAATCAATGTTATGACAGAAATCCGCTTTTTGGCATTTTCTCAGCGAGAAACAGTCATTTTGTACCTGAAACACTGTAAGTGGTTTGGTGAGTCCAATAATGAAATGAGTCTCTCAAATCAACTACATAGACTCCTTTTTCCAATTTTCTAACGTTTTCAATAGCTTGCCTTAAAAAATCAGAAGGTAAAACAATGTTATTACAGAAATCCGCTTTTTGGCATTTTCTCAGCGAGAAACAGTCATTTTGTACCTGAAACACTGTAAGTGGTTTGGTGAGTCCAATAATGAAATGAATCTCTCAAATCAACTACATAGACACCTTTCTCCAATTTTCTAACGTTTTCAATAGCTTGCCTTAAAAAATCAGAAGGTAAATCAATGTTATGACAGAAATCCGCTTTTTGGCATTTTCTCAGCGAGAAACAGTCATTTTGTACCTGAAACACTGTAAGTGGTTTGGTGAGTCCAATAATGAAATGAGTCGCTCAAATCAACTACATAGACACCTTTCTCCAATTTTCTAACGTTTTCAATAGCTTGCCTTAAAAAATCAGAAGGTAAATCAATGTTATGACAGAAATCCGCTTTTTGGCATTTTCTCAGCGAGAAACAGTCATTTTGTACCTGAAACACTGTAAGTGGTTTGGTAAGTCCAATAATGAAATGAGTCTCTGAAATCAACTACATAGACTCCTTTCTCCAATTTTCGGACGTTTTCAATAGCTTGCCTTAAAAAATCAGAAGGTAAATCAATGTTATGACAGAAATCCGCTTTTTGGCATTTTCTCAGCGAGAAACAATCATTTTGTACCTGAAACACTGTAAGTGATTTGGTGAGTCCAATAATGAAATGAGTCCCTCAAATCAACTACATAGACTCCTTTCTCCAATTTTCTGACGTTTTCAATAGCTTGCCTTAAAAAATCAGAAGGTAAAACAATGTTATTACAGAAATCCGCTTTTTGGCATTTTCTCAGCGAGAAACGGTCATTTTGTACCTGAAACACTGTAAGTGGTTTGGTGAGTCCAATAATGAAATTAGTCTCTCAAATCAACTACATAGACTCCTTTCTCCAATTTTCTGACGTTTTCCATAGCTTGCCTTAAAAAATCAGAAGGTAAATCAATGTTATGACAGAAATCCGCTTTTTGGCAGTTTCTCAGCGAGAAACAGTCATTTTGTACCTGAAACACTGTAAGTGGTTTGGTGAGTCCAATAATGAAATGAGTCGCTCAAATCAACTACATAGACTCCTTTCTCCAATTTTCTGACGTTTTCAATAGCTTGCCTTAAAAAATCAGAAGGTAGGATTCTTAATAGGACTAGCTGTTAATATCCCTAAAATATATCAGCACGATAACTCCTATCGGACATGACTGTTGGGTGGAGTTTGGACAGGATCGCGGGGCACCACCAAATCTACACGTCATCAGTTGTGTGCCTTGTCTTCATCAGGTGTTTCGGCCTCTTAACACAATACACCCTCTTCCAAGGTTGGCCTGCCACAGGCTGATCAGACCTGGGTGTGTGTCATATGGTGGCACCCCGTGGTCATCAAACAGCCCATGTTGCATCCCTCCGTTTCAGCCACTGCCAGTGACTGCTCCGTTCGGCTGCTTTGGCAAGTTCTTTTATTGCCTTCCGTTGGGCCTGTCCTCTGATCCCAACTTCCTTCAGGAGCCGTGTGGTGGACCAGGCTACAAAGCCTCGGCAGCCAACCTCCACTGGCCACACCTTTACGTTCCATCCCCGCGCCTCAGCATCAGCTGCTAGGTTAGCATAACGCAGCCTTTTTCTTTCGAATGCTTCGTCGATGTTATCCTCCCACGGGACAGTCAGCTCCACAATGAAGACACGCCGGCAGGACTTGGACCAGAGGACCAAATCTGGGCACAGGTTGGTTGCTGCGATTTCTGGCGGGAAAGTGAGCCTCTGGCTGAGGTCTACCCGCATTTCCCAATCTCGGGCTGTGTCCAGTGGGCCTGAGTTTGGAGGTGATGGCTTGGTTCTCCGTTTCTCCCCTTGTCGGACGAATGTTGTCTTCCGTGGGAGGGTGGTCTGGGTTTTGAAAGGCATGGCGTTGATGGTGACCCTCTTGTCCTCAAGTTCGGCAGCCAAGCCCTTCAACACTTGGTTATGGCGCCAGGTGTATCTTCCTTGAGTCAGGCTGGTCTTGCAACCCACCAGGATGTGTTTGAGGGTTGCTGGGGCTGCACACTGCAGGCAGGCTGGGTCCTCTCCATACCAGAGATGTAGGTTGGTTGGAGAGGGCAGGACATCATAAGTGGCTCTGATGATGAAGCTGAGCCTATTAGCCTCCATGCTCCACATCTCATTCCACGTGATTTTCCTCCTCTCCACACCCTCCCACCTCATCCAGCGTCCTTGCTGGGCTTGGGAGACTGCCTTGGCACACCTGGCTGCCTCCTCCTGGTTGCGCACCTCCTCAACCACCATGTGTCGCCGTTCAGACGGAGTAGCCTTTTGCCAAGCGGGTGTTGTTGCTTCCAGGCCAAGACCCCCTCTGCCATGTTGGACTCGTCCCACTATATCCCGGTGTCTGAGGGTGGTCTTTGCCACTGCTACTGCTGCAGATGGTTTCCATTTCCTCCCTGTTGCCAGGTTTGGAGCCGCATCTCTGACGCATGGGTCCCGGGATTCTGTAAGAGTAATTTCCACCCTTGTTTTGGCACATTTGTACTCCTCCACCAGGCTTGAGATTGGAAGGGAGAGCGCTCCATTGCCATACAGGCCTATGCTGGAAAGGCATCTCGGCAGTCCAAGCCACTTCCTCACTTGGGCATTCACCAGTCTCTCAAGCCGATTGACATGAGATAAGGTGACCTCATAGATGGAAATTGGCCACATGAGGCGAGGTAGCAGCCCAAACTTAAAGCACCATAGCTTCAATTTTCCAGGGAGAGCAGTGTTGTTAATCTGCTTGAGGCCGCTGATTGTATCCTGCCTGAGTTGTTCCACCTGCTCAGAGTCTTTAAGTTCTGCGCTATACCATCGGCCAAGGCTTTTGATAGGCTTCTCCAGAACTGTTGGGATTGGCTGGTCGTCCACATAGAACCTTGCATTGGTGAGCTTACCTTTGACAATGGAGATGCTACGGGATTTGCTGGGTTTAATCTCCATTCGTGCCCATTTGATGTTTCCCCGGAGTTTCTCCAGCAGACGTTTGGTACATGCGACTGTTGTTGTTATTGTCGTCATGTCGTCCATGTACGCCCTGATTGGGGGAAGACGGAGCCGGCTCTTCAATCGTTCTCCTCCAACCACCCATCGTGATGCACGAATAAGTAGCTCCATTGCCATTGTAAACACCAGTGGCGAGATGGTGCAGCCCGCCATAATGCCTATCTCAAGGTGCTGCCAGGCAGTTGTACTATCCTGTGCTCTAACACAGAATTGGAGATCCTGGAAGTAGGCTTTGACTAGACTTGCGATTCCCTCTGGCACTTGAAAGAAGTTGAACGCTGTCCACAAGATCTCATGAGGCACTGACCCGAAGGCATTGGCAAGATCTAAAAACACCACATGCAGGTCTTTCTTCTCCTTCTTGGCCGTCTGTACTTGGTGCCAGATGACATTTGTGTGTTCCAAGCAACCTGAGAACCCACTTATCCCTGCCTTTTGCACTGAGGTGTCAACAAAGTTGTTCGCCAGCAGGAATGCTGAGAGCCTACGGGCCACGACACTGAAGAAAATCTTTCCTTCCACATTGAGAAGGCTGATCTGGCGAAACTGCTCGATGGTTGAGGAATTCTTCTCTTTGGGAATCAGGATCCCTCCTGCCCGTCGCCATGCCTTTGGTATCATTCCTTTTTCCCATGCCACTTTCATAAGCTTCCAGAGGTATTTCAAGACGCCTGGCGTGTTCTTATACACCCTGTATGGAATGCCGTTGGGCCCCGGGGCTGAAGCTGTTCTTGCCCGTTTTACTGTGCTCTCAACTTCGCTCCATGTGGGGGGCCTTGTTTCCATCTGGTGCTCAGGTGGTTGGATGGGTGGCATATCCTCCGGAATGCTGGCTGGCACATGCCTCTGTTTGTCGGAGTAGGTCTTCCGAAGATGTTCTTCCAGTTCTCTTATGGGTACTTTGAGGGTCCCAGATTTCTCCCTGACCAAGAGGTCCTTAACAAATTTATAGGGATCTCTGTAGAAGGCAGTCCTCGTTCGCTCTCTCTTCTTATGTTGCCTTCTCAGGCATTCTGCTCTTCGCAGTGCTGCCAGACACTGCTTGATGTCGCCCTGTAGTGCCCCAAGGCCTTTCCTTTCCACTTCCGTGGCCTTCTTCCATTGTTTCCTCAGGCACCTCCTTTCTTTCACGAGTCTCTGAATCTCTTGTTGTCTCCTGGACTTGAGATGAGCAGATGGTTCCTTCTGGGTCTGCAAGTTCTCACGTTTCACACCAAATCTCTCTGCTCCATAGCTATAAATGGTCTCTCCGATCTTGTCCAGTTTTTTCTCCACACCCCCTTTCAGACCTTCTAAAAGGTGGACGAGGTCTGTGTCTGTGGTTTCCCACTCCTTTTTCTGACAGGATTTAGGCCAAAAGATTTGAGGTTTTCGTCCAGTCAGCCTCCGCTCTACTGCTGTCTGTGGCTGGATGGGCTCTGGGCTGATGTTCATAAATGGATCTGTGCTTGATTGAGCTTCGTCTGGGGTTCTGATACCCTGTGGACTGTGGTGAATATCCTGCCACTGGACTTCACTCGACTGATTTGCCCTACCTCTAAAGAAGTAATGGTCAATGCGAGGCCCCTTGCTAAGCTCTCTCAGACACTTGAAACAATGTTATTACAGAAATCCGCTTTTTGGCAGTTTCTCAGCGAGAAACAGTCATTTTGAACCTGAAACACTGTAAGTGGTTTGGTGAGTCCAATAATGAAATGAGTCTCTCAAATCAACTACATAGACTCCTTTCTCCAATGTTCTAACGTTTTCAATAGCTTGCCTTAAAAAATCAGAAGGTAAAACAAAATTATGACAGAAATCCGCTTTTTGGCATTTTCTCAGCGAGAAACAGTCATTTTGTACCTGAAACACTGTAAGTGGTTTGGTGAGTCCAATAATGAAATGAGTCTCTCAAATCAACTACATAGACACCTTTCTCCAATTTTCTAACGTTTTCAATAGCTTGCCTTAAAAAATCAGAAGGTAAATCAATGTTATGACAGAAATCCGCTTTTTGGCAGTTTCTCATCGAGAAACAGTCATTTTGTACCTGAAACACTGTAAGTGGTTTGGTGAGTCCAATAATGAAATGAGTCTCTCAAATCAACTACATAGACTCCTTTCTCCAATTTTCCAACGTTTTCAATAGCTTGCCTTAAAAAATCAGAAGGTAAAACAATGTTATTACAGAAAACCGCTTTTTGGCATTTTCTCAGCGAGAAACGGTCATTTTGTACCTGAAACACTGTAAGTGGTTTGGTGAGTACAATAATGAAATGAGTCTCTCAAATCAACTACATAGACTCCTTTCTCCAATTTTCTGACGTTTTCAATAGCTTGCCTTAAAAAATCAGAAGGTAAATCAATGTTATGACAGAAATCCGCTTTTTGGCATTTTCTCAGCGAGAAACAGTCATTTTGTACCTGAAACACTGTAAGTGGTTTGGTGAGTCCAATAATGAAATGAGTCTCTCAAATCAAACTACATAGACTCTTTTCTCAGATTTTCTGACGTTTTCAATAGCTTGCCTTAAAAAATCAGAAGGTAAATCAATGTTATGACAGAAATCCGCTTTTTGGCATTTTCTCAGCGAGAAACAGTCATTTTGTACCTGAAAGTAAGTAGGTGGTTTGGTGAGTCCAATAATGAAATGAGTCTCTCAAATCAACTACATAGACTCCTTTCTCCAATTTTCTGACGTTTTCAATAGCTTGCCTTGAAAAATCAGAAGGTAAATCAATGTTATGACAGAAATCCGCTTTTTGGCATTTTCTCAGCGAGAAACAGTCATTTTGTACCTGAAACACTGTAAGTGGTTTGGTGAGTCCAATAATGAAATGAGTCGCTCAAATCAACTACATAGACACCTTTCTCCAATTTTCTAATGTTTTCAATAGCTTGCCTTAAAAAATCAGAAGGTAAATCAATGTTATGACAGAAATCCGCTTTTTGGCATTTTCTCAGCGAAAACAGTAATTTTGTACCTGAAACACTGTAAGTGGTTTGGTGAGTCCAATAATGAAATGAGTCTCTCAAATCAACTACATAGACACCTTTCTCCAATTTTCTAACGTTTTCAATAGCTTGCCTTAAAAAATCAGAAGGTAAATCAATGTTATGACAGAAATCCGCTTTTTGGCATTTTCTCAGCGAGAAACAGTCATTTTGTACCTGAAACACTGTAAGTGGTTTGGTGAGTCCAATAATGAAATGAGTCTCTCAAATCAACTACATAGACTCCTTTCTCCAATTTTCTGACGTTTTCAATAGCTTGCCTTAAAAAATCAGAAGGTAAAACAATGTTATTACAGAAATCCGCTTTTTGGCATTTTCTAGGCGAGAAACAGTCATTTTGTACCTGAAACACTGTAAGTGGTTTGGTGAGTCCAATAATGAAATGAGTCTCTCAAATCAACTACTTAGACTCCTTTCTCCAATTTTCTGACGTTTTCAATAGCTTGCCTTGAAAAATCAGAAGGTAAATCAATGTTATGACAGAAATCCGCTTTTTGGCATTTTCTCAGCGAGAAACAGTCATTTTGTACCTGAAACACTGTAAGTGGTTTGGTGAGTCCAATAATGAAATGAGTCTCTCAAATCAACTACATAGACACCTTTCTCAAATTTTCTAACATTTTCAATAGCTTGCCTTGAAAAATCAGAAGGTAAATCAATGTTATGACAGAAATCCGCTTTTTGGCATTTTCTCAGCGAGAAACAGTCATTTTGTACCTGAAACACTGTAAGTGGTTTGGTGAGTCCAATAATGAAATGAGTCTCTCAAATCAACTACATAGACTCCTTTTTCCAATTTTCTAACGTTTTCAATAGCTTGCCTTAAAAAATCAGAAGGTAAAACAATGTTATTACAGAAATCCGCTTTTTGGCATTTTCTCAGCGAGAAACAGTCATTTTGTACCTGAAACACTGTAAGTGGTTTGGTGAGTCCAATAATGAAATTAATCTCTCAAATCAACTACATAGACACCTTTCTCCAATTTTCTAACGTTTTCAATAGCTTGCCTTAAAAAATCAGAAGGTAAATCAATGTTATGACAGAAATCCGCTTTTTGGCATTTTCTCAGCGAGAAACAGTCATTTTGTACCTGAAACACTGTAAGTGGTTTGGTGAGTCCAATAATGAAATGAGTCTCTCAAATCAACTACATAGACTCCTTTCTCCAATGTTCTGACATTTTCAATAGCTTGCCTTGAAAAATCAGAAGGTAAATCAATGTTATGACAGAAATCCGCTTTTTGGCATTTTCTCAGCGAGAAACAGTCATTTTGTACCTGAAACACTGTAGTTGGTTTGGTGAGTCCAATAATGAAATGAGTCTCTCAAATCAACTACATAGACACCTTTCTCCAATTTTCTAACGTTTTCAATAGCTTGCCTTGAAAAATCAGAAGGTAAATCAATGTTATGACAGAAATCCGCTTTTTGGCATTTTCTCAGCGAGAAACAGTCATTTTGTACCTGAAACACTGTAAGTGGTTTGGTGAGTCCAATAATGAAATGAATCTCTCAAATCAACTACATAGACACCTTTCTCCAATTTTCTGACGTTTTCAATAGCTTGCCTTGAAAAATCAGAAGGTAAATCAATGTTTTGACAGAAATCCGCTTTTTGGCATTTTCTCAGCGAGAAACAGTCATTTTGTACCTGAAACACTGTAAGTGGTTTGGTGAGTCCAATAATGAAATGAGTCGCTCAAATCAACTACATAGACACCTTTCTCCAATTTTCTGACGTTTTCAATAGCTTGCCTTAAAAATCAGAAGGTAAATCAATGTTATGACAGAAATCCGCTTTTTGGCAGTTTCTCAGCGAGAAACAGTCATTTTGTACCTGAAACACTGTAAGTGGTTTGGTGAGTCCAATAATGAAATGAGTCCCTCAAATCAACTAAATAGACTCCTTTCTCCAATTTTCTGACGTTTTCAATAGGTTGCCTTAAAAATTCAGAAGGTAAAACAATGTTATTACAGAAATCCGCTTTTTGGCCTTTTCTCAGCGAGAAACAGTCATTTTGTACCTGAAACACTGTAAGTGGTTTGGTGCGTCCAATAATGAAATGAGTCTCTCAAATCAACTACATAGACTCCTTTCTCCAATTTTCTGACGTTTTCAATAGCTTGCCTTAAAAAATCAGAAGGTAAATCAATGTTATGACAGAAATCCGCTTTTTGGCATTTTCTCAGCGAAAACAGTAATTTTGTACCTGAAACACTGTAAGTGGTTTGGTGAGTCCAATAATGAAATGAGTCTCTCAAATCAACTACATAGACACCTTTCTCCAATTTTCTAACGTTTTCAATAGCTTGCCTTAAAAAATCAGAAGGTAAATCAATGTTATGACAGAAATCCGCTTTTTGGCATTTTCTCAGCGAGAAACAGTCATTTTGTACCTGAAACACTGTAAGTGGTTTGGTGAGTCCAATAATGAAACGAGTCTCTCAAATCAACTACATAGTCTCCTTTCTCCAATGTTCTGACATTTTCAATAGCTTGCCTTGAAAAATCAGAAGGTAAATCAATGTTATGACAGAAATCCGCTTTTTGGCATTTTCTCAGCGAGAAACAGTCATTTTGTACCTGAAACACTGTAAGTGGTTTGGTGAGTCCAATAATGAAATTAGTCTCTCAAGTCAACTACATAGACTAGTTTTTCCAATTTTCTAACGTTTTCAATAGCTTGCCTTAAAAAATCAGAAGGTAAAACAATGTTATTACAGAAATCCACTTTTTGGCATTTTCTCAGCGAGAAACGGTCATTTTGTACCTGAAACACTGTAAGTGGTTTGTTGAGTCCAATAATGAAATGAGTCTCTCAAATCAACTACATAGACTCCTTTCTCCAATTTTCTGACGTTTTCAATAGCTTGCCTTGAAAAATCAGAAGGTAAATCAATGTTATGACAGAAATCCGCTTTTTGGCATTTTCTCAGCGAGAAACAGTAATTTTGTACCTGAAACACTGTAAGTGGTTTGGTGAGTCCAATAATGAAATGAATCTCTCAAATCAACTACATAGACACCTTTCTCCAATTTTCTGACGTTTTCAATAGCTTGCCTTGAAAAATCAGAAGGTAAATCAATGTTTTGACAGAAATCCGCTTTTTGGCATTTTCTCAGCGAGAAACAGTCATTTTGTACCTGAAACACTGTAAGTGGTTTGGTGCGTCCAATAATGAAATGAGTCTCTCAAATCAACTACATAGACTCCTTTCTCCAATTTTCTGACGTTTTCAATAGCTTGCCTTAAAAAATCAGAAGGTAAATCAATGTTATGACAGAAATCCGCTTTTTGGCATTTTCTCAGCGAAAACAGTAATTTTGTACCTGAAACACTGTAAGTGGTTTGGTGAGTCCAATAATGAAATGAGTCTCTCAAATCAACTACATAGACACCTTTCTCCAATTTTCTAACGTTTTCAATAGCTTGCCTTAAAAAATCAGAAGGTAAATCAATGTTATGACAGAAATCCGCTTTTTGGCATTTTCTCAGCGAGAAACAGTCATTTTGTACCTGAAACACTGTAAGTGGTTTGGTGAGTCCAATAATGAAACGAGTCTCTCAAATCAACTACATAGTCTCCTTTCTCCAATGTTCTGACATTTTCAATAGCTTGCCTTGAAAAATCAGAAGGTAAATCAATGTTATGACAGAAATCCGCTTTTTGGCATTTTCTCAGCGAGAAACAGTCATTTTGTACCTGAAACACTGTAAGTGGTTTGGTGAGTCCAATAATGAAATTAGTCTCTCAAGTCAACTACATAGACTAGTTTTTCCAATTTTCTAACGTTTTCAATAGCTTGCCTTAAAAAATCAGAAGGTAAAACAATGTTATTACAGAAATCCACTTTTTGGCATTTTCTCAGCGAGAAACGGTCATTTTGTACCTGAAACACTGTAAGTGGTTTGTTGAGTCCAATAATGAAATGAGTCTCTCAAATCAACTACATAGACTCCTTTCTCCAATTTTCTGACGTTTTCAATAGCTTGCCTTGAAAAATCAGAAGGTAAATCAATGTTATGACAGAAATCCGCTTTTTGGCATTTTCTCAGCGAGAAACAGTAATTTTGTACCTGAAACACTGTAAGTGGTTTGGTGAGTCCAATAATGAAATGAATCTCTCAAATCAACTACATAGACACCTTTCTCCAATTTTCTGACGTTTTCAATAGCTTGCCTTGAAAAATCAGAAGGTAAATCAATGTTTTGACAGAAATCCGCTTTTTGGCATTTTCTCAGCGAGAAACAGTAATTTTGTACCTGAAACACTGTAAGTGGTTTGGTGAGTCCAATAATGAAATGAATCTCTCAAATCAACTACATAGACACCTTTCTCCAATTTTCTGACGTTTTCAATAGCTTGCCTTGAAAAATCAGAAGGTAAATCAATGTTTTGACAGAAATCCGCTTTTTGGCATTTTCTCAGCGAGAAACAGTCATTTTGTACCTGAAACACTGTAAGTGGTTTGGTGAGTCCAATAATGAAATGAGTCTCTCAAATCAACTACATAGACTCCTTTTTCCAATTTTCTAACGTTTTCAATAGCTTGCCTTAAAAAATCAGAAGGTAAAACAATGTTATTACAGAAATCCGCTTTTTGGCATTTTCTCAGCGAGAAACAGTCATTTTGTACCTGAAACACTGTAAGTGGTTTGGTGAGTCCAATAATGAAATGAATCTCTCAAATCAACTACATAGACTCCTTTTTCCAATTTTCTAACGTTTTCAATAGCTTGCCTTAAAAAATCAGAAGGTAAAACAATGTTATTACAGAAATCCGCTTTTTGGCATTTTCTCAGCGAGAAACAGTCATTTTGTACCTGAAACACTGTAAGTGGTTTGGTGAGTCCAATAATGAAATGAATCTCTCAAATCAACTACATAGACACCTTTCTCAAATTTTCTAACGTTTTCAATAGCTTGCCTTAAAAAATCAGAAGGTAAATCAATGTTATGACAGAAATCCGCTTTTTGGCATTTTCTCAGCGAGAAACAGTCATTTTGTACCTGAAACACTGTAAGTGGTTTGGTGAGTCCAATAATGAAATGAGTCTCTCAAATCAACTACATAGACACCTTTCTCCAATTTTCTAACGTTTTCAATAGCTTGCCTTAAAAAATCAGAAGGTAAATCAATGTTATGACAGAAATCCGCTTTTTGGCATTTTCTCAGCGAGAAACAGTCATTTTGTACCTGAAACACTGTAAGTGGTTTGGTGAGTCCAATAATGAAACGAGTCTCTCAAATCAACTACATAGACACCTTTCTCCAATTTTCTAACGTTTTCAATAGCTTGCCTTAAAAAATCAGAAGGTAAATCAATGTTATGACAGAAATCCGCTTTTTGGCATTTTCTCAGCGAGAAACAGTCATTTTGTACCTGAAACACTGTAAGTGGTTTGGTGAGTCCAATAATGAAATGAGTCGCTCAAATCAACTACATAGACACCTTTCTCCAATTTTCTGACGTTTTCAATAGCTTGCCTTAAAAAATCAGAAGGTAAATCAATGTTATGACAGAAATCCGCTTTTTGGCAGTTTCTCAGCGAGAAACAGTCATTTTGTACCTGAAACACTGTAAGTGGTTTGGTGAGTCCAATAATGAAATGAGTCCCTCAAATCAACTAAATAGACTCCTTTCTCCAATTTTCTGACGTTTTCAATAGGTTGCCTTAAAAATTCAGAAGGTAAAACAATGTTATTACAGAAATCCGCTTTTTGGCATTTTCTAGGCGAGAAACAGTCATTTTGTACCTGAAACACTGTAAGTGGTTTGGTCAGTCCAATAATGAAATGAGTCTCTCAAATCAACTACTTAGACTCCTTTCTCCAATTCTCTGACGTTTTCAATAGCTTGCCTTGAAAAATCAGAAGGTAAATCAATGTTATGACAGAAATCCGCTTTTTGGCATTTTCTCAGCGAGAAACAGTCATTTTGTACCTGAAACACTGTAAGTGGTTTGGTGAGTCCAATAATGAAATGAGTCTCTCAAATCAACTACATAGACTCCTTTTTCCAATTTTCTAACGTTTTCAATAGCTTGCCTTAAAAAATCAGAAGGTAAAACAATGTTATTACAGAAATCCGCTTTTTGGCATTTTCTAGGCGAGAAACAGTCATTTTGTACCTGAAACACTGTAAGTGGTTTGGTGAGTCCAATAATGAAATGAATCTCTCAAATCAAACTACAGAGACTAGTTTTTCCAATTTTCTAACGTTTTCAATAGCTTGCCTTAAAAAATCAGAAGGTAAATCAATGTTATGACAGAAATCCGCTTTTTGGCATTTTCTCAGTGAGAAACAGTCATTTTGTACCTGAAACACTGTAAGTGGTTTGGTGAGTCCAATAATGAAATGAGTCGCTCAAATCAAACTACAGAGACTAGTTTTTCCAATTTTCTAACGTTTTCAATAGCTTGCCTTAAAAAATCAGAAGGTAAATCAATGTTATGACAGAAATCCGCTTTTTGGCATTTTCTAGGCGAGAAACAGTAATTTTGTAACTGAAACACTGTAAGTGGTTTGGTGAGTCCAATAATGAAATGAGTCTCTCAAATCAACTACTTAGACTCCTTTCTCCAATTTTCTGACGTTTTCAATAGCTTGCCTTGGAAAATCAGAAGGTAAATCAATGTTATGACAGAAATCCGCTTTTTGGCATTTTCTAGGCGAGAAACAGTCATTTTGTAACTGAAACACTGTAAGTGGTTTGGTGAGTCCAATAATGAAATGAGTCTCTCAAATCAACTACTTAGTCTCCTTTCTCCAATTTTCTGACGTTTTCAATAGCTTGCCTTGAAAAATCAGAAGGTAAATCAATGTTATGACAGAAATCCGCTTTTTGGCATTTTCTCAGCGAGAAACAGTCATTTTGTACCTGAAACACTGTAAGTGGTTTGGTGAGTCCAATAATGAAATGAGTCGCTCAAATCAACTACATAGACACCTTTCTCCAATTTTCTAACGTTTTCAATAGCTTGCCTTAAAAAATCAGAAGGTAAATCAATGTTATGACAGAAATCCGCTTTTTGGCATTTTCTCAGCGAGAAACAGTCATTTTGTACCTGAAACACTGTAAGTGGTTTGGTGAGTCCAATAATGAAATGAGTCTCTCAAATCAACTACATAGACTCCTTTCTCCAATGTTCTGACATTTTCAATAGCTTGCCTTGAAAAATCAGAAGGTAAATCAATGTTATGACAGAAATCCGCTTTTTGGCATTTTCTCAGCGAGAAACAGTCATTTTGTACCTGAAACACTGTAAGTGGTTTGGTGAGTCCAATAATGAAATGAGTCTCTCAAATCAACTACATAGACACCTTTCTCCAATTTTCTAACGTTTTCAATAGCTTGCCTTGAAAAATCAGAAGGTAAATCAATGTTATGACAGAAATCCGCTTTTTGGCATTTTCTCAGCGAGAAACAGTCATTTTGTACCTGAAACACTGTAAGTGGTTTGGTGAGTCCAATAATGAAATGAGTCTCTCAAATCAACTACATAGACACCTTTCTCCAATTGTCTAACGTTTTCAATAGCTTGCCTTAAAAAATCAGAAGGTAAATCAATGTTATGACAGAAATCCGCTTTTTTGGCATTTTCTCAGCGAGAAACAGTCATTTTGTACCTGAAACACTGTAAGTGGTTTGGTGAGTCCAATAATGAAATGAGTCTCTCAAATCAACTACATAGACTCCTTTCTCCAATGTTCTGACATTTTCAATAGCTTGCCTTGAAAAATCAGAAGGTAAATCAATGTTATGACAGAAATCCGCTTTTTGGCATTTTCTCAGCGAGAAACAGTCATTTTGTACCTGAAACACTGTAAGTGGTTTGGTGAGTCCAATAATGAAATGAGTCTCTCAAATCAACTACTTAGACTCCTTTCTCCAATTTTCTGACGTTTTCAATAGCTTGCCTTGAAAAATCAGAAGGTAAATCAATGTTATGACAGAAATCCGCTTTTTGGCATTTTCTCAGCGAGAAACAGTCATTTTGTACCTGAAACACTGTAAGTGGTTTGGTGAGTCCAATAATGAAATGAGTCGCTCAAATCAACTACATAGACACCTTTCTCCAATTTTCTAACGTTTTCAATAGCTTGCCTTAAAAAATCAGAAGGTAAATCAATGTTATGACAGAAATCCGCTTTTTGGCATTTTCTCAGCGAGAAACAGTCATTTTGTACCTGAAACACTGTAAGTGGTTTGGTGAGTCCAATAATGAAATGAGTCCCTCAAATCAACTACATAGACTCCTTTCTCGAATGTTCTGACATTTTCAATAGCTTGCCTTGAAAAATCAGAAGGTAAATCAATGTTATGACAGAAATCCGCTTTTTGGCATTTTCTCAGCGAGAAACAGTCATTTTGTACCTGAAACACTGTAAGTGGTTTGGTGAGTCCAATAATGAAATGAGTCTCTCAAATCAACTACATAGACACCTTTCTCCAATTTTCTAACGTTTTCAATAGCTTGCCTTGAAAAATCAGAAGGTAAATCAATGTTATGACAGAAATCCGCTTTTTGGCATTTTCTCAGCGAGAAACAGTCATTTTGTACCTGAAACACTGTAAGTGGTTTGGTGAGTCCAATAATGAAATGAGTCTCTCAAATCAACTACATAGACACCTTTCTCCAATTGTCTAACGTTTTCAATAGCTTGCCTTAAAAAATCAGAAGGTAAATCAATGTTATGACAGAAATCCGCTTTTTTGGCATTTTCTCAGCGAGAAACAGTCATTTTGTACCTGAAACACTGTAAGTGGTTTGGTGAGTCCAATAATAATATGAGTCGCTCAAATCAACTACATAGACACCTTTCTCCAATTTTCTAACGTTTTCAATAGCTTGCCTTAAAAAATCAGAAGGTAAATCAATGTTATGACAGAAATCCGCTTTTTGGCATTTTCTCAGCGAGAAACAGTCATTTTGTACCTGAAACACTGTAAGTGGTTTGGTGAGTCCAATAATGAAATGAGTCTCTCAAATCAACTACATAGACTCCTTTCTCCAATGTTCTGACATTTTCAATAGCTTGCCTTGAAAAATCAGAAGGTAAATCAATGTTATGACAGAAATCCGCTTTTTGGCATTTTCTCAGCGAGAAACAGTCATTTTGTACCTGAAACACTGTAAGTGGTTTGGTGAGTCCAATAATGAAATGAGTCTCTCAAATCAACTACATAGACACCTTTCTCCAATTCTCTAACGTTTTCAATAGCTTGCCTTGAAAAATCAGAAGGTAAATCAATGTTATGACAGAAATCCGCTTTTTGGCATTTTCTCAGCGAGAAACAGTCATTTTGTACCTGAAACATTGTAAGTGGTTTGGTGAGTCCAATAATGAAATGAGTCTCTCAAATCAACTACATAGACTCCTTTTTCCAATTTTCTAACGTTTTCAATAGCTTGCCTTAAAAAATCAGAAGGTAAATCAATGTTATTACAGAAATCCGCTTTTTGGCATTTTCTCAGCGAGAAACAGTCATTTTGTACCTGAAACACTGTAAGTGGTTTGGTGAGTCCAATAATGAAATGAGTCTCTCAAATCAACTACATAGACACCTTTCTCCAATTCTCTAACGTTTTCAATAGCTTGCCTTGAAAAATCAGAAGGTAAATCAATGTTATGACAGAAATCCGCTTTTTGGCATTTTCTCAGCGAGAAACAGTCATTTTGTACCTGAAACATTGTAAGTGGTTTGGTGAGTCCAATAATGAAATGAGTCTCTCAAATCAACTACATAGACTCCTTTTTCCAATTTTCTAACGTTTTCAATAGCTTGCCTTAAAAAATCAGAAGGTAAATCAATGTTATTACAGAAATCCGCTTTTTGGCATTTTCTCAGCGAGAAACAGTCATTTTGTACCTGAAACACTGTAAGTGGTTTGGTGAGTCCAATAATGAAATGAGTCGCTCAAATCAACTACATAGACACCTTTCTCCAATGTTCTGACATTTTCAATAGCTTGCCTTGAAAAATCAGAAGGTAAATCAATGTTATGACAGAAATCCGCTTTTTGGCATTTTCTCAGCGAGAAACAGTCATTTTGTACCTGAAACACTGTAGTTGGTTTGGTGAGTCCAATAATGAAATGAGTCTCTCAAATCCACTACATAGACACCTTTCTCCAATTTTCTAACGTTTTCAATAGCTTGCCTTGAAAAATCAGAAGGTAAATCAATGTTATGACAGAAATCCGCTTTTTGGCATTTTCTCAGCGAGAAACAATCATTTTGTACCTGAAACACTGTAAGTGATTTGGTGAGTCCAATAATGAAATGAGTCCCTCAAATCAACTACATAGACTCCTTTCTCCAATTTTCTGACGTTTTCAATAGCTTGCCTTAAAAAATCAGAAGGTAAAACAATGTTATTACAGTAATCCGCTTTTTGGCATTTTCTGAGCGAGAACCGGTCATTTTGTACCTGAAACACTGTAAGTGGTTTGGTGAGTCCAATAATGAAATGAGTCTCTCAAATCAACTACATAGACTCCTTTCTCCAATTTTCTGACGTTTTCCATAGCTTGCCTTAAAAAATCAGAAGGTAAATCAATGTTATGACAGAAATCCGCTTTTTGGCAGTTTCTCAGCGCGAAACAGTCATTTTGTACCTGAAACACTGTAAGTGGTTTGGTGAGTCCAATAATGAAATGAGTCTCTCAAATCAACTACATAGACTCCTTTCTCCAATTTTCTGACGTTTTCCATAGCTTGCCTTAAAAAATCAGAAGGTAAATCAATGTTATGACAGAAATCCGCTTTTTGGCAGTTTCTCAGCGAGAAACAGTCATTTTGTACCTGAAACACTGTAAGTGGTTTGGTGAGTCCAATAATTAAATGAGTTGCTCAAATCAACTACATAGACTCCTTTCTCCAATTTTCTGACGTTTTCAATAGCTTGCCTTAAAAAATCAGAAGGTAGGATTCTTAATAGGACTAGCTGTTAATATCCCTAAAATATATCAGCACGATAACTCCTATCGGACATGACTGTTGGGTGGAGTTTGGACAGGATCGCGGGGCACCACCAAATCTACACGTCATCAGTTGTGTGCCTTGTCTTCATCAGGTGTTTCGGCCTCTTAACACAATACACCCTCTTCCAAGGTTGGCCTGCCACAGGCTGATCAGACCTGGGTGTGTGTCATATGGTGGCACCCCGTGGTCATCAAACAGCCCATGTTGCATCCCTCCGTTTCAGCCACAGCCAGTGACTGCTCCGTTCGGCTGCTTTGGCAAGTTCTTTTATTGCCTTCCGCTGGGCCTGTCCTCTGATCCCAACTTCCTTCAGGAGCCGGTGTGGTGGACCTGGCTACAAAGCCTCGGCAGCCAACCTCCACTGGCCACACCTTTACGTTCCATCCCCGCGCCTCAGCATCAGCTGCTAGGTTAGCATAACGCAGCCTTTTTCTTTCGAATGCTTCGTCGATGTTATCCTCCCACGGGACAGTCAGCTCCACAATGAAGACACGCCGGCAGGACTTGGACCAGAGGACCAAATCTGGGCGCAGGTTGGTTGCTGCGATTTCTGGCGGGAAAGTGAGCCTCTGGCTGAGGTCTACCCGCATTTCCCAATCCCGGGCTGTGTCCAGTGGGCCTGAGTTTGGAGGTGATGGCTTGGTTCTCCGTTTCTCCCCTTGTCGGACGAATGTTGTCTTCCGTGGGAGGGTGGTCTGGGTTTTGAAAGGCATGGCGTTGATGGTGACCCTCTTGTCCTCAAGTTCGGCAGCCAAGCCCTTCAACACTTGGTTATGGCGCCAGCTTCCCTGAGTCAGGCTGGTCTTGCAACCCACCAGGATGTGTTTGAGGGTTGCTGGGGCTGCACACTGCAGGCAGGCTGGGTCCTCTCCATACCAGAGATGTAGGTTGGTTGGAGAGGGCAGGACATCATAAGTGGCTCTGATGATGAAGCTGAGCCTATTAGCCTCCATGCTCCACATCTCATTCCACGTGATTTTCCTCCTCTCCACACCCTCCCACCTCATCCAGCGTCCTTGCTGGGCTTGGGAGACTGCCTTGGCACACCTGGCTGCCTCCTCCTGGTTGCGCACCTCCTCAACCACCATGTGTCGCCGTTCAGACGGAGTAGCCTTTTGCCAAGCGGGTGTTGTTGCTTCCAGGCCAAGACCCCCTCTGCCATGTTGGACTCGTCCCACTATATCCCGGTGTCTGAGGGTGGTCTTTGCCACTGCTACTGCTGCAGATGGTTTCCATTTCCTCCCTGTTGCCAGGTTTGGAGCCGCATCTCTGACGCATGGGTCCCGGGATTCTGTAAGAGTCATTTCCACCCTTGTTTTGGCACATTTGTACTCCTCCACCAGGCTTGAGATTGGAAGGGAGAGCGCTCCATTGCCATACAGGCCTATGCTGGAAAGGCATCTCGGCAGTCCAAGCCACTTCCTCACTTGGGCATTCACCAGTCTCTCAAGCCGATTGACATGAGATAAGGTGACCTCATAGATGGAAATTGGCCACATGAGGCGAGGTAGCAGCCCAAACTTAAAGCACCATAGCTTCAATTTTCCAGGGAGAGCAGTGTTGTTAATCTGCTTGAGGCCGCTGATTGTATCCTGCCTGAGTTGTTCCACCTGCTCAGAGTCTTTAAGTTCTGCGCTATACCATCGGCCAAGGCTTTTGATAGGCTTCTCCAGAACTTGTTGGGATTGGCTGGTCGTCCACATAGAACCTTGCATTGGTGAGCTTACCTTTGACAATGGAGATGCTACGGGATTTGCTGGGTTTAATCTCCATTCGTGCCCATTTGATGTTTCCCCGGAGTTTCTCCAGCAGACGTTTGGTACATGTGACCGTTGTTGTTATTGTCGTCATGTCGTCCATGTACGCCCTGATTGGGGGAAGACGGAGCCCGCTCTCAATCGTTCTCCTCCAACCACCCATCGTGATGCACGAATAAGTAGCTCCATTGCCATTGTAAACACCAGTGGCGAGATGGTGCAGCCCGCCATAATGCCTATCTCAAGGTGCTGCCAGGCAGTTGTACTATCCTGTGCTGTAACACAGAATTGGAGATCCTGGAAGTAGGCTTTGACTAGACTTGTGATGCCCTCTGGCACTTGAAAGAAGTTGAACGCTGTCCACAAGATCTCATGAGGCACTGACCCGAAGGCATTGGCAAGATCTAAAAACACCACATGCAGGTCTTTCTTCTCCTTCTTGGCCGTCTGTACTTGGTGCCAGATGACATTTGTGTGTTCCAAGCAACCTGAGAACCCAATTATCCCTGCCTTTTGCACTGAGGTGTCAACAAAGTTGTTCGCCAGCAGGAATGCTGAGAGCCTACGGGCCACGACACTGAAGAAAATCTTTCCTTCCACATTGAGAAGGCTGATCTGGCGAAACTGCTCGATGGTTGAGGAATTCTTCTCTTTGGGAATCAGGATCCCTCCTGCCCGTCGCCATACCTTTGGTATCATTCCTTTTTCCCATGCCACTTTCATAAGCTTCCAGAGGTATTTCAAGACGCCTGGCGTGTTCTTATACACCCTGTATGGAATGCCGTTGGGCCCCGGGGCTGAAGCTGTTCTTGCCCGTTTTACTGTGCTCTCAACTTCGCTCCATGTGGGGGGCCTTGTTTCCATCTGGTGCTCAGGTGGTTGGATGGGTGGCATATCCTCCGGAATGCTGGCTGGCACATGCCTCTGTTTGTCGGAGTAGGTCTTCCGAAGATGTTCTTCCAGTTCTCTTATGGGTACTTTGAGGGTCCCAGATTTCTCCCTGACAAAGAGGTCCTTAACAAATTTATAGGGATCTCTGTAGAAGGCAGTCCTCGTTCGCTCTCTCTTCTTATGTTGCCTTCTCAGGCATTCTGCTCTTCGCAGTGCTGCCAGACGCTGCTTGATGTCGCCCTGTAGTGCCCCAAGGCCTTTCCTTTCCACTTCCGTGGCCTTCTTCCATTGTTTCCTCAGGCACCTCCTTTCTTTCACGAGTCTCTGAATCTCTTGTTGTCTCCTGGACTTGAGATGAGCAGATGGTTCCTTCTGTGTCTGCAAGTTCTCACGTTTCACACCAAATCTCTCTGCTCCATAGCTATAAATGGTCTCTCCGATCTTGTCCAGTTTTTTCTCCACACCCCCTTTCAGACCTTCTAAAAGGTGGACGAGGTCTGTGTCTGTGGTTTCCCACTCCTTTTTCTGACAGGATTTAGGCCACAAGATTTGAGGTTTTCGTCCAGTCAGCCTCCGCTCTACTGCTGTCTGTGGCTGGATGGGCCCTGGGCTGATGTTCATAAATGGATCTGTGCTTGATTGAGCTTCGTCTGGGGTTCTGATACCCTGTGGACTGTGGTGAATATCCTGCCACTGGGCTTCACTCGACTGATTTGCCCTACCTCTAAGGAAGTAATGGTCAATGCGAGGCCCCTTGCTAAGCTCTCTCAGACACTTGAAACAATGTTATTACAGAAATCCGCTTTTTGGCATTTTCTCAGCGAGAAACAGTCATTTTGTACCTGAAACACTGTAAGTGGTTTGGTGAGTCCAATAATGAAACGACTCTCTCAAATCAACTACATAGACTAGTTTTTCCAATTTTCTAACGTTTTCAATAGCTTGCCTTAAAAAATCAGAAGGTAAAACAATGTTATTACAGAAATCCGCTTTTTGGCATTTTCTAGGCGAGAAACAGTCATTTTGTACCTGAAACACTGTAAGTGGTTTGGTGAGTCCAATAATGAAATGAGTCTCTCAAATCAACTACTTAGACTCCTTTCTCCAATTTTCTGACGTTTTCAATAGCTTGCCTTGAAAAATCAGAAGGTAAATCAATGTTATGACAGAAATCCGCTTTTTGGCATTTTCTCAGCGAGAAACAGTCATTTTGTACCTGAAACACTGTAAGTGGTTTGGTGAGTCCAATAATGAAATGAGTCTCTCAAATCAACTACATAGACACCTTTCTCAAATTTTCTAACATTTTCAATAGCTTGCCTTGAAAAATCAGAAGGTAAATCAATGTTATGACAGAAATCCGCTTTTTGGCATTTTCTCAGCGAGAAACAGTCATTTTGTACCTGAAACACTGTAAGTGGTTTGGTGAGTCCAATAATGAAATGAGTCTCTCAAATCAACTACATAGACTCCTTTTTCCAATTTTCTAACGTTTTCAATAGCTTGCCTTAAAAAATCAGAAGGTAAAACAATGTTATTACAGAAATCCGCTTTTTGGCATTTTCTCAGCGAGAAACAGTCATTTTGTACCTGAAACACTGTAAGTGGTTTGGTGAGTCCAATAATGAAATGAGTCTCTCAAATCAACTACATAGACTCCTTTCTCCAATGTTCTGACATTTTTAATAGCTTGCCTTGAAAAATCAGAAGGTAAATCAATGTTATGACAGAAATCCGCTTTTTGGCATTTTCTCAGCGAGAAACAGTCATTTTGTACCTGAAACACTGTAGTTGGTTTGGTGAGTCCAATAATGAAATGAGTCTCTCAAATCAACTACATAGACACCTTTCTCCAATTTTCTAACGTTTTCAATAGCTTGCCTTGAAAAATCAGAAGGTAAATCAATGTTATGACAGAAATCCGCTTTTTGGCATTTTCTCAGCGAGAAACAGTCATTTTGTACCTGAAACACTGTAAGTGGTTTGGTGAGTCCAATAATGAAATGAGTCTCTCAAATCAACTACATAGACACCTTTCTCCAATTCTCTAACGTTTTCAATAGCTTGCCTTGAAAAATCAGAAGGTAAATCAATGTTATGACAGAAATCCGCTTTTTGGCATTTTCTCAGCGAGAAACAGTCATTTTGTACCTGAAACATTGTAAGTGGTTTGGTGAGTCCAATAATGAAATGAGTCTCTCAAATCAACTACATAGACTCCTTTTTCCAATTTTCTAACGTTTTCAATAGCTTGCCTTAAAAAATCAGAAGGTAAATCAATGTTATTACAGAAATCCGCTTTTTGGCAGTTTCTCAGCGAGAAACAGTCATTTTGTACCTGAAACACTGTAAGTGGTTTGGTGAGTCCAATAATGAAATGAATCTCTCAAATCAACTACATAGACACCTTTCTCCAATTTTCTAACGTTTTCAATAGCTTGCCTTAAAAAATCAGAAGGTAAATCAATGTTATGACAGAAATCCGCTTTTTGGCATTTTCTCAGCGAGAAACAGTCATTTTGTACCTGAAACACTGTAAGTGGTTTGGTGAGTCCAATAATGAAATGAGTCGCTCAAATCAACTACATAGACACCTTTCTCCAATGTTCTGACATTTTCAATAGCTTGCCTTGAAAAATCAGAAGGTAAATCAATGTTATGACAGAAATCCGCTTTTTGGCATTTTCTCAGCGAGAAACAGTCATTTTGTACCTGAAACACTGTAAGTGGTTTGGTGAGTCCAATAATGAAATGAGTCTCTCAAATCAACTACATAGACACCTTTCTCCAATTTTCTAACGTTTTCAATAGCTTGCCTTGAAAAATCAGAAGGTAAATCAATGTTATGACAGAAATCCGCTTTTTGGCATTTTCTCAGCGAGAAACAATCATTTTGTACCTGAAACACTGTAAGTGATTTGGTGAGTCCAATAATGAAATGAGTCCCTCAAATCAACTACATAGACTCCTTTCTCCAATTTTCTGACGTTTTCAATAGCTTGCCTTAAAAAATCAGAAGGTAAAACAATGTTATTACAGTAATCCGCTTTTTGGCATTTTCTGAGCGAGAACCGGTCATTTTGTACCTGAAACACTGTAAGTGGTTTGGTGAGTCCAATAATGAAATGAGTCACTCAAATCAACTACATAGACTCCTTTCTCCAATTTTCTGACGTTTTCCATAGCTTGCCTTAAAAAATCAGAAGGTAAATCAATGTTATGACAGAAATCCGCTTTTTGGCAGTTTCTCAGCGAGAAACAGTCATTTTGTACCTGAAACACTGTAAGTGGTTTGGTGAGTCCAATAATTAAATGAGTTGCTCAAATCAACTACATAGACTCCTTTCTCCAATTTTCTGACGTTTTCAATAGCTTGCCTTAAAAAATCAGAAGGTAGGATTCTTAATAGGACTAGCTGTTAATATCCCTAAAATATATCAGCACGATAACTCCTATCGGACATGACTGTTGGGTGGAGTTTGGACAGGATCGCGGGGCACCACCAAATCTACACGTCATCAGTTGTGTGCCTTGTCTTCATCAGGTGTTTCGGCCTCTTAACACAATACACCCTCTTCCAAGGTTGGCCTGCCACAGGCTGATCAGACCTGGGTGTGTGTCATATGGTGGCACCCCGTGGTCATCAAACAGCCCATGTTGCATCCCTCCGTTTCAGCCACAGCCAGTGACTGCTCCGTTCGGCTGCTTTGGCAAGTTCTTTTATTGCCTTCCGCTGGGCCTGTCCTCTGATCCCAACTTCCTTCAGGAGCCGGTGTGGTGGACCTGGCTACAAAGCCTCGGCAGCCAACCTCCACTGGCCACACCTTTACGTTCCATCCCTGCGCCTCAGCATCAGCTGCTAGGTTAGCATAACGCAGCCTTTTTCTTTCGAATGCTTCGTCGATGTTATCCTCCCACGGGACAGTCAGCTCCACAATGAAGACACGCCGGCAGGACTTGGACCAGAGGACCAAATCTGGGCGCAGGTTGGTTGCTGCGATTTCTGGCGGGAAAGTGAGCCTCTGGCTGAGGTCTACCCGCATTTCCCAATCCCGGGCTGTGTCCAGTGGGCCTGAGTTTGGAGGTGATGGCTTGGTTCTCCGTTTCTCCCCTTGTCGGACGAATGTTGTCTTCCGTGGGAGGGTGGTCTGGGTTTTGAAAGGCATGGCGTTGATGGTGACCCTCTTGTCCTCAAGTTCGGCAGCCAAGCCCTTCAACACTTGGTTATGGCGCCAGCTTCCCTGAGTCAGGCTGGTCTTGCAACCCACCAGGATGTGTTTGAGGGTTGCTGGGGCTGCACACTGCAGGCAGGCTGGGTCCTCTCCATACCAGAGATGTAGGTTGGTTGGAGAGGGCAGGACATCATAAGTGGCTCTGATGATGAAGCTGAGCCTATTAGCCTCCATGCTCCACATCTCATTCCACGTGATTTTCCTCCTCTCCACACCCTCCCACCTCATCCAGCGTCCTTGCTGGGCTTGGGAGACTGCCTTGGCACACCTGGCTGCCTCCTCCTGGTTGCGCACCTCCTCAACCACCATATGTCGCCGTTCAGACGGAGTAGCCTTTTGCCAAGCGGGTGTTGTTGCTTCCAGGCCAAGACCCCCTCTGCCATGTTGGACTCGTCCCACTATATCCCGGTGTCTGAGGGTGGTCTTTGCCACTGCTACTGCTGCAGATGGTTTCCATTTCCTCCCTGTTGCCAGGTTTGGAGCCGCATCTCTGACGCATGGGTCCCGGGATTCTGTAAGAGTCATTTCCACCCTTGTTTTGGCACATTTGTACTCCTCCACCAGGCTTGAGATTGGAAGGGAGAGCGCTCCATTGCCATACAGGCCTATGCTGGAAAGGCATCTCGGCAGTCCAAGCCACTTCCTCACTTGGGCATTCACCAGTCTCTCAAGCCGATTGACATGAGATAAGGTGACCTCATAGATGGAAATTGGCCACATGAGGCGAGGTAGCAGCCCAAATTTAAAGCACCATAGCTTCAATTTTCCAGGGAGAGCAGTGTTGTTAATCTGCTTGAGGCCGCTGATTGTATCCTGCCTGAGTTGTTCCACCTGCTCAGAGTCTTTAAGTTCTGCGCTATACCATCGGCCAAGGCTTTTGATAGGCTTCTCCAGAACTTGTTGGGATTGGCTGGTCGTCCACATAGAACCTTGCATTGGTGAGCTTACCTTTGACAATGGAGATGCTACGGGATTTGCTGGGTTTAATCTCCATTCGTGCCCATTTGATGTTTCCCCGGAGTTTCTCCAGCAGACGTTTGGTACATGTGACCGTTGTTGTTATTGTCGTCATGTCGTCCATGTACGCCCTGATTGGGGGAAGACGGAGCCCGCTCTCAATCGTTCTCCTCCAACCACCCATCGTGATGCACGAATAAGTAGCTCCATTGCCATTGTAAACACCAGTGGCGAGATGGTGCAGCCCGCCATAATGCCTATCTCAAGGTGCTGCCAGGCAGTTGTACTATCCTGTGCTGTAACACAGAATTGGAGATCCTGGAAGTAGGCTTTGACTAGACTTGTGATGCCCTCTGGCACTTGAAAGAAGTTGAACGCTGTCCACAAGATCTCATGAGGCACTGACCCGAAGGCATTGGCAAGATCTAAAAACACCACATGCAGGTCTTTCTTCTCCTTCTTGGCCGTCTGTACTTGGTGCCAGATGACATTTGTGTGTTCCAAGCAACCTGAGAACCCAATTATCCCTGCCTTTTGCACTGAGGTGTCAACAAAGTTGTTCGCCAGCAGGAATGCTGAGAGCCTACGGGCCACGACACTGAAGAAAATCTTTCCTTCCACATTGAGAAGGCTGATCTGGCGAAACTGCTCGATGGTTGAGGAATTCTTCTCTTTGGGAATCAGGATCCCTCCTGCCCGTCGCCATACCTTTGGTATCATTCCTTTTTCCCATGCCACTTTCATAAGCTTCCAGAGGTATTTCAAGACGCCTGGCGTGTTCTTATACACCCTGTATGGAATGCCGTTGGGCCCCGGGGCTGAAGCTGTTCTTGCCCGTTTTACTGTGCTCTCAACTTCGCTCCATGTGGGGGGCCTTGTTTCCATCTGGTGCTCAGGTGGTTGGATGGGTGGCATATCCTCCGGAATGCTGGCTGGCACATGCCTCTGTTTGTCGGAGTAGGTCTTCCGAAGATGTTCTTCCAGTTCTCTTATGGGTACTTTGAGGGTCCCAGATTTCTCCCTGACAAAGAGGTCCTTAACAAATTTATAGGGATCTCTGTAGAAGGCAGTCCTCGTTCGCTCTCTCTTCTTATGTTGCCTTCTCAGGCATTCTGCTCTTCGCAGTGCTGCCAGACGCTGCTTGATGTCGCCCTGTAGTGCCCCAAGGCCTTTCCTTTCCACTTCCGTGGCCTTCTTCCATTGTTTCCTCAGGCACCTCCTTTCTTTCACGAGTCTCTGAATCTCTTGTTGTCTCCTGGACTTGAGATGAGCAGATGGTTCCTTCTGTGTCTGCAAGTTCTCACGTTTCACACCAAATCTCTCTGCTCCATAGCTATAAATGGTCTCTCCGATCTTGTCCAGTTTTTTCTCCACACCCCCTTTCAGACCTTCTAAAAGGTGGACGAGGTCTGTGTCTGTGGTTTCCCACTCCTTTTTCTGACAGGATTTAGGCCACAAGATTTGAGGTTTTCGTCCAGTCAGCCTCCGCTCTACTGCTGTCTGTGGCTGGATGGGCTCTGGGCTGATGTTCATAAATGGATCTGTGCTTGATTGAGCTTCGTCTGGGGTTCTGATACCCTGTGGACTGTGGTGAATATCCTGCCACTGGGCTTCACTCGACTGATTTGCCCTACCTCTAAGGAAGTAATGGTCAATGCGAGGCCCCTTGCTAAGCTCTCTCAGACACTTGAAACAATGTTATTAAATCCGCTTTTTGGCATTTTCTCAGCGAGAAACAGTAATTTTGTACCTGAAACACTGTAAGTGGTTTGGTGAGTCCAATAATGAAACGAGTCTCTCAAATCAACTACATAGACTAGTTTTTCCAATTTTCTAACGTTTTCAATAGCTTGCCTTAAAAAATCAGAAGGTAAAACAATGTTATTACAGAAATCCGCTTTTTGGCATTTTCTAGGCGAGAAACAGTCATTTTGTACCTGAAACACTGTAAGTGGTTTGGTGAGTCCAATAATGAAATGAGTCTCTCAAATCAACTACTTAGACTCCTTTCTCCAATTTTCTGACGTTTTCAATAGCTTGCCTTGAAAAATCAGAAGGTAAATCAATGTTATGACAGAAATCCGCTTTTTGGCATTTTCTCAGCGAGAAACAGTCATTTTGTACCTGAAACACTGTAAGTGGTTTGGTGAGTCCAATAATGAAATGAGTCTTTCAAATCAACTACATAGACACCTTTCTCCAATTTTCTAACATTTTCAATAGCTTGCCTTGAAAAATCAGAAGGTAAATCAATGTTATGACAGAAATCCGCTTTTTGGCATTTTCTCAGCGAGAAACAGTCATTTTGTACCTGAAACACTGTAAGTGGTTTGGTGAGTCCAATAATGAAATGAGTCTCTCAAATCAACTACATAGACTCCTTTTTCCAATTTTCTAACGTTTTCAATAGCTTGCCTTAAAAAATCAGAAGGTAAAACAATGTTATTACAGAAATCCGCTTTTTGGCATTTTCTCAGCGAGAAACAGTCATTTTGTACCTGAAACACTGTAAGTGGTTTGGTGAGTCCAATAATGAAATTAATCTCTCAAATCAACTACATAGACACCTTTCTCCAATTTTCTAACGTTTTCAATAGCTTGCCTTAAAAAATAAGAAGGTAAATCAATGTTATGACAGAAATCCGCTTTTTGGCATTTTCTCAGCAAGAAACAGTCAATTTGTACCTGAAACACTGTAAGTGGTTTGGTGAGTCCAATAATGAAATGAGTCGCTCAAATCAACTACATAGATACCTTTCTCCAATTTTCTAACGTTTTCAATAGCTTGCCTTAAAAAATCAGAAGGTAAATCAATGTTATGACAGAAATCCGCTTTTTGGCATTTTGTCAGCGAGAAACAGTCATTTTGTACCTAAAACACTGTAAGTGGTTTGGTGAGTCCAATAATGAAACGAGTCTCTCAAATCAACTACATAGTCTCCTTTCTCCAATGTTCTGACATTTTCAATAGCTTGCCTTGAAAAATCAGAAGGTAAATCAATGTTATGATAGAAATCCGCTTTTTGGCATTTTCTCAGCGAGAAACAGTCATTTTGTACCTGAAACACTGTAAGTGGTTTGGTGAGTCCAATAATGAAATTAGTCTCTCAAATCAACTACATAGACTAGTTTTTCCAATTTTCTAACGTTTTCAATAGCTTGCCTTAAAAAATCAGAAGGTAAAACAATGTTATTACAGAAATCCGCTTTTTGGCATTTTCTCAGCGAGAAACGGTCATTTTGTACCTGAAACACTGTAAGTGGTTTGGTGAGTCCAATAATGAAATGAGTCTCTCAAATCAACTACATAGACTCCTTTCTCCAATTTTCTGACGTTTTCAATAGCTTGCCTTGAAAAATCAGAAGGTAAATCAATGTTATGACAGAAATCCGCTTTTTGGCATTTCTCAGCGTGAAACAGTCATTTTGTACCTGAAACACTGTAAGTGGTTTGGTGAGTCCAATAATGAAATGAATCTCTCAAATCAACTACATAGACACCTTTCTCCAATTTTCTGACGTTTTCAATAGCTTGCCTTGAAAAATCAGAAGGTAAATCAATGTTATGACAGAAATCCGCTTTTTGGCATTTTCTCAGCGAGAAACAGTCATTTTGTACCTGAAACACTGTAAGTGGTTTGGTGAGTCCAATAATGAAATGAGTCTCTCAAATCAACTACATAGACTCCTTTTTCCAATTTTCTAACGTTTTCAATAGCTTGCCTTAAAAAATCAGAAGGTAAAACAATGTTATTACAGAAATCCGCTTTTTGGCATTTTCTCAGCGAGAAACAGTCATTTTGTACCTGAAACACTGTAAGTGGTTTGGTGAGTCCAATAATGAAATTAATCTCTCAAATCAACTACATAGACACCTTTCTCCAATTTTCTAACGTTTTCAATAGCTTGCCTTAAAAAATAAGAAGGTAAATCAATGTTATTACAGAAATCCGCTTTTTGGCATTTTCTAGGCGAGAAACAGTCATTTTGTACCTGAGACACTGTAAGTGGTTTGGTGAGTCCAATAATGAAATGAGTCTCTCAAATCAACTACTTAGACTCCTTTCTCCAATTTTCTGACGTTTTCAATAGCTTGCCTTGAAAAATCAGAAGGTAAATCAATGTTATGACAGAAATCCGCTTTTTGGCATTTTCTCAGCGAGAAACAGTCATTTTGTACCTGAAACACTGTAAGTGGTTTGGTGAGTCCAATAATGAAATGAGTCTTTCAAATCAACTACATAGACACCTTTCTCCAATTTTCTAACATTTTCAATAGCTTGCCTTGAAAAATCAGAAGGTAAATCAATGTTATGACAGAAATCCGCTTTTTGGCATTTTCTCAGCGAGAAACAGTCATTTTGTACCTGAAACACTGTAAGTGGTTTGGTGAGTCCAATAATGAAATGAGTCTCTCAAATCAACTACATAGACTCCTTTTTCCAATTTTCTAACGTTTTCAATAGCTTGCCTTAAAAAATCAGAAGGTAAAACAATGTTATTACAGAAATCCGCTTTTTGGCATTTTCTCAGCGAGAAACAGTCATTTTGTACCTGAAACACTGTAAGTGGTTTGGTGAGTCCAATAATGAAATTAATCTCTCAAATCAACTACATAGACACCTTTCTCCAATTTTCTAACGTTTTCAATAGCTTGCCTTAAAAAATAAGAAGGTAAATCAATGTTATGACAGAAATCCGCTTTTTGGCATTTTCTCAGCAAGAAACAGTCAATTTGTACCTGAAACACTGTAAGTGGTTTGGTGAGTCCAATAATGAAATGAGTCGCTCAAATCAACTACATAGATACCTTTCTCCAATTTTCTAACGTTTTCAATAGCTTGCCTTAAAAAATCAGAAGGTAAATCAATGTTATGACAGAAATCCGCTTTTTGGCATTTTGTCAGCGAGAAACAGTCATTTTGTACCTAAAACACTGTAAGTGGTTTGGTGAGTCCAATAATGAAACGAGTCTCTCAAATCAACTACATAGTCTCCTTTCTCCAATGTTCTGACATTTTCAATAGCTTGCCTTGAAAAATCAGAAGGTAAATCAATGTTATGATAGAAATCCGCTTTTTGGCATTTTCTCAGCGAGAAACAGTCATTTTGTACCTGAAACACTGTAAGTGGTTTGGTGAGTCCAATAATGAAATTAGTCTCTCAAATCAACTACATAGACTAGTTTTTCCAATTTTCTAACGTTTTCAATAGCTTGCCTTAAAAAATCAGAAGGTAAAACAATGTTATTACAGAAATCCGCTTTTTGGCATTTTCTCAGCGAGAAACGGTCATTTTGTACCTGAAACACTGTAAGTGGTTTGGTGAGTCCAATAATGAAATGAGTCTCTCAAATCAACTACATAGACTCCTTTCTCCAATTTTCTGACGTTTTCAATAGCTTGCCTTGAAAAATCAGAAGGTAAATCAATGTTATGACAGAAATCCGCTTTTTGGCATTTCTCAGCGTGAAACAGTCATTTTGTACCTGAAACACTGTAAGTGGTTTGGTGAGTCCAATAATGAAATGAATCTCTCAAATCAACTACATAGACACCTTTCTCCAATTTTCTGACGTTTTCAATAGCTTGCCTTGAAAAATCAGAAGGTAAATCAATGTTATGACAGAAATCCGCTTTTTGGCATTTTCTCAGCGAGAAACAGTCATTTTGTACCTGAAACACTGTAAGTGGTTTGGTGAGTCCAATAATGAAATGAGTCTCTCAAATCAACTACATAGACTCCTTTTTCCAATTTTCTAACGTTTTCAATAGCTTGCCTTAAAAAATCAGAAGGTAAAACAATGTTATTACAGAAATCCGCTTTTTGGCATTTTCTCAGCGAGAAACAGTCATTTTGTACCTGAAACACTGTAAGTGGTTTGGTGAGTCCAATAATGAAATTAATCTCTCAAATCAACTACATAGACACCTTTCTCCAATTTTCTAACGTTTTCAATAGCTTGCCTTAAAAAATAAGAAGGTAAATCAATGTTATTACAGAAATCCGCTTTTTGGCATTTTCTAGGCGAGAAACAGTCATTTTGTACCTGAGACACTGTAAGTGGTTTGGTGAGTCCAATAATGAAATGAGTCTCTCAAATCAACTACTTAGACTCCTTTCTCCAATTTTCTGACGTTTTCAATAGCTTGCCTTGAAAAATCAGAAGGTAAATCAATGTTATGACAGAAATCCGCTTTTTGGCATTTTCTCAGCGAGAAACAGTCATTTTGTACCTGAAACACTGTAAGTGGTTTGGTGAGTCCAATAATGAAATGAGTCTCTCAAATCAACTACATAGACTCCTTTTTCCAATTTTCTAACGTTTTCAATAGCTTGCCTTAAAAAATCAGAAGGTAAAACAATGTTATTACAGAAATCCGCTTTTTGGCATTTTCTCAGCGAGAAACAGTCATTTTGTACCTGAAACACTGTAAGTGGTTTGGTGAGTCCAATAATGAAATGAATCTCTCAAATCAACTACATAGACACCTTTCTCCAATTTTCTAACGTTTTCAATAGCTTGCCTTAAAAAATCAGAAGGTAAATCAATGTTATGACAGAAATCCGCTTTTTGGCATTTTGTCAGCGAGAAACAGTCATTTTGTACCTAAAACACTGTAAGTGGTTTGGTGAGTCCAATAATGAAACGAGTCTCTCAAATCAACTACATAGTCTCCTTTCTCCAATGTTCTGACATTTTCAATAGCTTGCCTTGAAAAATCAGAAGGTAAATCAATGTTATGATAGAAATCCGCTTTTTGGCATTTTCTCAGCGAGAAACAGTCATTTTGTACCTGAAACACTGTAAGTGGTTTGGTGAGTCCAATAATGAAATTAGTCTCTCAAATCAACTACATAGACTAGTTTTTCCAATTTTCTAACGTTTTCAATAGCTTGCCTTAAAAAATCAGAAGGTAAAACAATGTTATTACAGAAATCCGCTTTTTGGCATTTTCTCAGCGAGAAACGGTCATTTTGTACCTGAAACACTGTAAGTGGTTTGGTGAGTCCAATAATGAAATGAGTCTCTCAAATCAACTACATAGACTCCTTTCTCCAATTTTCTGACGTTTTCAATAGCTTGCCTTGAAAAATCAGAAGGTAAATCAATGTTATGACAGAAATCCGCTTTTTGGCATTTCTCAGCGAGAAACAGTCATTTTGTACCTGAAACACTGTAAGTGGTTTGGTGAGTCCAATAATGAAATGAATCTCTCAAATCAACTACATAGACACCTTTCTCCAATTTTCTGACGTTTTCAATAGCTTGCCTTAAAAAATCAGAAGGTAAATCAATGTTATGACAGAAATCCGCTTTTTGGCAGTTTCTCAGCGAGAAACAGTCATTTTGTACCTGAAACACTGTAAGTGGTTTGGTGAGTCCAATAATGAAATGAGTCCCTCAAATCAACTACATAGACTCCTTTCTCCAATTTTCTGACGTTTTCAATAGCTTGCCTTAAAAAATCAGAAGGTAAATCAATGTTATGACAGAAATCCGCTTTTTGGCATTTTCTCAGCGAGAAACAGTCATTTTGTACCTGAAACACTGTAAGTGGTTTGGTGAGTCCAATAATGAAATGAGTCGCTCAAATCAACTACATAGACACCTTTCTCCAATTTTCTAACGTTTTCAATAGCTTGCCTTAAAAAATCAGAAGGTAAATCAATGTTATTACAGAAATCCGCTTTTTGGCAGTTTCTCAGCGAGAAACAGTCATTTTGTACCTGAAACACTGTAAGTGGTTTGGTGAGTCCAATAATGAAATGAGTCCCTCAAATCAACTACATAGACTCCTTTCTCCAATTTTCTGACGTTTTCAATAGGTTGCCTTAAAAATTCAGAAGGTAAAACAATATTATTACAGAAATCCGCTTTTTGGCATTTTCTAGGCGAGAAACAGTCATTTTGTACCTGAGACACTGTAAGTGGTTTGGTGAGTCCAATAATGAAATGAGTCTCTCAAATCAACTACTTAGACTCCTTTCTCCAATTTTCTGACGTTTTCAATAGCTTGCCTTGAAAAATCAGAAGGTAAATCAATGTTATGACAGAAATCCGCTTTTTGGCATTTTCTCAGCGAGAAACAGTCATTTTGTACCTGAAACACTGTAAGTGGTTTGGTGAGTCCAATAATGAAATGAGTCTCTCAAATCAACTACATAGACTCCTTTTTCCAATTTTCTAACGTTTTCAATAGCTTGCCTTAAAAAATCAGAAGGTAAAACAATGTTATTACAGAAATCCGCTTTTTGGCATTTTCTCAGCGAGAAACAGTCATTTTGTACCTGAAACACTGTAAGTGGTTTGGTGAGTCCAATAATGAAATGAATCTCTCAAATCAACTACATAGACACCTTTCTCCAATTTTCTAACGTTTTCAATAGCTTGCCTTAAAAAATCAGAAGGTAAATCAATGTTATGACAGAAATCCGCTTTTTGGCATTTTCTCAGCGAGAAACAGTCATTTTGTACCTGAAACACTGTAAGTGGTTTGGTGAGTCCAATAATGAAATGAGTCGCTCAAATCAACTACATAGACACCTTTCTCCAATTTTCTAACGTTTTCAATAGCTTGCCTTAAAAAATCAGAAGGTAAATCAATGTTATGACAGAAATCCGCTTTTTGGCATTTTCTCAGCGAGAAACAGTCATTTTGTACCTGAAACACTGTAAGTGGTTTGGTAAGTCCAATAATGAAATGAGTCTCTGAAATCAACTACATAGACTCCTTTCTCCAATTTTCGGACGTTTTCAATAGCTTGCCTTAAAAAATCAGAAGGTAAATCAATGTTATGACAGAAATCCGCTTTTTGGCATTTTCTCAGCGAGAAACAATCATTTTGTACCTGAAACACTGTAAGTGATTTGGTGAGTCCAATAATGAAATGAGTCCCTCAAATCAACTACATAGACTCCTTTCTCCAATTTTCTGACGTTTTCAATAGCTTGCCTTAAAAAATCAGAAGGTAAAACAATGTTATTACAGAAATCCGCTTTTTGGCATTTTCTCAGCGAGAAACGGTCATTTTGTACCTGAAACACTGTAAGTGGTTTGGTGAGTCCAATAATGAAATGAGTCCCTCAAATCAACTACATAGACTCCTTTCTCCAATTTTCTGACGTTTTCAATAGGTTGCCTTAAAAATTCAGAAGGTAAAACAATATTATTACAGAAATCCGCTTTTTGGCATTTTCTAGGCGAGAAACAGTCATTTTGTACCTGAGACACTGTAAGTGGTTTGGTGAGTCCAATAATGAAATGAGTCTCTCAAATCAACTACTTAGACTCCTTTCTCCAATTTTCTGACGTTTTCAATAGCTTGCCTTGAAAAATCAGAAGGTAAATCAATGTTATGACAGAAATCCGCTTTTTGGCATTTTCTCAGCGAGAAACAGTCATTTTGTACCTGAAACACTGTAAGTGGTTTGGTGAGTCCAATAATGAAATGAGTCTCTCAAATCAACTACATAGACTCCTTTTTCCAATTTTCTAACGTTTTCAATAGCTTGCCTTAAAAAATCAGAAGGTAAAACAATGTTATTACAGAAATCCGCTTTTTGGCATTTTCTCAGCGAGAAACAGTCATTTTGTACCTGAAACACTGTAAGTGGTTTGGTGAGTCCAATAATGAAATGAATCTCTCAAATCAACTACATAGACACCTTTCTCCAATTTTCTAACGTTTTCCATAGCTTGCCTTAAAAAATCAGAAGGTAAATCAATGTTATGACAGAAATCCGCTTTTTGGCATTTTCTCAGCGAGAAACAGTCATTTTGTACCTGAAACACTGTAAGTGGTTTGGTGAGTCCAATAATGAAATGAGTCGCTCAAATCAACTACATAGACACCTTTCTCCAATTTTCTAACGTTTTCAATAGCTTGCCTTAAAAAATCAGAAGGTAAATCAATGTTATGACAGAAATCCGCTTTTTGGCATTTTCTCAGCGAGAAACAGTCATTTTGTACCTGAAACACTGTAAGTGGTTTGGTAAGTCCAATAATGAAATGAGTCTCTGAAATCAACTACATAGACTCCTTTCTCCAATTTTCGGACGTTTTCAATAGCTTGCCTTAAAAAATCAGAAGGTAAATCAATGTTATGACAGAAATCCGCTTTTTGGCATTTTCTCAGCGAGAAACAATCATTTTGTACCTGAAACACTGTAAGTGATTTGGTGAGTCCAATAATGAAATGAGTCCCTCAAATCAACTACATAGACTCCTTTCTCCAATTTTCTGACGTTTTCAATAGCTTGCCTTAAAAAATCAGAAGGTAAAACAATGTTATTACAGAAATCCGCTTTTTGGCATTTTCTCAGCGAGAAACGGTCATTTTGTACCTGAAACACTGTAAGTGGTTTGGTGAGTCCAATAATGAAATTAGTCTCTCAAATCAACTACATAGACTCCTTTCTCCAATTTTCTGACGTTTTCCATAGCTTGCCTTAAAAAATCAGAAGGTAAATCAATGTTATGACAGAAATCCGCTTTTTGGCAGTTTCTCAGCGAGAAACAGTCATTTTGTACCTGAAACACTGTAAGTGGTTTGGTGAGTCCAATAATGAAATGAGTCGCTCAAATCAACTACATAGACTCCTTTCTCCAATTTTCTGACGTTTTCAATAGCTTGCCTTAAAAAATCAGAAGGTAGGATTCTTAATAGGACTAGCTGTTAATATCCCTAAAATATATCAGCACGATAACTCCTATCGGACATGACTGTTGGGTGGAGTTTGGACAGGATCGCGGGGCACCACCAAATCTACACGTCATCAGTTGTGTGCCTTGTCTTCATCAGGTGTTTCGGCCTCTTAACACAATACACCCTCTTCCAAGGTTGGCCTGCCACAGGCTGATCAGACCTGGGTGTGTGTCATATGGTGGCACCCCGTGGTCATCAAACAGCCCATGTTGCATCCCTCCGTTTCAGCCACTGCCAGTGACTGCTCCGTTCGGCTGCTTTGGCAAGTTCTTTTATTGCCTTCCGTTGGGCCTGTCCTCTGATCCCAACTTCCTTCAGGAGCCGTGTGGTGGACCAGGCTACAAAGCCTCGGCAGCCAACCTCCACTGGCCACACCTTTACGTTCCATCCCCGCGCCTCAGCATCAGCTGCTAGGTTAGCATAACGCAGCCTTTTTCTTTCGAAAGCTTCGTCGATGTTATCCTCCCACGGGACAGTCAGCTCCACAATGAAGACACGCCGGCAGGACTTGGACCAGAGGACCAAATCTGGGCACAGGTTGGTTGCTGCGATTTCTGGCGGGAAAGTGAGCCTCTGGCTGAGGTCTACCCGCATTTCCCAATCTCGGGCTGTGTCCAGTGGGCCTGAGTTTGGAGGTGATGGCTTGGTTCTCCGTTTCTCCCCTTGTCGGACGAATGTTGTCTTCCGTGGGAGGGTGGTCTGGGTTTTGAAAGGCATGGCGTTGATGGTGACCCTCTTGTCCTCAAGTTCGGCAGCCAAGCCCTTCAACACTTGGTTATGGCGCCAGGTGTATCTTCCTTGAGTCAGGCTGGTCTTGCAACCCACCAGGATGTGTTTGAGGGTTGCTGGGGCTGCACACTGCAGGCAGGCTGGGTCCTCTCCATACCAGAGATGTAGGTTGGTTGGAGAGGGCAGGACATCATAAGTGGCTCTGATGATGAAGCTGAGCCTATTAGCCTCCATGCTCCACATCTCATTCCACGTGATTTTCCTCCTCTCCACACCCTCCCACCTCATCCAGCGTCCTTGCTGGGCTTGGGAGACTGCCTTGGCACACCTGGCTGCCTCCTCCTGGTTGCGCACCTCCTCAACCACCATGTGTCGCCGTTCAGACGGAGTAGCCTTTTGCCAAGCGGGTGTTGTTGCTTCCAGGCCAAGACCCCCTCTGCCATGTTGGACTCGTCCCACTATATCCCGGTGTCTGAGGGTGGTCTTTGCCACTGCTACTGCTGCAGATGGTTTCCATTTCCTCCCTGTTGCCAGGTTTGGAGCCGCATCTCTGACGCATGGGTCCCGGGATTCTGTAAGAGTAATTTCCACCCTTGTTTTGGCACATTTGTACTCCTCCACCAGGCTTGAGATTGGAAGGGAGAGCGCTCCATTGCCATACAGGCCTATGCTGGAAAGGCATCTCGGCAGTCCAAGCCACTTCCTCACTTGGGCATTCACCAGTCTCTCAAGCCGATTGACATGAGATAAGGTGACCTCATAGATGGAAATTGGCCACATGAGGCGAGGTAGCAGCCCAAACTTAAAGCACCATAGCTTCAATTTTCCAGGGAGAGCAGTGTTGTTAATCTGCTTGAGGCCGCTGATTGTATCCTGCCTGAGTTGTTCCACCTGCTCAGAGTCTTTAAGTTCTGCGCTATACCATCGGCCAAGGCTTTTGATAGGCTTCTCCAGAACTGTTGGGATTGGCTGGTCGTCCACATAGAACCTTGCATTGGTGAGCTTACCTTTGACAATGGAGATGCTACGGGATTTGCTGGGTTTAATCTCCATTCGTGCCCATTTGATGTTTCCCCGGAGTTTCTCCAGCAGACGTTTGGTACATGCGACTGTTGTTGTTATTGTCGTCATGTCGTCCATGTACGCCCTGATTGGGGGAAGACGGAGCCGGCTCTTCAATCGTTCTCCTCCAACCACCCATCGTGATGCACGAATAAGTAGCTCCATTGCCATTGTAAACACCAGTGGCGAGATGGTGCAGCCCGCCATAATGCCTATCTCAAGGTGCTGCCAGGCAGTTGTACTATCCTGTGCTGTAACACAGAATTGGAGATCCTGGAAGTAGGCTTTGACTAGACTTGCGATTCCCTCTGGCACTTGAAAGAAGTTGAACGCTGTCCACAAGATCTCATGAGGCACTGACCCGAAGGCATTGGCAAGATCTAAAAACACCACATGCAGGTCTTTCTTCTCCTTCTTGGCCGTCTGTACTTGGTGCCAGATGACATTTGTGTGTTCCAAGCAACCTGAGAACCCACTTATCCCTGCCTTTTGCACTGAGGTGTCAACAAAGTTGTTCGCCAGCAGGAATGCTGAGAGCCTACGGGCCACGACACTGAAGAAAATCTTTCCTTCCACATTGAGAAGGCTGATCTGGCGAAACTGCTCGATGGTTGAGGAATTCTTCTCTTTGGGAATCAGGATCCCTCCTGCCCGTCGCCATGCCTTTGGTATCATTCCTTTTTCCCATGCCACTTTCATAAGCTTCCAGAGGTATTTCAAGACGCCTGGCGTGTTCTTATACACCCTGTATGGAATGCCGTTGGGCCCCGGGGCTGAAGCTGTTCTTGCCCGTTTTACTGTGCTCTCAACTTCGCTCCATGTGGGGGGCCTTGTTTCCATCTGGTGCTCAGGTGGTTGGATGGGTGGCATATCCTCCGGAATGCTGGCTGGCACATGCCTCTGTTTGTCGGAGTAGGTCTTCCGAAGATGTTCTTCCAGTTCTCTTATGGGTACTTTGAGGGTCCCAGATTTCTCCCTGACCAAGAGGTCCTTAACAAATTTATAGGGATCTCTGTAGAAGGCAGTCCTCGTTCGCTCTCTCTTCTTATGTTGCCTTCTCAGGCATTCTGCTCTTCGCAGTGCTGCCAGACACTGCTTGATGTCGCCCTGTAGTGCCCCAAGGCCTTTCCTTTCCACTTCCGTGGCCTTCTTCCATTGTTTCCTCAGGCACCTCCTTTCTTTCACGAGTCTCTGAATCTCTTGTTGTCTCCTGGACTTGAGATGAGCAGATGGTTCCTTCTGGGTCTGCAAGTTCTCACGTTTCACACCAAATCTCTCTGCTCCATAGCTATAAATGGTCTCTCCGATCTTGTCCAGTTTTTTCTCCACACCCCCTTTCAGACCTTCTAAAAGGTGGACGAGGTCTGTGTCTGTGGTTTCCCACTCCTTTTTCTGACAGGATTTAGGCCAAAAGATTTGAGGTTTTCGTCCAGTCAGCCTCCGCTCTACTGCTGTCTGTGGCTGGATGGGCTCTGGGCTGATGTTCATAAATGGATCTGTGCTTGATTGAGCTTCGTCTGGGGTTCTGATACCCTGTGGACTGTGGTGAATATCCTGCCACTGGACTTCACTCGACTGATTTGCCCTACCTCTAAAGAAGTAATGGTCAATGCGAGGCCCCTTGCTAAGCTCTCTCAGACACTTGAAACAATGTTATTACAGAAATCCGCTTTTTGGCAGTTTCTCAGCGAGAAACAGTCATTTTGAACCTGAAACACTGTAAGTGGTTTGGTGAGTCCAATAATGAAATGAGTCTCTCAAATCAACTACATAGACTCCTTTCTCCAATGTTCTAACGTTTTCAATAGCTTGCCTTAAAAAATCAGAAGGTAAAACAAAATTATGACAGAAATCCGCTTTTTGGCATTTTCTCAGCGAGAAACAGTCATTTTGTACCTGAAACACTGTAAGTGGTTTGGTGAGTCCAATAATGAAATGAGTCTCTCAAATCAACTACATAGACACCTTTCTCCAATTTTCTAACGTTTTCAATAGCTTGCCTTAAAAAATCAGAAGGTAAATCAATGTTATGACAGAAATCCGCTTTTTGGCAGTTTCTCATCGAGAAACAGTCATTTTGTACCTGAAACACTGTAAGTGGTTTGGTGAGTCCAATAATGAAATGAGTCTCTCAAATCAACTACATAGACTCCTTTCTCCAATTTTCCAACGTTTTCAATAGCTTGCCTTAAAAAATCAGAAGGTAAAACAATGTTATTACAGAAAACCGCTTTTTGGCATTTTCTCAGCGAGAAACGGTCATTTTGTACCTGAAACACTGTAAGTGGTTTGGTGAGTACAATAATGAAATGAGTCTCTCAAATCAACTACATAGACTCCTTTCTCCAATTTTCTGACGTTTTCAATAGCTTGCCTTAAAAAATCAGAAGGTAAATCAATGTTATGACAGAAATCCGCTTTTTGGCATTTTCTCAGCGAGAAACAGTCATTTTGTACCTGAAACACTGTAAGTGGTTTGGTGAGTCCAATAATGAAATGAGTCTCTCAAATCAAACTACATAGACTCTTTTCTCAGATTTTCTGACGTTTTCAATAGCTTGCCTTAAAAAATCAGAAGGTAAATCAATGTTATGACAGAAATCCGCTTTTTGGCATTTTCTCAGCGAGAAACAGTCATTTTGTACCTGAAAGTAAGTAGGTGGTTTGGTGAGTCCAATAATGAAATGAGTCTCTCAAATCAACTACATAGACTCCTTTCTCCAATTTTCTGACGTTTTCAATAGCTTGCCTTGAAAAATCAGAAGGTAAATCAATGTTATGACAGAAATCCGCTTTTTGGCATTTTCTCAGCGAGAAACAGTCATTTTGTACCTGAAACACTGTAAGTGGTTTGGTGAGTCCAATAATGAAATGAGTCGCTCAAATCAACTACATAGACACCTTTCTCCAATTTTCTAATGTTTTCAATAGCTTGCCTTAAAAAATCAGAAGGTAAATCAATGTTATGACAGAAATCCGCTTTTTGGCATTTTCTCAGCGAAAACAGTAATTTTGTACCTGAAACACTGTAAGTGGTTTGGTGAGTCCAATAATGAAATGAGTCTCTCAAATCAACTACATAGACACCTTTCTCCAATTTTCTAACGTTTTCAATAGCTTGCCTTAAAAAATCAGAAGGTAAATCAATGTTATGACAGAAATCCGCTTTTTGGCATTTTCTCAGCGAGAAACAGTCATTTTGTACCTGAAACACTGTAAGTGGTTTGGTGAGTCCAATAATGAAATGAGTCTCTCAAATCAACTACATAGACTCCTTTCTCCAATTTTCTGACGTTTTCAATAGCTTGCCTTAAAAATTCAGAAGGTAAAACAATGTTATTACAGAAATCCGCTTTTTGGCAGTTTCTCAGCGAGAAACAGTCATTTTGTACCTGAAACACTGTAAGTGGTTTGGTGAGTCCAATAATGAAATGAATCTCTCAAATCAAACTACATAGACTCTCTTCTCCAATTTTCTGACGTTTTCAATAGCTTGACTTAAAAAATCAGAAGGTAAAACAATGTTATGACAGAAATCCGCTTTTTGGCATTTTCTCAGCGAGAAACAGTCATTTTGAACCTGAAACACTGTAAGTGGTTTGGTGAGTCCAATAATGAAATGAGTCTCTCAAATCAACTACTCCATAAGTAGGCTTTGACTAGACTTGTGATGCCCTCTGGCACTTGAAAGAAGTTGAACGCTGTCCACAAGATCTCATGAGGCACTGACCCGAAGGCATTGGCAAGATCTAAAAACACCACATGCAGGTCTTTCTTCTCCTTCTTGGCCGTCTGTACTTGGTGCCAGATGACATTTGTGTGTTCCAAGCAACCTGAGAACCCAATTATCCCTGCCTTTTGCACTGAGGTGTCAACAAAGTTGTTCGCCAGCAGGAATGCTGAGAGCCTACGGGCCACGACACTGAAGAAAATCTTTCCTTCCACATTGAGAAGGCTGATCTGGCGAAACTGCTCGATGGTTGAGGAATTCTTCTCTTTGGGAATCAGGATCCCTCCTGCCCGTCGCCATACCTTTGGTATCATTCCTTTTTCCCATGCCACTTTCATAAGCTTCCAGAGGTATTTCAAGACGCCTGGCGTGTTCTTATACACCCTGTATGGAATGCCGTTGGGCCCCGGGGCTGAAGCTGTTCTTGCCCGTTTTACTGTGCTCTCAACTTCGCTCCATGTGGGGGGCCTTGTTTCCATCTGGTGCTCAGGTGGTTGGATGGGTGGCATATCCTCCGGAATGCTGGCTGGCACATGCCTCTGTTTGTCGGAGTAGGTCTTCCGAAGATGTTCTTCCAGTTCTCTTATGGGTACTTTGAGGGTCCCAGATTTCTCCCTGACAAAGAGGTCCTTAACAAATTTATAGGGATCTCTGTAGAAGGCAGTCCTCGTTCGCTCTCTCTTCTTATGTTGCCTTCTCAGGCATTCTGCTCTTCGCAGTGCTGCCAGACGCTGCTTGATGTCGCCCTGTAGTGCCCCAAGGCCTTTCCTTTCCACTTCCGTGGCCTTCTTCCATTGTTTCCTCAGGCACCTCCTTTCTTTCACGAGTCTCTGAATCTCTTGTTGTCTCCTGGACTTGAGATGAGCAGATGGTTCCTTCTGTGTCTGCAAGTTCTCACGTTTCACACCAAATCTCTCTGCTCCATAGCTATAAATGGTCTCTCCGATCTTGTCCAGTTTTTTCTCCACACCCCCTTTCAGACCTTCTAAAAGGTGGACGAGGTCTGTGTCTGTGGTTTCCCACTCCTTTTTCTGACAGGATTTAGGCCACAAGATTTGAGGTTTTCGTCCAGTCAGCCTCCGCTCTACTGCTGTCTGTGGCTGGATGGGCTCTGGGCTGATGTTCATAAATGGATCTGTGCTTGATTGAGCTTCGTCTGGGGTTCTGATACCCTGTGGACTGTGGTGAATATCCTGCCACTGGGCTTCACTCGACTGATTTGCCCTACCTCTAAGGAAGTAATGGTCAATGCGAGGCCCCTTGCTAAGCTCTCTCAGACACTTGAAACAATGTTATTACAGAAATCCGCTTTTTGGCATTTTCTCAGCGAGAAACAGTCATTTTGTACCTGAAACACTGTAAGTGGTTTGGTGAGTCCAATAATGAAACGATTCTCTCAAATCAACTACATAGACTAGTTTTTCCAATTTTCTAACGTTTTCAATAGCTTGCCTTAAAAAATCAGAAGGTAAAACAATGTTATTACAGAAATCCGCTTTTTGGCATTTTCTAGGCGAGAAACAGTCATTTTGTACCTGAAACACTGTAAGTGGTTTGGTGAGTCCAATAATGAAATGAGTCTCTCAAATCAACTACTTAGACTCCTTTCTCCAATTTTCTGACGTTTTCAATAGCTTGCCTTGAAAAATCAGAAGGTAAATCAATGTTATGACAGAAATCCGCTTTTTGGCATTTTCTCAGCGAGAAACAGTCATTTTGTACCTGAAACACTGTAAGTGGTTTGGTGAGTCCAATAATGAAATGAGTCTCTCAAATCAACTACATAGACACCTTTCTCAAATTTTCTAACATTTTCAATAGCTTGCCTTGAAAAATCAGAAGGTAAATCAATGTTATGACAGAAATCCGCTTTTTGGCATTTTCTCAGCGAGAAACAGTCATTTTGTACCTGAAACACTGTAAGTGGTTTGGTGAGTCCAATAATGAAATGAGTCTCTCAAATCAACTACATAGACTCCTTTTTCCAATTTTCTAACGTTTTCAATAGCTTGCCTTAAAAAATCAGAAGGTAAAACAATGTTATTACAGAAATCCGCTTTTTGGCATTTTCTCAGCGAGAAACAGTCATTTTGTACCTGAAACACTGTAAGTGGTTTGGTGAGTCCAATAATGAAATTAATCTCTCAAATCAACTACATAGACACCTTTCTCCAATTTTCTAACGTTTTCAATAGCTTGCCTTGAAAAATCAGAAGGTAAATCAATGTTATGACAGAAATCCGCTTTTTGGCATTTTCTCAGCGAGAAACAGTCATTTTGTACCTGAAACACTGTAGTTGGTTTGGTGAGTCCAATAATGAAATGAGTCTCTCAAATCAACTACATAGACACCTTTCTCCAATTTTCTAACGTTTTCAATAGCTTGCCTTGAAAAATCAGAAGGTAAATCAATGTTATGACAGAAATCCGCTTTTTGGCATTTTCTCAGAGAGAAACAGTCATTTTGTACCTGAAACACTGTAAGTGGTTTGGTGAGTCCAATAATGAAATGAGTCTCTCAAATCAACTACATAGACACCTTTCTCCAATTCTCTAACGTTTTCAATAGCTTGCCTTGAAAAATCAGAAGGTAAATCAATGTTATGACAGAAATCCGCTTTTTGGCATTTTCTCAGCGAGAAACAGTCATTTTGTACCTGAAACATTGTAAGTGGTTTGGTGAGTCCAATAATGAAATGAGTCTCTCAAATCAACTACATAGACTCCTTTTTCCAATTTTCTAACGTTTTCAATAGCTTGCCTTAAAAAATCAGAAGGTAAATCAATGTTATGACAGAAATCCGCTTTTTGGCATTTTCTCAGCGAGAAACAGTCATTTTGTACCTGAAACACTGTAAGTGGTTTGGTGAGTCCAATAATGAAATTAGTCTCTCAAGTCAACTACATAGACTAGTTTTTCCAATTTTCTAACGTTTTCAATAGCTTGCCTTAAAAAATCAGAAGGTAAAACAATGTTATTACAGAAATCCACTTTTTGGCATTTTCTCAGCGAGAAACGGTCATTTTGTACCTGAAACACTGTAAGTGGTTTGTTGAGTCCAATAATGAAATGAGTCTCTCAAATCAACTACATAGACTCCTTTCTCCAATTTTCTAACGTTTTCAATAGCTTGCCTTGAAAAATCAGAAGGTAAATCAATGTTATGACAGAAATCCGCTTTTTGGCATTTTCTCAGCGAGAAACAGTCATTTTGTACCTGAAACACTGTAAGTGGTTTGGTGAGTCCAATAATGAAATGAATCTCTCAAATCAACTACATAGACACCTTTCTCCAATTTTCTGACGTTTTCAATAGCTTGCCTTGAAAAATCAGAAGGTAAATCAATGTTTTGACAGAAATCCGCTTTTTGGCATTTTCTCAGCGAGAAACAGTCATTTTGTACCTGAAACACTGTAAGTGGTTTGGTGAGTCCAATAATGAAATGAGTCGCTCAAATCAACTACATAGACACCTTTCTCCAATTTTCTGACGTTTTCAATAGCTTGCCTTAAAAATCAGAAGGTAAATCAATGTTATGACAGAAATCCGCTTTTTGGCAGTTTCTCAGCGAGAAACAGTCATTTTGTACCTGAAACACTGTAAGTGGTTTGGTGAGTCCAATAATGAAATGAGTCCCTCAAATCAACTAAATAGACTCCTTTCTCCAATTTTCTGACGTTTTCAATAGGTTGCCTTAAAAATTCAGAAGGTAAAACAATGTTATTACAGAAATCCGCTTTTTGGCCTTTTCTCAGCGAGAAACAGTCATTTTGTACCTGAAACACTGTAAGTGGTTTGGTGCGTCCAATAATGAAATGAGTCTCTCAAATCAACTACATAGACTCCTTTCTCCAAATTTCTGACGTTTTCAATAGCTTGCCTTAAAAAATCAGAAGGTAAATCAATGTTATGACAGAAATCCGCTTTTTGGCATTTTCTCAGCGAAAACAGTAATTTTGTACCTGAAACACTGTAAGTGGTTTGGTGAGTCCAATAATGAAATGAGTCTCTCAAATCAACTACATAGACACCTTTCTCCAATTTTCTAACGTTTTCAATAGCTTGCCTTAAAAAATCAGAAGGTAAATCAATGTTATGACAGAAATCCGCTTTTTGGCATTTTCTCAGCGAGAAACAGTCATTTTGTACCTGAAACACTGTAAGTGGTTTGGTGAGTCCAATAATGAAACGAGTCTCTCAAATCAACTACATAGTCTCCTTTCTCCAATGTTCTGACATTTTCAATAGCTTGCCTTGAAAAATCAGAAGGTAAATCAATGTTATGACAGAAATCCGCTTTTTGGCATTTTCTCAGCGAGAAACAGTCATTTTGTACCTGAAACACTGTAAGTGGTTTGGTGAGTCCAATAATGAAATTAGTCTCTCAAGTCAACTACATAGACTAGTTTTTCCAATTTTCTAACGTTTTCAATAGCTTGCCTTAAAAAATCAGAAGGTAAAACAATGTTATTACAGAAATCCACTTTTTGGCATTTTCTCAGCGAGAAACGGTCATTTTGTACCTGAAACACTGTAAGTGGTTTGTTGAGTCCAATAATGAAATGAGTCTCTCAAATCAACTACATAGACTCCTTTCTCCAATTTTCTGACGTTTTCAATAGCTTGCCTTGAAAAATCAGAAGGTAAATCAATGTTATGACAGAAATCCGCTTTTTGGCATTTTCTCAGCGAGAAACAGTAATTTTGTACCTGAAACACTGTAAGTGGTTTGGTGAGTCCAATAATGAAATTAATCTCTCAAATCAACTACATAGACACCTTTCTCCAATTTTCTGACGTTTTCAATAGCTTGCCTTGAAAAATCAGAAGGTAAATCAATGTTTTGACAGAAATCCGCTTTTTGGCATTTTCTCAGCGAGAAACAGTCATTTTGTACCTGAAACACTGTAAGTGGTTTGGTGAGTCCAATAATGAAATGAGTCTCTCAAATCAACTACATAGACTCCTTTTTCCAATTTTCTAACGTTTTCAATAGCTTGCCTTAAAAAATCAGAAGGTAAAACAATGTTATTACAGAAATCCGCTTTTTGGCATTTTCTCAGCGAGAAACAGTCATTTTGTACCTGAAACACTGTAAGTGGTTTGGTGAGTCCAATAATGAAATGAATCTCTCAAATCAACTACATAGACACCTTTCTCAAATTTTCTAACGTTTTCAATAGCTTGCCTTAAAAAATCAGAAGGTAAATCAATGTTATGACAGAAATCCGCTTTTTGGCATTTTCTCAGCGAGAAACAGTCATTTTGTACCTGAAACACTGTAAGTGGTTTGGTGAGTCCAATAATGAAACGAGTCTCTCAAATCAACTACATAGACACCTTTCTCCAATTTTCTAACGTTTTCAATAGCTTGCCTTAAAAAATCAGAAGGTAAATCAATGTTATGACAGAAATCCGCTTTTTGGCATTTTCTCAGCGAGAAACAGTCATTTTGTACCTGAAACACTGTAAGTGGTTTGGTGAGTCCAATAATGAAACGAGTCTCTCAAATCAACTACATAGACACCTTTCTCCAATTTTCTAACGTTTTCAATAGCTTGCCTTAAAAAATCAGAAGGTAAATCAATGTTATGACAGAAATCCGCTTTTTGGCATTTTCTCAGCGAGAAACAGTCATTTTGTACCTGAAACACTGTAAGTGGTTTGGTGAGTCCAATAATGAAATGAGTCGCTCAAATCAACTACATAGACACCTTTCTCCAATTTTCTGACGTTTTCAATAGCTTGCCTTAAAAAATCAGAAGGTAAATCAATGTTATGACAGAAATCCGCTTTTTGGCAGTTTCTCAGCGAGAAACAGTCATTTTGTACCTGAAACACTGTAAGTTGTTTGGTGAGTCCAATAATGAAATGAGTCCCTCAAATCAACTAAATAGACTCCTTTCTCCAATTTTCTGACGTTTTCAATAGGTTGCCTTAAAAATTCAGAAGGTAAAACAATGTTATTACAGAAATCCGCTTTTTGGCATTTTCTAGGCGAGAAACAGTCATTTTGTACCTGAAACACTGTAAGTGGTTTGGTCAGTCCAATAATGAAATGAGTCTCTCAAATCAACTACTTAGACTCCTTTCTCCAATTCTCTGACGTTTTCAATAGCTTGCCTTGAAAAATCAGAAGGTAAATCAATGTTATGACAGAAATCCGCTTTTTGGCATTTTCTCAGCGAGAAACAGTCATTTTGTACCTGAAACACTGTAAGTGGTTTGGTGAGTCCAATAATGAAATGAGTCTCTCAAATCAACTACATAGACACCTTTCTCCAATTTTCTAACATTTTCAATAGCTTGCCTTGAAAAATCAGAAGGTAAATCAATGTTATGACAGAAATCCGCTTTTTGGCATTTTCTCAGCGAGAAACAGTCATTTTGTACCTGAAACACTGTAAGTGGTTTGGTGAGTCCAATAATGAAATGAGTCTCTCAAATCAACTACATAGACTCCTTTTTCCAATTTTCTAACGTTTTCAATAGCTTGCCTTAAAAAATCAGAAGGTAAAACAATGTTATTACAGAAATCCGCTTTTTGGCATTTTCTAGGCGAGAAACAGTCATTTTGTACCTGAAACACTGTAAGTGGTTTGGTGAGTCCAATAATGAAATGAATCTCTCAAATCAAACTACAGAGACTAGTTTTTCCAATTTTCTAACGTTTTCAATAGCTTGCCTTAAAAAATCAGAAGGTAAATCAATGTTATGACAGAAATCCGCTTTTTGGCATTTTCTCAGTGAGAAACAGTCATTTTGTACCTGAAACACTGTAAGTGGTTTGGTGAGTCCAATAATGAAATGAGTCGCTCAAATCAAACTACAGAGACTAGTTTTTCCAATTTTCTAACGTTTTCAATAGCTTGCCTTAAAAAATCAGAAGGTAAATCAATGTTATGACAGAAATCCGCTTTTTGGCATTTTCTAGGCGAGAAACAGTCATTTTGTACCTGAAACACTGTAAGTGGTTTGGTGAGTCCAATAATGAAATGAATCTCTCAAATCAACTACATAGACACCTTTCTCCAATTTTCTGACGTTTTCAATAGCTTGCCTTGAAAAATCAGAAGGTAAAACAATGTTATTACAGAAATCCGCTTTTTAGCATTTTCTCAGCGAGAAACAGTCATTTTGTACCTGAAACACTGTAAGTGGTTTGGTGAGTCCAATAATGAAATTAGTCGCTCAAATCAACTACATAGACACCTTTCTCCAATTTTGTAACATTTTCAATAGCTTGCCTTGAAAAATCAGAAGGTAAATCAATGTTATGACAGAAATCCGCTTTTTGGCATTTTCTCAGCGAGAAACAGTCATTTTGTACCTGAAACACTGTAAGTGGTTTGGTGAGTCCAATAATGAAGTGAGTCTCTCAAATCAACTACATAGACACCTTTTTCCAATTTTCTAACGTTTTCAATAGCTTGCCTTAAAAAATCAGAAGGTAAAACAATGTTATTACAGAAATCCGCTTTTTGGCATTTTCTCAGCGAGAAACAGTCATTTTGTACCTGAAACACTGTAAGTGGTTTGGTGAGTCCAATAATGAAATGAATCTCTCAAATCAACTACATAGACACCTTTCTCCAATTTTCTAACGTTTTCAATAGCTTGCCTTAAAAAATCAGAAGGTAAATCAATGTTATGACAGAAATCCGCTTTTTGGCATTTTCTCAGCGAGAAACAGTCATTTTGTACCTGAAACACTGTAAGTGGTTTGGTGAGTCCAATAATGAAATGAGTCCCTCAAATCAACTAAATAGACTCCTTTCTCCAATTTCCTGACGTTTTCAATAGGTTGCCTTAAAAATTCAGAAGGTAAAACAATGTTATTACAGAAATCAGCTTTTTGGCATTTTCTAGGCGTGAAACAGTCATTTTGTACCTGAAACACTGTAAGTGGTTTGGTCAGTCCAATAATGAAATGAGTCTCTCAAATCAACTACTTAGACTCCTTTCTCCAATTTTCTGACGTTTTCAATAGCTTGCCTTGAAAAATCAGAAGGTAAATCAATGTTATGACAGAAATCCGCTTTTTGGCATTTTCTCAGCGAGAAACAGTCATTTTGTACCTGAAACACTGTAAGTGGTTTGGTGAGTCCAATAATGAAATGAATCTCTCAAATCAACTACATAGACACCTTTCTCCAATTTTCTAACGTTTTCAATAGCTTGCCTTAAAAAATCAGAAGGTAAATCAATGTTATGACAGAAATCCGCTTTTTGGCATTTTCTCAGCGAGAAACAGTCATTTTGTACCTGAAACACTGTAAGTGGTTTGGTGAGTCCAATAATGAAATGAGTCTCTCAAATCAACTACATAGACTCCTTTTTCCAATTTTCTAACGTTTTCAATAGCTTGCCTTAAAAAATCAGAAGGTAAAACAATGTTATTACAGAAATCCGCTTTTTGGCATTTTCTCAGCGAGAAACAGTCATTTTGTACCTGAAACACTGTAAGTGGTTTGGTGAGTCCAATAATGAAATGAGTCTCTCAAATCAACTACATAGACTCCTTTCTCCAATTTTCTGACGTTTTCAATAGCTTGCCTTGAAAAATCAGAAGGTAAATCAATGTTATGACAGAAATCCGCTTTTTGGCAGTTTCTCAGCGAGAAACAGTCATTTTGTACCTGAAACACTGTAAGTGGTTTGGTGAGTCCAATAATGAAATGAGTCCCTCAAATCAACTAAATAGACTCCTTTCTCCAATTTCCTGACGTTTTCAATAGGTTGCCTTAAAAATTCAGAAGGTAAAACAATGTTATTACAGAAATCAGCTTTTTGGCATTTTCTAGGCGTGAAACAGTCATTTTGTACCTGAAACACTGTAAGTGGTTTGGTCAGTCCAATAATGAAATGAGTCTCTCAAATCAACTACTTAGACTCCTTTCTCCAATTTTCTGACGTTTTCAATAGCTTGCCTTGAAAAATCAGAAGGTAAATCAATGTTATGACAGAAATCCGCTTTTTGGCATTTTCTCAGCGAGAAACAGTCATTTTGTACCTGAAACACTGTAAGTGGTTTGGTGAGTCCAATAATGAAATGAATCTCTCAAATCAACTACATAGACACCTTTCTCCAATTTTCTAACGTTTTCAATAGCTTGCCTTAAAAAATCAGAAGGTAAATCAATGTTATGACAGAAATCCGCTTTTTGGCATTTTCTCAGCGAGAAACAGTCATTTTGTACCTGAAACACTGTAAGGTGTTTGGTGAGTCCAATAATGAAATGAGTCTCTCAAATCAACTACATAGACTCCTTTTTCCAATTTTCTAACGTTTTCAATAGCTTGCCTTAAAAAATCAGAAGGTAAAACAATGTTATTACAGAAATCCGCTTTTTGGCATTTTCTAGGCGAGAAACAGTCATTTTGTACCTGAAACACTGTAAGTGGTTTGGTGAGTCCAATAATGAAATGAATCTCTCAAATCAAACTACAGAGACTAGTTTTTCCAATTTTCTAACGTTTTCAATAGCTTGCCTTAAAAAATCAGAAGGTAAATCAATGTTATGACAGAAATCCGCTTTTTGGCTTTTTCTCAGCGAGAAACAGTCATTTTGTACCTGAAACACTGTAAGTGGTTTGGTGAGTCCAATAATGAAATGAGTCGCTCAAATCAACTACATAGACACCTTTCTCCAATTTTCTGACGTTTTCAATAGCTTGCCTTAAAAAATCAGAAGGTAAATCAATGTTATGACAGAAATCCGCTTTTTGGCAGTTTCTCAGCGAGAAACAGTCATTTTGTACCTGAAACACTGTAAGTGGTTTGGTGAGTCCAATAATGAAATGAGTCCCTCAAATCAACTAAATAGACTCCTTTCTCCAATTTTCTGACGTTTTCAATAGGTTGCCTTAAAAATTCAGAAGGTAAAACAATGTTATTACAGAAATCAGCTTTTTGGCATTTTCTAGGCGAGAAACAGTCATTTTGTACCTGAAACACTGTAAGTGGTTTGGTCAGTCCAATAATGAAATGAGTCTCTCAAATCAACTACTTAGACTCCTTTCTCCAATTCTCTGACGTTTTCAATAGCTTGCCTTGAAAAATCAGAAGGTAAATCAATGTTATGACAGAAATCCGCTTTTTGGCATTTTCTCAGCGAGAAACAGTCATTTTGTACCTGAAACACTGTAAGTGGTTTGGTGAGTCCAATAATGAAATGAGTCTCTCAAATCAACTACATAGACACCTTTCTCCAATTTTCTAACATTTTCAATAGCTTGCCTTGAAAAATCAGAAGGTAAATCAATGTTATGACAGAAATCCGCTTTTTGGCATTTTCTCAGCAAGAAACAGTCATTTTGTACCTGAAACACTGTAAGTGGTTTGGTGAGTCCAATAATGAAGTGAGTCTCTCAAATCAACTACATAGACTCCTTTTTCCAATTTTCTAACGTTTTCAATAGCTTGCCTTGAAAAATCAGAAGGTAAATCAATGTTATGACAGAAATCCGCTTTTTGGCAGTTTCTCAGCGAGAAACAGTCATTTTGTACCTGAAACACTGTAAGTGGTTTGGTGAGTCCAATAATGAAATGAGTCCCTCAAATCAACTAAATAGACTCCTTTCTCCAATTTCCTGACGTTTTCAATAGGTTGCCTTAAAAATTCAGAAGGTAAAACAATGTTATGACAGAAATCCGCTTTTTGGCATTTTCTCAGCGAGAAACAGTCATTTTGTACCTGAAACACTGTAAGTGGTTTGGTGAGTCCAATAATGAAATGAGTCGCTCAAATCAACTACATAGACACCTTTCTCCAATTTTCTGACGTTTTCAATAGCTTGCCTTAAAAAATCAGAAGGTAAATCAATGTTATGACAGAAATCCGCTTTTTGGCAGTTTCTCAGCGAGAAACAGTCATTTTGTACCTGAAACACTGTAAGTGGTTTGGTGAGTCCAATAATGAAATGAGTCCCTCAAATCAACTAAATAGACTCCTTTCTCCAATTTTCTGACGTTTTCAATAGGTTGCCTTAAAAATTCAGAAGGTAAAACAATGTTATTACAGAAATCCGCTTTTTGGCATTTTCTAGGCGAGAAACAGTCATTTTGTACCTGAAACACTGTAAGTGGTTTGGTCAGTCCAATAATGAAATGAGTCTCTCAAATCAACTACTTAGACTCCTTTCTCCAATTCTCTGACGTTTTCAATAGCTTGCCTTGAAAAATCAGAAGGTAAATCAATGCTATGACAGAAATCCGCTTTTTGGCATTTTCTCAGCGAGAAACAGTCATTTTGTACCTGAAACACTGTAAGTGGTTTGGTGAGTCCAATAATGAAATGAGTCTCTCAAATCAACTACATAGACTCCTTTCTCCAATTCTCTGACGTTTTCAATAGCTTGCCTTGAAAAATCAGAAGGTAAATCAATGCTATGACAGAAATCCGCTTTTTGGCATTTTCTCAGCGAGAAACAGTCATTTTGTACCTGAAACACTGTAAGTGGTTTGGTGAGTCCAATAATGAAATGAGTCTCTCAAATCAACTACATAGACACCTTTCTCCAATTTTCTAACATTTTCAATAGCTTGCCTTGAAAAATCAGAAGGTAAATCAATGTTATGACAGAAATCCGCTTTTTGGCATTTTCTCAGCGAGAAACAGTCATTTTGTACCTGAAACACTGTAAGTGGTTTGGTGAGTCCAATAATGAAATGAGTCTCTCAAATCAACTACATAGACTCCTTTTTCCAATTTTCTAACGTTTTCAATAGCTTGCCTTAAAAAATCAGAAGTTAAAACAATGTTATTACAGAAATCCGCTTTTTGGCATTTTCTCAGCGAGAAACAGTCATTTTGTACCTGAAACACTGTAAGTGGTTTGGTGAGTCCAATAATGAAATGAATCTCTCAAATCAACTACATAGACACCTTTCTCCAATTGTCTAACGTTTTCAATAGCTTGCCTTAAAAAATCAGAAGGTAAATCAATGTTATGACAGAAATCCGCTTTTTGGCATTTTCTCAGCGAGAAACAGTCATTTTGTACCTGAAACACTGTAAGTGGTTTGGTGAGTCCAATAATGAAATGAGTCCCTCAAATCAACTACATAGACTCCTTTCTCCAATTTTCTGACGTTTTCAATAGCTTGCCTTAAAAAATCAGAAGGTAAAACAATGTTATTACAGAAATCCGCTTTTTGGCATTTTCTCAGCGGGAAACGGTCATTTTGTACCTGAAACACTGTAAGTGGTTTGGTGAGTCCAATAATGAAATGAGTCGCTCAAATCAACTACATAGACTCCTTTCTCCAATTTTCTGACGTTTTCAATAGCTTGCCTTAAAAAATCAGAAGGTAGGATTCTTAATAGGACTAGCTGTTAATATCCCTAAAATATATCAGCACGATAACTCCTATCGGACATGACTGTGGGGTGGAGTTTGGACAAGATCGCGGGGCACCACCAAATCTACACGTCATCAGTTGTGTGCCTTGTCTTCATCAGGTGTTTCGGCCTCTTAACACAATACACCCTCTTCCAAGGTTGGCCTGCCAAAGGCTGATCAGACCTGGGTGTGTGTCATATGGTGGCACCCCGTGGTCATCAAACAGCCCATGTTGCATCCCTCCGTTTCAGCCACAGCCAGTGACTGCTCCGTTCGGCTGCTTTGGCAAGTTCTTTTATTGCCTTCCGCTGGGCCTGTCCTCTGATCCCAACTTCCTTCAGGAGCCGTGTGGTGGACCTGGCTACAAAGCCTCGGCAGCCAACCTCCACTGGCCACACCTTTACGTTTCATCCCCGCGCCTCAGCATCAGCTGCTAGGTTAGCATAACGCAGCCTTTTTCTTTCGAATGCTTCGTCGATGTTATCCTCCCACGGGACAGTCAGCTCCACAATGAAGACACGCCGGCAGGACTTGGACCAGAGGACCAAATCTGGGCACAGGTTGGTTGCTGCGATTTCTGGCGGGAAAGTGAGCCTCTGGCTGAGGTCTACCCGCATTTCCCAATCCCGGGCTGTGTCCAGTGGGCCTGAGTTTGGAGGTGATGGCTTGGTTCTCCGTTTCTCCCCTTGTCGGACGAATGTTGTCTTCCGTGGGAGGGTGGTCTGGGTTTTGAAAGGCATGGCGTTGATGGTGACCCTCTTGTCCTCAAGTTCGGCAGCCAAGCACTTCAACACTTGGTTATGGCGCCAGGTGTATCTTCCTTGAGTCAGGCTGGTCTTGCAACCCACCAGGATGTGTTTGAGGGTTGCTGGGGCTGCACACTGCAGGCAGGCTGGGTCCTCTCCATACCAGAGATGTAGGTTGGTTGGAGAGGGCAGGACATCATAAGTGGCTCTGATGATGAAGCTGAGCCTATTAGCCTCCATGCTCCACATCTCATTCCACGTGATTTGCCTCCTCTCCACACCCTCCCACCTCATCCAGCGTCCTTGCTGGGCTTGGGAGACTGCCTTGGCACACTTGGCTGCCTCCTCCTGGTTGCGCACCTCCTCAACCACCATGTGTCGCCGTTCAGACGGAGTAGCCTTTTGCCAAGCGGGTGTTGTTGCTTCCAGGCCAAGACCCCCTCTGCCATGTTGGACTCGTCCCACTATATCCCGGTGTCTGAGGGTGGTCTTTGCCACTGCTACTGCTGCAGATGGTTTCCATTTCCTCCCTGTTGCCAGGTTTGGAGCCGCATCTCTGACGCATGGGTCCCGGGATTCTGTAAGAGTCATTTCCACCCTTGTTTTGGCACATTTGTACTCCTCCACCAGGCTTGAGATTGGAAGGGAGAGCGCTCCATTGCCATACAGGCCTATGCTGGAAAGGCATCTCGGCAGTCCAAGCCACTTCCTCACTTGGGCATTCACCAGTCTCTCAAGCCGATTGACATGAGATAAGGTGACCTCATAGATGGAAATTGGCCACATGAGGCGAGGTAGCAGCCCAAACTGAAAGCACCATAGCTTCAATTTTCCAGGGAGAGCAGTGTTGTTAATCTGCTTGAGGCCGCTGATTGTATCCTGCCTGAGTTGTTCCACCTGCTCAGAGTCTTTAAGTTCTGCGCTATACCATCGGCCAAGGCTTTTGATAGGCTTCTCCAGAACTGTTGGGATTGGCTGGTCGTCCACATAGAACCTTGCATTGGTGAGCTTACCTTTGACAATGGAGATGCTACGGGATTTGCTGGGTTTAATCTCCATTCGTGCCCATTTGATGTTTCCCCGGAGTTTCTCCAGCAGACGTTTGGTACATGCGACCGTTGTTGTTATTGTCGTCATGTCGTCCATGTACGCCCTGATTGGGGGAAGACGGAGCCGGCTCTTCAATCGTTCTCCTCCAACCACCCATCGTGATGCACGAATAAGTAGCTCCATTGCCATTGTAAACACCAGTGGCGAGATGGTGCAGCCCGCCATAATGCCTATCTCAAGGTGCTGCCAGGCAGTTGTACTATCCTGTGCTGTAACACAGAATTGGAGATCCTGGAAGTAGGCTTTGACTAGACTTGCGATTCCCTCTGGCACTTGAAAGAAGATGAACGCTGTCCACAAGATCTCATGAGGCACTGACCCGAAGGCATTGGCAAGATCTAAAAACACCACATGCAGGTCTTTCTTCTCCTTCTTGGCCGTCTGTACCTGGTGCCAGATGACATTTGTGTGTTCCAAGCAACCTGAGAACCCACTTATCCCTGCCTTTTGCACTGAGGTGTCAACAAAGTTGTTCGCCAGCAGGAATGCTGAGAGCCTACGGGCCACGACACTGAAGAAAATCTTTCCTTCCACATTGAGAAGGCTGATCTGGCGAAACTGCTCGATGGTTGAGGAATTCTTCTCTTTGGGAATCAGGATCCCTCCTGCCCGTCGCCATGCCTTTGGTATCATTCCTTTTTCCCATGCCACTTTCATAAGCTTCCAGAGGTATTTCAAGACGCCTGGCGTGTTCTTATACACCCTGTATGGAATGCCGTTGGGCCCCGGGGCTGAAGCTGTTCTTGCCCGTTTTACTGTGCTCTCAACTTCGCTCCATGTGGGGGGCCTTGTTTCCATCTGGTGCTCAGGTGGTTGGATGGGTGGCATATCCTCCGGAATGCTGGCTGGCACATGCCTCTGTTTGTCGGAGTAGGTCTTCCGAAGATGTTCTTCCAGTTCTCTTATGGGTACTTTGAGGGTCCCAGATTTCTCCCTGACCAAGAGGTCCTTAACAAATTTATAGGGATCTCTGTAGAAGGCAGTCCTCGTTCGCTCTCTCTTCTTATGTTGCCTTCTCAGGCATTCTGCTCTTCGCAGTGCTGCCAGACGCTGCTTGATGTCGCCCTGTAGTGCCCCAAGGCCTTTCCTTTCCACTTCCGTGGCCTTCTTCCATTGTTTCCTCAGGCACCTCCTTTCTTTCACGAGTCCCTGAATCTCTTGTTGTCTCCTGGACTTGAGATGAGCAGATGGTTCCTTCTGGGTCTGCAAGTTCTCACGTTTCACACCAAATCTCTGCTCCATAGCTATAAATGGTCTCTCCGATCTTGTCCAGTTTTTTCTCCACACCCCCTTTCAGACCTTCTAAAAGGTGGACGAGGTCTGTGTCTGTGGTTTCCCACTCCTTTTTCTGACAGGATTTAGGCCACAAGATTTGAGGTTTTCGTCCAGTCAGCCTCCGCTCTACTGCTGTCTGTGGCTGGATGGGCTCTGGGCTGATGTTCATAAATGGATCTGTGCTTGATTGAGCTTCGTCTGGGGTTCTGATACCCTGTGGACTGTGGTGAATATCCTGCCACTGGGCTTCACTCGACTGATTTGCCCTACCTCTAAAGAAGTAATGGTCAATGCGAGGCCCCTTGCTAAGCTCTCTCAGACACTTGAAACAATGTTATTACAGAAATCCGCTTTTTGGCAGTTTCTCAGCGAGAAACAGTCATTTTGAACCTGAAACACTGTAAGTGGTTTGGTGAGTCCAATAATGAAATGAGTCTCTCAAATCAACTACATAGACTCCTTTCTCCAATGTTCTAACGTTTTCAATAGCTTGCCTTAAAAAATCAGAAGGTAAAACAAAATTATGACAGAAATCCGCTTTTTGGCATTTTCTCAGCGAGAAACAGTCATTTTGTACCTGAAACACTGTAAGTGGTTTGGTGAGTCCAATAATGAAATTAGTCGCTCAAATCAACTACATAGACACCTTTCTCCAATTTTCTGATGTTTTCAATAGCTTGCCTTAAAAAATCAGAAGGTAAATCAATGTTATGACAGAAATCCGCTTTTTGGCAGTTTCTCAGCGAGAAACAGTCATTTTGTACCTGAAACACTGTAAGTGGTTTGGTGAGTCCAATAATGAAATGAGTCCCTCAAATCAACTACAGAGACTCCTTTCTCCAATTTTCTGACGTTTTCAATAGGTTGCCTTAAAAATTCAGAAGGTAAAACAATGTTATTACAGAAATCCGCTTTTTGGCATTTTCTAGGCGAGAAACAGTCATTTTGTACCTGAAACACTGTAAGTGGTTTGGTCAGTCCAATAATGAAATGAGTCTCTCAAATCAACTACATAGACACCTTTCTCCAATTTTCTAACATTTTCAATAGCTTGCCTTGTTACAACCAAAAATGTAATAACGGCCAATAACGTAATAACTGCCAATAATGTAATAATTTTGGCCATTTCAAATGTTATAAAGCCAATAGTGTAATAATGTGCCAATAATGTAATAAAAAAAAAGTTTTATTACATTATTGGCACATTATTACACTATTGGTTGTAACAATCCCGACCCCCCCTCTATATCGGATGAACCTGCTTGTATAGCTAATGAACCTGGCTTTCTGTTTCAAACTGAAGCTAATTCTGATAAACAGTCTATGGCTAACCCTTTGGTTGACAATGACATTGAGGATGCTGGAAATGAGCTGGTTTTTATCTGTATGTATATTATATATTGCAGTTCAGATTTTTTGATTGGAAATAAACAATAATAAAAACAAGAAGAAGAAGAGAAAGACGCCTCAGGACGCTTGTAACATACTTCTGTTAACCAGTCAACAAATAGATCACTACTGAAACCAGCTGTTGGAGATCTAAAATTAATGCTCTGCAGGGTTCATATGTCTAACTTTGTTTTTCATGTTTGAAAATTAAAAACTACATCAACACATTGAGCTTACAGGCCCCATGTTGGCTAAAGTGACGTTTCAAAGTTGTTGTTGTTGTTTTTTTGTTTTTTTACAGTAATGATAAAGCAGCTGTGTAGATTTTTGTATTGCTCCATATTTTGTGAAAATGAGTGAAAGCTACTTTTCATTTGAGAAGGAACAGTTTTAATTTAATTTTGATTGTTCATGTTCTATCCTGTGTATTGTACACTGCAGTTCAGATTTTGGGATTGGAAATAAATAATGATGCAAGAGAGACATATCTTGGATGAATAAATATGACGACTATTATGTCATCCACTAACTGCCCAAAAACTGCAAAAAAAACCTTTATTTCCAAGAGCTGCTGTTATATTTATGTGTTATTACATTATCGGCACCAGTTATTACATTTTGAAAGGTTTTTTTTAATACCAGGCCAATAACGTAATAACCAGCCAATAATGTAATGCCTTATTACATTATCGGCAAAAAGTTATTACGTTATTGGCTCAAAAGTTTTATTACATTATTGGCACATTATTACACTATTGGCTTTATTACATTTGAAATGGCCAAAATTATTACGTTATTGGCAGTTATTACGTTATTGGCCATTATTACGTTTTTGGTTGTAACATGCCTTGAAAAATCAGAAGGTAAATCAATGTTATGACAGAAATCCGCTTTTTGGCATTTTCTCAGCGAGAAACAGTCATTTTGTACCTGAAACACTGTAAGTGGTTTGGTGAGTCCAATAATGAAATGAGTCTCTCAAATCAACTACATAGACTCCTTTTTCCAATTTTCTAACGTTTTCAATAGCTTGCCTTAAAAAATCAGAAGGTAAAACAATGTTATTACAGAAATCCGCTTTTTGGCATTTTCTCAGCGAGAAACAGTCATTTTGTACCTGAAACACTGTAAGTTGTTTGGTGAGTCCAATAATGAAATGAGTCCCTCAAATCAACTACATAGAGTCCTTTCTCCAATTTTCTGACGTTTTCAATAGGTTGCCTTAAAAATTCAGAAGGTAAAACAATGTTATTACAGAAATCCGCTTTTTGGCATTTTCTAGTCGAGAAACAGTCATTTTGTACCTGAAACACTGTAAGTGGTTTGGTCAGTCCAATAATGAAATGAGTCTCTCAAATCAACTACTTAGACTCCTTTCTCCAATTTTCTGACGTTTTCAATAGCTTGCCTTGAAAAATCAGAAGGTAAATCAATGTTATGACAGAAATTCGCTTTTTGGCATTTTCTCAGCGAGAAACAGTCATTTTGTACCTGAAACACTGTAAGTGGTTTGGTGAGTCCAATAATGAAATGAGTCTCTCAAATCAACTACATAGACACCTTTCTCCAATTTTCTAACATTTTCAATAGCTTGCCTTGAAAAATCAGAAGGTAAATCAATGTTATGACAGAAATCCGCTTTTTGGCATTTTCTCAGCGAGAAACAGTCATTTTGTACCTGAAACACTGTAAGTGGTTTGGTGAGTCCAATAATGAAATGAGTCTCTCAAATCAACTATATAGACTCCTTTTTCCAATTTTCTAACGTTTTCAATAGCTTGCCTTAAAAAATCAGAAGGTAAAACAATGTTATTACAGAAATCCGCTTTTTGGCATTTTCTCAGCGAGAAACAGTCATTTTGTACCTGAAACACTGTAAGTGGTTTGGTGAGTCCAATAATGAAATGAATCTCTCAAATCAACTACATAGACACCTTTCTCCAATTTTCTAACGTTTTCAATAGCTTGCCTTAAAAAAATCAGAAGGTAAATCAATGTTATGACAGAAATCCGCTTTTTGGCATTTTCTCAGCGAGAAACAGTCATTTTGTACCTGAAACACTGTAAGTGGTTTGGTGAGTCCAATAATGAAACGAGTCTCTCAAATCAACTACATAGTCTCCTTTCTCCAATGTTCTGACATTTTCAATAGCTTGCCTTGAAAAATCAGAAGGTAAATCAATGTTATGATAGTAATCCGCTTTTTGGCATTTTCTCAGCGAGAAACAGTCATTTTGTACCTGAAACACTGTAAGTGGTTTGGTGAGTCCAATAATGAAATTAGTCTCTCAAATCAACTACATAGACTAGTTTTTCCAATTTTCTAACGTTTTCAATAGCTTGCCTTAAAAAATCAGAAGGTAAAACAATGTTATTACAGAAATCCGCTTTTTGGCATTTTCTCAGCGAGAAACAGTCATTTTGTACCTGAAACACTGTAAGTGGTTTGGTGAGTCCAATAATGAAATGAGTCCCTCAAATCAACTACATAGACTCCTTTCTCCAATTTTCTGACGTTTTCAATAGCTTGCCTTAAAAAATCAGAAGGTAAATCAATGTTATGACAGAAATCCGCTTTTTGGCATTTTCTCAGCGAGAAACAGTAATTTTGTACCTGAAACACTGTAAGTGGTTTGGTGAGTCCAATAATGAAATGAGTCTCTCAAATCAACTACATAGACACCTTTCTCCAATTTTCTAACGTTTTCAATAGCTTGCCTTAAAAAATCAGAAGGTAAATCAATGTTATGACAGAAATCCGCTTTTTGGCATTTTCTCAGCGAGAAACAGTCATTTTGTACCTGAAACACTGTAAGTGGTTTGGTGAGTCCAATAATGAAACGAGTCTCTCAAATCAACTACATAGTCTCCTTTCTCCAATGTTCTGACATTTTCAATAGCTTGCCTTGAAAAATCAGAAGGTAAATCAATGTTATGACAGAAATCCGCTTTTTGGCATTTTCTCAGCGAGAAACAGTCATTTTGTACCTGAAACACTGTAAGTGGTTTGGTGAGTCCAATAATGAAATTAGTCTCTCAAGTCAACTACATAGACTAGTTTTTCCAATGTTCTAACGTTTTCAATAGCTTGCCTCAAAAAATCAGAAGGTAAATCAATGTTATGACAGAAATCCGCTTTTTGGCATTTTCTCAGCGAGAAACAGTCATTTTGTACCTGAAACACTGTAAGTGGTTTGGTGAGTCCAATAATGAAATGAGTCGCTCAAATCAACTACATAGACACCTTTCTCCAATTTTCTGACGTTTTCAATAGCTTGCCTTAAAAAATCAGAAGGTAAATCAATGTTATGACAGAAATCCGCTTTTTGGCAGTTTCTCAGCGAGAAACAGTCATTTTGTACCTGAAACACTGTAAGTGGTTTGGTGAGTCCAATAATGAAATGAGTCCCTCAAATCAACTAAATAGACTCCTTTCTCCAATTTTCTGACGTTTTCAATAGGTTGCCTTAAAAATTCAGAAGGTAAAACAATGTTATTACAGAAATCCGCTTTTTGGCATTTTTCTCAGCGAGAAACAGTCATTTTGTACCTGAAACACTGTAAGTGGTTTGGTGAGTCCAATAATGAAATGAATCTCTCAAATCAACTACATAGACACCTTTCTCCAATTTTCTAACGTTTTCAATAGCTTGCCTTAAAAAATCAGAAGGTAAATCAATGTTATGACAGAAATCCGCTTTTTGGCATTTTCTCAGCGAGAAACAGTCATTTTGTACCTGAAACACTGTAAGTGGTTTGGTGAGTCCAATAATGAAATGAGTCGCTCAAATCAACTACATAGACACCTTTCTCCAATTTTCTAACGTTTTCAATAGCTTGCCTTAAAAAATCAGAAGGTAAATCAATGTTATGACAGAAATCCGCTTTTTGGCATTTTCTCAGCGAGAAACAGTCATTTTGTACCTGAAACACTGTAAGTGGTTTGGTGAGTCCAATAATGAAATGAGTCGCTCAAATCAACTACATAGACACCTTTCTCCAATTTTCTAACGTTTTCAATAGCTTGCCTTAAAAAATCAGAAGGTAAATCAATGTTATGACAGAAATCCGCTTTTTGGCAGTTTCTCAGCGAGAAACAGTCATTTTGTACCTGAAACACTGTAAGTGGTTTGGTGAGTCCAATAATGAAATGAGTCCCTCAAATCAACTAAATAGACTCCTTTCTCCAATTTTCTGACGTTTTCAATAGGTTGCCTTAAAAATTCAGAAGGTAAAACAATGTTATTACAGAAATCCGCTTTTTGGCATTTTCTAGGCGAGAAACAGTCATTTTGTACCTGAAACACTGTAAGTGGTTTGGTCAGTCCAATAATGAAATGAGTCTCTCAAATCAACTACATAGACACCTTTCTCCAATTTTCTAACATTTTCAATAGCTTGCCTTGAAAAATCAGAAGGTAAATCAATGTTATGACAGAAATCCGCTTTTTGGCATTTTCTCAGCGAGAAACAGTCATTTTGTACCTGAAACACTGTAAGTGGTTTAGTGAGTCCAATAATGAAATGAGTCTCTCAAATCAACTACATAGACTCCTTTTTCCAATTTTCTAACGTTTTCAATAGCTTGCCTTAAAAAATCAGAAGGTAAAACAGTGTTATTACAGAAATCCGCTTTTTGGCATTTTCTCAGCGAGAAACAGTCATTTTGTACCTGAAACACTGTAAGTGGTTTGGTGAGTCCAATAATGAAATGAATCTCTCAAATCAACTACATAGACACCTTTCTCCAATTTTCTAACGTTTTCAATAGCTTGCCTTAAAAAATCAGAAGGTAAATCAATGTTATGACAGAAATCCGCTTTTTGGCATTTTCTCAGCGAGAAACAGTCATTTTGTACCTGAAACACTGTAAGTGGTTTGGTGAGTCCAATAATGAAATGAGTCGCTCAAATCAACTACATAGACACCTGTCTCCAATTTTCTAACGTTTTCAATAGCTTGCCTTAAAAAATCAGAAGGTAAATCAATGTTATGACAGAAATCCGCTTTTTGGCATTTTCTCAGCGAGAAACAGTCATTTTGTACCTGAAACACTGTAAGTGGTTTGGTGAGTCCAATAATGAAATTAGTCTCTCAAATCAACTACATAGACTAGTTTTTCCAATTTTCTAACGTTTTCAATAGCTTGCCTTAAAAAATCAGAAGGTAAAACAATGTTATTACAGAAATCCACTTTTTGGCATTTTCTCAGCGAGAAACGGTCATTTTGTACCTGAAACACTGTAAGTGGTTTGGTGAGTCCAATAATGAAATGAGTGTCTCAAATCAACTACATAGACTCCTTTCTCCAATTTTCTGACGTTTTCAATAGCTTGCCTTGAAAAATCAGAAGGTAAATCAATGTTATGACAGAAATCCGCTTTTTGGCATTTTCTCAGCGAGAAACAGTCATTTTGTACCTGAAACACTGTAAGTGGTTTGGTGAGTCCAATAATGAAATGAATCTCTCAAATCAACTACATAGACACCTTTCCCCAATTTTCTGACGTTTTCAATAGCTTGCCTTGAAAAATCAGAAGGTAAAACAATGTTATGACAGAAATCCGCTTTTTGGCATTTTCTCAGCGAGAAACAGTCATTTTGTACCTGAAACACTGTAAGTGGTTTGGTGAGTCCAATAATGAAATTAGTCGCTCAAATCAACTACATAGACACCTTTCTCCAATTTTCTGACGTTTTCAATAGCTTGCCTTAAAAAATCAGAAGGTAAATCAATGTTATGACAGAAATCCGCTTTTTGGCAGTTTCTCAGCGAGAAACAGTCATTTTGTACCTGAAACACTGTAAGTGGTTTGGTGAGTCCAATAATGAAATGAGTCCCTCAAATCAACTACAGAGACTCCTTTCTCCAATTTTCTGACGTTTTCAATAGGTTGCCTTAAAAATTCAGAAGGTAAAACAATGTTATTACAGAAATCCGCTTTTTGGCATTTTCTAGGCGTGAAACAGTCATTTTGTACCTGAAACACTGTAAGTGGTTTGGTCAGTCCAATAATGAAATGAGTCTCTCAAATCAACTACTTAGACTCCTTTCTCCAATTTTCTGACGTTTTCAATAGCTTGCCTTAAAAATTCAGAAGGTAAATCAATGTTATGACAGAAATCCGCTTTTTGGCATTTTCTCAGCGAGAAACAGTCATTTTGTACCTGAAACACTGTAAGTGGTTTGGTGAGTCCAATAATGAAATGAGTCTCTCAAATCAACTACATAGACACCTTTCTCCAATTTTCTAACATTTTCAATAGCTTGCCTTGAAAAATCAGAAGGTAAATCAATGTTATGACAGAAATCCGCTTTTTGGCATTTTCTCAGCGAGAAACAGTCATTTTGTACCTGAAACACTGTAAGTGGTTTGGTGAGTCCAATAATGAAATGAGTCTCTCAAATCAACTACATAGACTCCTTTTTCCAATTTTCTAACGTTTTCAATAGCTTGCCTTAAAAAATCAGAAGTTAAAACAATGTTATTACAGAAATCCGCTTTTTGGCATTTTCTCAGCGAGAAACAGTCATTTTGTACCTGAAACACTGTAAGTGGTTTGGTGAGTCCAATAATGAAATGAATCTCTCAAATCAACTACATAGACACCTTTCTCCAATTGTCTAACGTTTTCAATAGCTTGCCTTAAAAAATCAGAAGGTAAATCAATGTTATGACAGAAATCCGCTTTTTGGCATTTTCTCAGCGAGAAACAGTCATTTTGTACCTGAAACACTGTAAGTGGTTTGGTGAGTCCAATAATGAAATGAGTCCCTCAAATCAACTACATAGACTCCTTTCTCCAATTTTCTGACGTTTTCAATAGCTTGCCTTAAAAAATCAGAAGGTAAAACAATGTTATTACAGAAATCCGCTTTTTGGCATTTTCTCAGCGGGAAACGGTCATTTTGTACCTGAAACACTGTAAGTGGTTTGGTGAGTCCAATAATGAAATGAGTCGCTCAAATCAACTACATAGACTCCTTTCTCCAATTTTCTGACGTTTTCAATAGCTTGCCTTAAAAAATCAGAAGGTAGGATTCTTAATAGGACTAGCTGTTAATATCCCTAAAATATATCAGCACGATAACTCCTATCGGACATGACTGTGGGGTGGAGTTTGGACAAGATCGCGGGGCACCACCAAATCTACACGTCATCAGTTGTGTGCCTTGTCTTCATCAGGTGTTTCGGCCTCTTAACACAATACACCCTCTTCCAAGGTTGGCCTGCCAAAGGCTGATCAGACCTGGGTGTGTGTCATATGGTGGCACCCCGTGGTCATCAAACAGCCCATGTTGCATCCCTCCGTTTCAGCCACAGCCAGTGACTGCTCCGTTCGGCTGCTTTGGCAAGTTCTTTTATTGCCTTCCGCTGGGCCTGTCCTCTGATCCCAACTTCCTTCAGGAGCCGTGTGGTGGACCTAGCTACAAAGCCTCGGCAGCCAACCTCCACTGGCCACACCTTTACGTTTCATCCCCGCGCCTCAGCATCAGCTGCTAGGTTAGCATAACGCAGCCTTTTTCTTTCGAATGCTTCGTCGATGTTATCCTCCCACGGGACAGTCAGCTCCACAATGAAGACACGCCGGCAGGACTTGGACCAGAGGACCAAATCTGGGCACAGGTTGGTTGCTGCGATTTCTGGCGGGAAAGTGAGCCTCTGGCTGAGGTCTACCCGCATTTCCCAATCCCGGGCTGTGTCCAGTGGGCCTGAGTTTGGAGGTGATGGCTTGGTTCTCCGTTTCTCCCCTTGTCGGACGAATGTTGTCTTCCGTGGGAGGGTGGTCTGGGTTTTGAAAGGCATGGCGTTGATGGTGACCCTCTTGTCCTCAAGTTCGGCAGCCAAGCACTTCAACACTTGGTTATGGCGCCAGGTGTATCTTCCTTGAGTCAGGCTGGTCTTGCAACCCACCAGGATGTGTTTGAGGGTTGCTGGGGCTGCACACTGCAGGCAGGCTGGGTCCTCTCCATACCAGAGATGTAGGTTGGTTGGAGAGGGCAGGACATCATAAGTGGCTCTGATGATGAAGCTGAGCCTATTAGCCTCCATGCTCCACATCTCATTCCACGTGATTTGCCTCCTCTCCACACCCTCCCACCTCATCCAGCGTCCTTGCTGGGCTTGGGAGACTGCCTTGGCACACCTGGCTGCCTCCTCCTGGTTGCGCACCTCCTCAACCACCATGTGTCGCCGTTCAGACGGAGTAGCCTTTTGCCAAGCGGGTGTTGTTGCTTCCAGGCCAAGACCCCCTCTGCCATGTTGGACTCGTCCCACTATATCCCGGTGTCTGAGGGTGGTCTTTGCCACTGCTACTGCTGCAGATGGTTTCCATTTCCTCCCTGTTGCCAGGTTTGGAGCCGCATCTCTGACGCATGGGTCCCGGGATTCTGTAAGAGTCATTTCCACCCTTGTTTTGGCACATTTGTACTCCTCCACCAGGCTTGAGATTGGAAGGGAGAGCGCTCCATTGCCATACAGGCCTATGCTGGAAAGGCATCTCGGCAGTCCAAGCCACTTCCTCACTTGGGCATTCACCAGTCTCTCAAGCCGATTGACATGAGATAAGGTGACCTCATAGATGGAAATTGGCCACATGAGGCGAGGTAGCAGCCCAAACTGAAAGCACCATAGCTTCAATTTTCCAGGGAGAGCAGTGTTGTTAATCTGCTTGAGGCCGCTGATTGTATCCTGCCTGAGTTGTTCCACCTGCTCAGAGTCTTTAAGTTCTGCGCTATACCATCGGCCAAGGCTTTTGATAGGCTTCTCCAGAACTGTTGGGATTGGCTGGTCGTCCACATAGAACCTTGCATTGGTGAGCTTACCTTTGACAATGGAGATGCTACGGGATTTGCTGGGTTTAATCTCCATTCGTGCCCATTTGATGTTTCCCCGGAGTTTCTCCAGCAGACGTTTGGTACATGCGACCGTTGTTGTTATTGTCGTCATGTCGTCCATGTACGCCCTGATTGGGGGAAGACGGAGCCGGCTCTTCAATCGTTCTCCTCCAACCACCCATCGTGATGCACGAATAAGTAGCTCCATTGCCATTGTAAACACCAGTGGCGAGATGGTGCAGCCCGCCATAATGCCTATCTCAAGGTGCTGCCAGGCAGTTGTACTATCCTGTGCTGTAACACAGAATTGGAGATCCTGGAAGTAGGCTTTGACTAGACTTGCGATTCCCTCTGGCACTTGAAAGAAGTTGAACGCTGTCCACAAGATCTCATGAGGCACTGACCCGAAGGCATTGGCAAGATCTAAAAACACCACATGCAGGTCTTTCTTCTCCTTCTTGGCCGTCTGTACCTGGTGCCAGATGACATTTGTGTGTTCCAAGCAACCTGAGAACCCACTTATTCCTGCCTTTTGCACTGAGGTGTCAACAAAGTTGTTCGCCAGCAGGAATGCTGAGAGCCTACGGGCCACGACACTGAAGAAAATCTTTCCTTCCACATTGAGAAGGCTGATCTGGCGAAACTGCTCGATGGTTGAGGAATTCTTCTCTTTGGGAATCAGGATCCCTCCTGCCCGTCGCCATGCCTTTGGTATCATTCCTTTTTCCCATGCCACTTTCATAAGCTTCCAGAGGTATTTCAAGACGCCTGGCGTGTTCTTATACACCCTGTATGGAATGCCGTTGGGCCCCGGGGCTGAAGCTGTTCTTGCCCGTTTTACTGTGCTCTCAACTTCGCTCCATGTGGGGGGCCTTGTTTCCATCTGGTGCTCAGGTGGTTGGATGGGTGGCATATCCTCCGGAATGCTGGCTGGCACATGCCTCTGTTTGTCGGAGTAGGTCTTCCGAAGATGTTCTTCCAGTTCTCTTATGGGTACTTTGAGGGTCCCAGATTTCTCCCTGACCAAGAGGTCCTTAACAAATTTATAGGGATCTCTGTAGAAGGCAGTCCTCGTTCGCTCTCTCTTCTTATGTTGCCTTCTCAGGCATTCTGCTCTTCGCAGTGCTGCCAGACGCTGCTTGATGTCGCCCTGTAGTGCCCCAAGGCCTTTCCTTTCCACTTCCGTGGCCTTCTTCCATTGTTTCCTCAGGCACCTCCTTTCTTTCACGAGTCCCTGAATCTCTTGTTGTCTCCTGGACTTGAGATGAGCAGATGGTTCCTTCTGGGTCTGCAAGTTCTCACGTTTCACACCAAATCTCTGCTCCATAGCTATAAATGGTCTCTCCGATCTTGTCCAGTTTTTTCTCCACACCCCCTTTCAGACCTTCTAAAAGGTGGACGAGGTCTGTGTCTGTGGTTTCCCACTCCTTTTTCTGACAGGATTTAGGCCACAAGATTTGAGGTTTTCGTCCAGTCAGCCTCCGCTCTACTGCTGTCTGTGGCTGGATGGGCTCTGGGCTGATGTTCATAAATGGATCTGTGCTTGATTGAGCTTCGTCTGGGGTTCTGATACCCTGTGGACTGTGGTGAATATCCTGCCACTGGGCTTCACTCGACTGATTTGCCCTACCTCTAAAGAAGTAATGGTCAATGCGAGGCCCCTTGCTAAGCTCTCTCAGACACTTGAAACAATGTTATTACAGAAATCCGCTTTTTGGCAGTTTCTCAGCGAGAAACAGTCATTTTGAACCTGAAACACTGTAAGTGGTTTGGTGAGTCCAATAATGAAATGAGTCTCTCAAATCAACTACATAGACTCCTTTCTCCAATGTTCTAACGTTTTCAATAGCTTGCCTTAAAAAATCAGAAGGTAAAACAAAATTATGACAGAAATCCGCTTTTTGGCATTTTCTCAGCGAGAAACAGTCATTTTGTACCTGAAACACTGTAAGTGGTTTGGTGAGTCCAATAATGAAATTAGTCGCTCAAATCAACTACATAGACACCTTTCTCCAATTTTCTGATGTTTTCAATAGCTTGCCTTAAAAAATCAGAAGGTAAATCAATGTTATGACAGAAATCCGCTTTTTGGCAGTTTCTCAGCGAGAAACAGTCATTTTGTACCTGAAACACTGTAAGTGGTTTGGTGAGTCCAATAATGAAATGAGTCCCTCAAATCAACTACAGAGACTCCTTTCTCCAATTTTCTGACGTTTTCAATAGGTTGCCTTAAAAATTCAGAAGGTAAAACAATGTTATTACAGAAATCCGCTTTTTGGCATTTTCTAGGCGAGAAACAGTCATTTTGTACCTGAAACACTGTAAGTGGTTTGGTCAGTCCAATAATGAAATGAGTCTCTCAAATCAACTACATAGACACCTTTCTCCAATTTTCTAACATTTTCAATAGCTTGCCTTGAAAAATCAGAAGGTAAATCAATGTTATGACAGAAATCCGCTTTTTGGCATTTTCTCAGCGAGAAACAGTCATTTTGTACCTGAAACACTGTAAGTGGTTTGGTGAGTCCAATAATGAAATGAGTCTCTCAAATCAACTACATAGACTCCTTTTTCCAATTTTCTAACGTTTTCAATAGCTTGCCTTAAAAAATCAGAAGGTAAAACAATGTTATTACAGAAATCCGCTTTTTGGCATTTTCTCAGCGAGAAACAGTCATTTTGTACCTGAAACACTGTAAGTTGTTTGGTGAGTCCAATAATGAAATGAGTCCCTCAAATCAACTACATAGAGTCCTTTCTCCAATTTTCTGACGTTTTCAATAGGTTGCCTTAAAAATTCAGAAGGTAAAACAATGTTATTACAGAAATACGCTTTTTGGCATTTTCTAGTCGAGAAACAGTCATTTTGTACCTGAAACACTGTAAGTGGTTTGGTCAGTCCAATAATGAAATGAGTCTCTCAAATCAACTACTTAGACTCCTTTCTCCAATTTTCTGACGTTTTCAATAGCTTGCCTTGAAAAATCAGAAGGTAAATCAATGTTATGACAGAAATTCGCTTTTTGGCATTTTCTCAGCGAGAAACAGTCATTTTGTACCTGAAACACTGTAAGTGGTTTGGTGAGTCCAATAATGAAATGAGTCTCTCAAATCAACTACATAGACACCTTTCTCCAATTTTCTAACATTTTCAATAGCTTGCCTTGAAAAATCAGAAGGTAAATCAATGTTATGACAGAAATCCGCTTTTTGGCATTTTCTCAGCGAGAAACAGTCATTTTGTACCTGAAACACTGTAAGTGGTTTGGTGAGTCCAATAATGAAATGAGTCTCTCAAATCAACTATATAGACTCCTTTTTCCAATTTTCTAACGTTTTCAATAGCTTGCCTTAAAAAATCAGAAGGTAAAACAATGTTATTACAGAAATCCGCTTTTTGGCATTTTCTCAGCGAGAAACAGTCATTTTGTACCTGAAACACTGTAAGTGGTTTGGTGAGTCCAATAATGAAATGAATCTCTCAAATCAACTACATAGACACCTTTCTCCAATTTTCTAACGTTTTCAATAGCTTGCCTTAAAAAAATCAGAAGGTAAATCAATGTTATGACAGAAATCCGCTTTTTGGCATTTTCTCAGCGAGAAACAGTCATTTTGTACCTGAAACACTGTAAGTGGTTTGGTGAGTCCAATAATGAAACGAGTCTCTCAAATCAACTACATAGTCTCCTTTCTCCAATGTTCTGACATTTTCAATAGCTTGCCTTGAAAAATCAGAAGGTAAATCAATGTTATGATAGTAATCCGCTTTTTGGCATTTTCTCAGCGAGAAACAGTCATTTTGTACCTGAAACACTGTAAGTGGTTTGGTGAGTCCAATAATGAAATTAGTCTCTCAAATCAACTACATAGACTAGTTTTTCCAATTTTCTAACGTTTTCAATAGCTTGCCTTAAAAAATCAGAAGGTAAAACAATGTTATTACAGAAATCCGCTTTTTGGCATTTTCTCAGCGAGAAACAGTCATTTTGTACCTGAAACACTGTAAGTGGTTTGGTGAGTCCAATAATGAAATGAGTCCCTCAAATCAACTACATAGACTCCTTTCTCCAATTTTCTGACGTTTTCAATAGCTTGCCTTAAAAAATCAGAAGGTAAATCAATGTTATGACAGAAATCCGCTTTTTGGCATTTTCTCAGCGAGAAACAGTAATTTTGTACCTGAAACACTGTAAGTGGTTTGGTGAGTCCAATAATGAAATGAGTCTCTCAAATCAACTACATAGACACCTTTCTCCAATTTTCTAACGTTTTCAATAGCTTGCCTTAAAAAATCAGAAGGTAAATCAATGTTATGACAGAAATCCGCTTTTTGGCATTTTCTCAGCGAGAAACAGTCATTTTGTACCTGAAACACTGTAAGTGGTTTGGTGAGTCCAATAATGAAACGAGTCTCTCAAATCAACTACATAGTCTCCTTTCTCCAATGTTCTGACATTTTCAATAGCTTGCCTTGAAAAATCAGAAGGTAAATCAATGTTATGACAGAAATCCGCTTTTTGGCATTTTCTCAGCGAGAAACAGTCATTTTGTACCTGAAACACTGTAAGTGGTTTGGTGAGTCCAATAATGAAATTAGTCTCTCAAGTCAACTACATAGACTAGTTTTTCCAATGTTCTAACGTTTTCAATAGCTTGCCTCAAAAAATCAGAAGGTAAATCAATGTTATGACAGAAATCCGCTTTTTGGCATTTTCTCAGCGAGAAACAGTCATTTTGTACCTGAAACACTGTAAGTGGTTTGGTGAGTCCAATAATGAAATGAGTCGCTCAAATCAACTACATAGACACCTTTCTCCAATTTTCTAACGTTTTCAATAGCTTGCCTTAAAAAATCAGAAGGTAAATCAATGTTATGACAGAAATCCGCTTTTTGGCATTTTCTCAGCGAGAAACAGTCATTTTGTACCTGAAACACTGTAAGTGGTTTGGTGAGTCCAATAATGAAATGAGTCGCTCAAATCAACTACATAGACACCTTTCTCCAATTTTCTAACGTTTTCAATAGCTTGCCTTAAAAAATCAGAAGGTAAATCAATGTTATGACAGAAATCCGCTTTTTGGCAGTTTCTCAGCGAGAAACAGTCATTTTGTACCTGAAACACTGTAAGTGGTTTGGTGAGTCCAATAATGAAATGAGTCCCTCAAATCAACTAAATAGACTCCTTTCTCCAATTTTCTGACGTTTTCAATAGGTTGCCTTAAAAATTCAGAAGGTAAAACAATGTTATTACAGAAATCCGCTTTTTGGCATTTTCTAGGCGAGAAACAGTCATTTTGTACCTGAAACACTGTAAGTGGTTTGGTCAGTCCAATAATGAAATGAGTCTCTCAAATCAACTACATAGACACCTTTCTCCAATTTTCTAACATTTTCAATAGCTTGCCTTGAAAAATCAGAAGGTAAATCAATGTTATGACAGAAATCCGCTTTTTGGCATTTTCTCAGCGAGAAACAGTCATTTTGTACCTGAAACACTGTAAGTGGTTTAGTGAGTCCAATAATGAAATGAGTCTCTCAAATCAACTACATAGACTCCTTTTTCCAATTTTCTAACGTTTTCAATAGCTTGCCTTAAAAAATCAGAAGGTAAAACAGTGTTATTACAGAAATCCGCTTTTTGGCATTTTCTCAGCGAGAAACAGTCATTTTGTACCTGAAACACTGTAAGTGGTTTGGTGAGTCCAATAATGAAATGAATCTCTCAAATCAACTACATAGACACCTTTCTCCAATTTTCTAACGTTTTCAATAGCTTGCCTTAAAAAATCAGAAGGTAAATCAATGTTATGACAGAAATCCGCTTTTTGGCATTTTCTCAGCGAGAAACAGTCATTTTGTACCTGAAACACTGTAAGTGGTTTGGTGAGTCCAATAATGAAATGAGTCGCTCAAATCAACTACATAGACACCTGTCTCCAATTTTCTAACGTTTTCAATAGCTTGCCTTAAAAAATCAGAAGGTAAATCAATGTTATGACAGAAATCCGCTTTTTGGCAGTTTCTCAGCGAGAAACAGTCATTTTGTACCTGAAACACTGTAAGTGGTTTGGTGAGTCCAATAATGAAATGAGTCCCTCAAATCAACTACATAGACTCCTTTCTCCAATTTTCTGACGTTTTCAATAGCTTGCCTTGAAAAATCAGAAGGTAAATCAATGTTATTACAGAAATCCGCTTTTTGGCAGTTTCTCAGCGAGAAACAGTCATTTTGAACCTGAAACACTGTAAGTGGTTTGGTGAGTCCAATAATGAAATGAGTCTCTCAAATCAACTACATAGACTCCTTTCTCCAATTTTCTGACGTTTTCAATAGCTTGCCTTAAAAAATCAGAAGGTAAATCAATGTTATGACAGAAATCCGCTTTTTGGCATTTTCTCAGCGAGAAACAGTCATTTTGTACCTGAAACACTGTAAGTGGTTTGGTGAGTCCAATAATGAAACGAGTCTCTCAAATCAACTACATAGTCTCCTTTCTCCAATGTTCTGACATTTTCAATAGCTTGCCTTGAAAAATCAGAAGGTAAATCAATGTTATGACAGAAATCCGCTTTTTGGCATTTTCTCAGCGAGAAACAGTCATTTTGTACCTGAAACACTGTAAGTGGTTTGGTGAGTCCAATAATGAAATTAGTCTCTCAAATCAACTACATAGACTAGTTTTTCCAATTTTCTAACGTTTTCAATAGCTTGCCTTAAAAAATCAGAAGGTAAAACAATGTTATTACAGAAATCCACTTTTTGGCATTTTCTCAGCGAGAAACGGTCATTTTGTACCTGAAACACTGTAAGTGGTTTGGTGAGTCCAATAATGAAATGAGTGTCTCAAATCAACTACATAGACTCCTTTCTCCAATTTTCTGACGTTTTCAATAGCTTGCCTTGAAAAATCAGAAGGTAAATCAATGTTATGACAGAAATCCGCTTTTTGGCATTTTCTCAGCGAGAAACAGTCATTTTGTACCTGAAACACTGTAAGTGGTTTGGTGAGTCCAATAATGAAATGAATCTCTCAAATCAACTACATAGACACCTTTCTCCAATTTTCTGACGTTTTCAATAGCTTGCCTTGAAAAATCAGAAGGTAAAACAATGTTATGACAGAAATCCGCTTTTTGGCATTTTCTCAGCGAGAAACAGTCATTTTGTACCTGAAACACTGTAAGTGGTTTGGTGAGTCCAATAATGAAATTAGTCGCTCAAATCAACTACATAGACACCTTTCTCCAATTTTCTGACGTTTTCAATAGCTTGCCTTAAAAAATCAGAAGGTAAATCAATGTTATGACAGAAATCCGCTTTTTGGCAGTTTCTCAGAGAGAAACAGTCATTTTGTACCTGAAACACTGTAAGTGGTTTGGTGAGTCCAATAATGAAATGAGTCCCTCAAATCAACTACAGAGACTGCTTTCTCCAATTTTCTGACGTTTTCAATAGGTTGCCTTAAAAATTCAGAAGGTAAAACAATGTTATTACAGAAATCCGCTTTTTGGCATTTTCTAGGCGAGAAACAGTCATTTTGTACCTGAAACACTGTAAGTGGTTTGGTCAGTCCAATAATGAAATGAGTCTCTCAAATCAACTACATAGACACCTTTCTCCAATTTTCTAACATTTTCAATAGCTTGCCTTAAAAAATCAGAAGGTAAATCAATGTTATGACAGAAATCCGCTTTTTGGCATTTTCTCAGCGAGAAACAGTCATTTTGTACCTGAAACACTGTAAGTGGTTTGGTGAGTCCAATAATGAAATGAGTCTCTCAAATCAACTACATAGACTCCTTTTTCCAATTTTCTAACGTTTTCAATAGCTTGCCTTAAAAAATCAGAAGGTAAAACAATGTTATTACAGAAATCCGCTTTTTGGCATTTTCTCAGCGAGAAACAGTCATTTTGTACCTGAAACACTGTAAGTGGTTTGGTGAGTCCAATAATGAAATGAGTCGCTCAAATCAACTACATAGACACCTGTCTCCAATTTTCTAACGTTTTCAATAGCTTGCCTTAAAAAATCAGAAGGTAAATCAATGTTATGACAGAAATCCGCTTTTTGGCAGTTTCTCAGCGAGAAACAGTCATTTTGTACCTGAAACACTGTAAGTGGTTTGGTGAGTCCAATAATGAAATGAGTCCCTCAAATCAACTACATAGACTCCTTTCTCCAATTTTCTGACGTTTTCAATAGCTTGCCTTGAAAAATCAGAAGGTAAATCAATGTTATTACAGAAATCCGCTTTTTGGCAGTTTCTCAGCGAGAAACAGTCATTTTGAACCTGAAACACTGTAAGTGGTTTGGTGAGTCCAATAATGAAATGAGTCTCTCAAATCAACTACATAGACTCCTTTCTCCAATTTTCTGACGTTTTCAATAGCTTGCCTTAAAAAATCAGAAGGTAAATCAATGTTATGACAGAAATCCGCTTTTTGGCATTTTCTCAGCGAGAAACAGTCATTTTGTACCTGAAACACTGTAAGTGGTTTGGTGAGTCCAATAATGAAACGAGTCTCTCAAATCAACTACATAGTCTCCTTTCTCCAATGTTCTGACATTTTCAATAGCTTGCCTTGAAAAATCAGAAGGTAAATCAATGTTATGACAGAAATCCGCTTTTTGGCATTTTCTCAGCGAGAAACAGTCATTTTGTACCTGAAACACTGTAAGTGGTTTGGTGAGTCCAATAATGAAATTAGTCTCTCAAATCAACTACATAGACTAGTTTTTCCAATTTTCTAACGTTTTCAATAGCTTGCCTTAAAAAATCAGAAGGTAAAACAATGTTATTACAGAAATCCACTTTTTGGCATTTTCTCAGCGAGAAACGGTCATTTTGTACCTGAAACACTGTAAGTGGTTTGGTGAGTCCAATAATGAAATGAGTGTCTCAAATCAACTACATAGACTCCTTTCTCCAATTTTCTGACGTTTTCAATAGCTTGCCTTGAAAAATCAGAAGGTAAATCAATGTTATGACAGAAATCCGCTTTTTGGCATTTTCTCAGCGAGAAACAGTCATTTTGTACCTGAAACACTGTAAGTGGTTTGGTGAGTCCAATAATGAAATGAATCTCTCAAATCAACTACATAGACACCTTTCTCCAATTTTCTGACGTTTTCAATAGCTTGCCTTGAAAAATCAGAAGGTAAAACAATGTTATGACAGAAATCCGCTTTTTGGCATTTTCTCAGCGAGAAACAGTCATTTTGTACCTGAAACACTGTAAGTGGTTTGGTGAGTCCAATAATGAAATTAGTCGCTCAAATCAACTACATAGACACCTTTCTCCAATTTTCTGACGTTTTCAATAGCTTGCCTTAAAAAATCAGAAGGTAAATCAATGTTATGACAGAAATCCGCTTTTTGGCAGTTTCTCAGAGAGAAACAGTCATTTTGTACCTGAAACACTGTAAGTGGTTTGGTGAGTCCAATAATGAAATGAGTCCCTCAAATCAACTACAGAGACTGCTTTCTCCAATTTTCTGACGTTTTCAATAGGTTGCCTTAAAAATTCAGAAGGTAAAACAATGTTATTACAGAAATCCGCTTTTTGGCATTTTCTAGGCGAGAAACAGTCATTTTGTACCTGAAACACTGTAAGTGGTTTGGTCAGTCCAATAATGAAATGAGTCTCTCAAATCAACTACATAGACACCTTTCTCCAATTTTCTAACATTTTCAATAGCTTGCCTTAAAAAATCAGAAGGTAAATCAATGTTATGACAGAAATCCGCTTTTTGGCATTTTCTCAGCGAGAAACAGTCATTTTGTACCTGAAACACTGTAAGTGGTTTGGTGAGTCCAATAATGAAATGAGTCTCTCAAATCAACTACATAGACTCCTTTTTCCAATTTTCTAACGTTTTCAATAGCTTGCCTTAAAAAATCAGAAGGTAAAACAATGTTATTACAGAAATCCGCTTTTTGGCATTTTCTCAGCGAGAAACAGTCATTTTGTACCTGAAACACTGTAAGTGGTTTGGTGAGTCCAATAATGAAATGAATCTCTCAAATCAACTACATAGACACCTTTCTCCAATTTTCTAACGTTTTCAATAGCTTGCCTTAAAAAATCAGAAGGTAAATCAATGTTATGACAGAAATCCGCTTTTTGGCATTTTCTCAGCGAGAAACAGTCATTTTGTACCTGAAACACTGTAAGTGGTTTGGTGAGTCCAATAATGAAATGAGTCGCTCAAATCAACTACATAGACACCTTTCTCCAATTTTCTAACGTTTTCAATAGCTTGCCTTAAAAAATCAGAAGGTAAATCAATGTTATGACAGAAATCCGCTTTTTGGCATTTTCTCAGCGAGAAACAGTCATTTTGTACCTGAAACACTGTAAGTGGTTTGGTGAGTCCAATAATGAAATTAGTCTCTCAAATCAACTACATAGACTCCTTTCTCCAATTTTCGGACGTTTTCAATAGCTTGCCTTAAAAAATCAGAAGGTAAATCAATGTTATGACAGAAATCCGCTTTTTGGCATTTTCTCAGCGAGAAACAATCATTTTGTACCTGAAACACTGTAAGTGATTTGGTGAGTCCAATAATGAAATGAGTCCCTCAAATCAACTACATAGACTCCTTTCTCCAATTTTCTGACGTTTTCAATAGCTTGCCTTAAAAAATCAGAAGGTAAAACAATGTTATTACAGAAATCCGCTTTTTGGCATTTTCTCAGCGAGAAACGGTCATTTTGTACCTGAAACACTGTAAGTGGTTTGGTGAGTCCAATAATGAAATGAGTCTCTCAAATCAACTACATAGACTCCTTTCTCCAATTTTCTGACGTTTTCCATAGCTTGCCTTAAAAAATCAGAAGGTAAATCAATGTTATGACAGAAATCCGCTTTTTGGCAGTTTCTCAGCGAGAAACAGTCATTTTGTACCTGAAACACTGTAAGTGGTTTGGTGAGTCCAATAATGAAATGAGTCGCTCAAATCAACTACATAGACTCCTTTCTCCAATTTTCTGACGTTTTCAATAGCTTGCCTTAAAAAATCAGAAGGTAGGATTCTTAATAGGACTAGCTGTTAATATCCCTAAAATATATCAGCACGATAACTCCTATCGGACATGACTGTTGGGTGGAGTTTGGACAGGATCGCGGGGCACCACCAAATCTACACGTCATCAGTTGTGTGACTTGTCTTCATCAGGTGTTTCGGCCTCTTAACACAATACACCCTCTTCCAAGGTTGGCCTGCCACAGGCTGATCAGACCTGGGTGTGTGTCATATGGTGGCACTCCGTGGTCATCAAACAGCCCATGTTGCATCCCTCCGTTTCAGCCACAGCCAGTGACTGCTCCGTTCGGCTGCTTTGGCAAGTTCTTTTATTGCCGTCCGTTGGGCCTGTCCTCTGATCCCAACTTCCTTCAGGAGCCGTGTGGTGGACCTGGCTACAAAGCCTCGGCAGCCAACCTCCACTGGCCACACCTTTACGTTCCATCCCCGCGCCTCAGCATCAGCTGCTAGGTTAGCATAACGCAGCCTTTTTCTTTCGAATGCTTCGTCGATGTTATCCTCCCACGGGACAGTCAGCTCCACAATGAAGACACGCCGGCAGGACTTGGACCAGAGGACCAAATCTGGGCGCAGGTTGGTTGCTGCGATTTCTGGCGGGAAAGTGAGCCTCTGGCTGAGGTCTACCCGCATTTCCCAATCCCGGGCTGTGTCCAGTGGGCCTGAGTTTGGAGGTGATGGCTTGGTTCTCCGTTTCTCCCCTTGTCGGACGAATGTTGTCTTCCGTGGGAGGGTGGTCTGGGTTTTGAAAGGCATGGCGTTGATGGTGACCCTCTTGTCCTCAAGTTCGGCAGCCAAGCCCTTCAACACTTGGTTATGGCGCCAGGTGTATCTTCCTTGAGTCAGGCTGGTCTTGCAACCCACCAGGATGTGTTTGAGGGTTGCTGGGGCTGCACACTGCAGGCAGGCTGGGTCCTCTCCATACCAGAGATGTAGGTTGGTTGGAGAGGGCAGGACATCATAAGTGGCTCTGATGATGAAGCTGAGCCTATTAGCCTCCATGCTCCACATCTCATTCCACGTGATTTTCCTCCTCTCCACACCCTCCCACCTCATCCAGCGTCCTTGCTGGGCTTGGGAGACTGCCTTGGCACACCTGGCTGCCTCCTCCTGGTTGCGCACCTCCTCAACCACCATGTGTCGCCGTTCAGACGGAGTAGCCTTTTGCCAAGCGGGTGTTGTTGCTTCCAGGCCAAGACCCCCTCTGCCATGTTGGACTCGTCCCACTATATCCCGGTGTCTGAGGGTGGTCTTTGCCACTGCTACTGCTGCAGATGGTTTCCATTTCCTCCCTGTTGCCAGGTTTGGAGCCGCATCTCTGACGCATGGGTCCCGGGATTCTGTAAGAGTCATTTCCACCCTTGTTTTGGCACATTTGTACTCCTCCACCAGGCTTGAGATTGGAAGGGAGAGCGCTCCATTGCCATACAGGCCTATGCTGGAAAGGCATCTCGGCAGTCCAAGCCACTTCCTCACTTGGGCATTCACCAGTCTCTCAAGCCGATTGACATGAGATAAGGTGACCTCATAGATGGAAATTGGCCACATGAGGCGAGGTAGCAGCCCAAACTGAAAGCACCATAGCTTCAATTTTCCAGGGAGAGCAGTGTTGTTAATCTGCTTGAGGCCGCTGATTGTATCCTGCCTGAGTTGTTCCACCTGCTCAGAGTCTTTAAGTTCTGCGCTATACCATCGGCCAAGGCTTTTGATAGGCTTCTCCAGAACTGTTGGGATTGGCTGGTCGTCCACATAGAACCTTGCATTGGTGAGCTTACCTTTGACAATGGAGATGCTACGGGATTTGCTGGGTTTAATCTCCATTCGTGCCCATTTGATGTTTCCCCGGAGTTTCTCCAGCAGACGTTTGGTACATGCGACCGTTGTTGTTATTGTCGTCATGTCGTCCATGTACGCCCTGATTGGGGGAAGACGGAGCCCGCTCTCAATCGTTCTCCTCCAACCACCCATCGTGATGCACGAATAAGTAGCTCCATTGCCATTGTAAACACCAGTGGCGAGATGGTGCAGCCCGCCATAATGCCTATCTCAAGGTGCTGCCAGGCAGTTGTACTATCCTGTGCTGTAACACAGAATTGGAGATCCTGGAAGTAGGCTTTGACTAGACTTGTGATGCCCTCTGGCACTTGAAAGAAGTTGAACGCTGTCCACAAGATCTCATGAGGCACTGACCCGAAGGCATTGGCAAGATCTAAAAACACCACATGCAGGTCTTTCTTCTCCTTCTTGGCCGTCTGTACTTGGTGCCAGATGACATTTGTGTGTTCCAAGCAACCTGAGAACCCAATTATCCCTGCCTTTTGCACTGAGGTGTCAACAAAGTTGTTCGCCAGCAGGAATGCTGAGAGCCTACGGGCCACGACACTGAAGAAAATCTTTCCTTCCACATTGAGAAGGCTGATCTGGCGAAACTGCTCAATGGTTGAGGAATTCTTCTCTTTGGGAATCAGGATCCCTCCTGCCCGTCGCCATGCCTTTGGTATCATTCCTTTTTCCCATGCCACTTTCATAAGCTTCCAGAGGTATTTCAAGACGCCTGGCGTGTTCTTATACACCCTGTATGGAATGCCGTTGGGCCCCGGGGCTGAAGCTGTTCTTGCCCGTTTTACTGTGCTCTCAACTTCGCTCCATGTGGGGGGCCTTGTTTCCATCTGGTGCTCAGGTGGTTGGATGGGTGGCATATCCTCCGGAATGCTGGCTGGCACATGCCTCTGTTTGTCGGAGTAGGTCTTCCGAAGATGTTCTTCCAGTTCTCTTATGGGTACTTTGAGGGTCCCAGATTTCTCCCTGACAAAGAGGTCCTTAACAAATTTATAGGGATCTCTGTAGAAGGCAGTCCTCGTTCGCTCTCTCTTCTTATGTTGCCTTCTCAGGCATTCTGCTCTTCGCAGTGCTGCCAGACGCTGCTTGATGTCGCCCTGTAGTGCCCCAAGGCCTTTCCTTTCCACTTCCGTGGCCTTCTTCCATTGTTTCCTCAGGCACCTCCTTTCTTTCACGAGTCTCTGAATCTCTTGTTGTCTCCTGGACTTGAGATGAGCAGATGGTTCCTTCTGTGTCTGCAAGTTCTCACGTTTCACACCAAATCTCTCTGCTCCATAGCTATAAATGGTCTCTCCGATCTTGTCCAGTTTTTTCTCCACACCCCCTTTCAGACCTTCTAAAAGGTGGACGAGGTCTGTGTCTGTGGTTTCCCACTCCTTTTTCTGACAGGATTTAGGCCACAAGATTTGAGGTTTTCGTCCAGTCAGCCTCCGCTCTACTGCTGTCTGTGGCTGGATGGGCTCTGGGCTGATGTTCATAAATGGATCTGTGCTTGATTGAGCTTCGTCTGGGGTTCTGATACCCTGTGGACTGTGGTGAATATCCTGCCACTGGGCTTCACTCGACTGATTTGCCCTACCTCTAAGGAAGTAATGGTCAATGCGAGGCCCCTTGCTAAGCTCTCTCAGACACTTGAAACAATGTTATTACAGAAATCCGCTTTTTGGCAGTTTCTCAGCGAGAAACAGTCATTTTGAACCTGAAACACTGTAAGTGGTTTGGTGAGTCCAATAATGAAATGAGTCTCTCAAATCAACTACATGGACTCCTTTCTCCAATTTTCTAACGTTTTCAATAGCTTGCCTTAAAAAATCAGAAGGTAAATCAATGTTATGACAGAAATCCGCTTTTTGGCATTTTCTCAGCGAGAAACAGTCATTTTGTACCCGAAACACTGTAAGTGGTTTGGTGAGTCCAATAATGAAATGAGTCTCTCAAATCAACTACATAGACTCCTTTCTCCAATTTTCTGACGTTTTCAATAGCTTGCCTTGAAAAATCAGAAGGTAAATCAATGTTATGACAGAAATCCGCTTTTTGGCCTTTTCTCAGCGAGAAACAGTCATTTTGTACCTGAAACACTGTAAGTGGTTTGGTGCGTCCAATAATGAAATGAGTCTCTCAAATCAACTACATAGACTCCTTTCTCCAATTTTCTGACGTTTTCAATAGCTTGCCTTAAAAAATCAGAAGGTAAATCAATGTTATGACAGAAATCCGCTTTTTGGCATTTTCTCAGCGAGAAACAGTAATTTTGTACCTGAAACACTGTAAGTGGTTTGGTGAGTCCAATAATGAAATGAGTCTCTCAAATCAACTACATAGACTCCTTTCTCCAATTTTCTAACGTTTTCAATAGCTTGCCTTAAAAAATCAGAAGGTAAATCAATGTTATGACAGAAATCCGCTTTTTGGCATTTTCTCAGCGAGAAACAGTCATTTTGTACCTGAAACACTGTAAGTGGTTTGGTGAGTCCAATAATGAAACGAGTCTCTCAAATCAACTACATAGTCTCCTTTCTCCAATGTTCTGACATTTTCAATAGCTTGCCTTGAAAAATCAGAAGGTAAATCAATGTTATGACAGAAATCCGCTTTTTGGCATTTTCTCAGCGAGAAACAGTCATTTTGTACCTGAAACACTGTAAGTGGTTTGGTGAGTCCAATAATGAAATTAGTCTCTCAAGTCAACTACATAGACTAGTTTTTCCAATTTTCTAACGTTTTCAATAGCTTGCCTTAAAAAATCAGAAGGTAAAACAATGTTATTACAGAAATCCACTTTTTGGCATTTTCTCAGCGAGAAACGGTCATTTTGTACCTGAAACACTGTAAGTGGTTTGGTGAGTCCAATAATGAAATGAGTCTCTCAAATCAACTACATAGACTCCTTTCTCCAATTTTCTGACGTTTTCAATAGCTTGCCTTGAAAAATTAGAAGGTAAATCAATGTTATGACAGAAATCCGCTTTTTGGCATTTTCTCAGCGAGAAACAGTCATTTTGTACCTGAAACACTGTAAGTGGTTTGGTGAGTCCAATAATGAAATGAATCTCTCAAATCAACTACATAGACTAGTTTTTCCAATTTTCTAACGTTTTCAATAGCTTGCCTTAAAAAATCAGAAGGTAAATCAATGTTATGACAGAAATCCGCTTTTTGGCATTTTCTCAGCGAGAAACAGTCATTTTGTACCTGAAACACTGTAAGTGGTTTGGTGAGTCCAATAATGAAATGAGTCGCTCAAATCAACTACATAGACACCTTTCTCCAATTTTCGGACGTTTTCAATAGCTTGCCTTAAAAAATCAGAAGGTAAATCAATGTTATGACAGAAATCCGCTTTTTGGCAGTTTCTCAGCGAGAAACAGTCATTTTGTACCTGAAACACTGTAAGTGGTTTGGTGAGTCCAATAATGAAATGAGTCCCTCAAATCAACTAAATAGACTCCTTTCTCCAATTTTCTGACGTTTTCAATAGGTTGCCTTAAAAATTCAGAAGGTAAAACAATGTTATTACAGAAATCCGCTTTTTGGCATTTTCTAGGCGAGAAACAGTCATTTTGTACCTGAAACACTGTAAGTGGTTTGGTGAGTCCAATAATGAAATGAGTCCCTCAAATCAAGTAAATAGACTCCTTTCTCCAATGTTCTGACGTTTTCAATAGGTTGCCTTAAAAATTCAGAAGGTAAAACAATGTTATTACAGAAATCCGCTTTTTGGCATTTTCTAGGCGAGAAACAGTCATTTTGTACCTGAAACACTGTAAGTGGTTTGATCAGTCCAATAATGAAATGAGTCTCTCAAATCAACTACTTAGACTCCTTTCTCCAATTTTCTGACGTTTTCAATAGCTTGCCTTGAAAAATCAGAAGGTAAATCAATGTTATGACAGAAATCCGCTTTTTGGCATTTTCTCAGCGAGAAACAGTCATTTTGTACCTGAAACACTGTAAGTGGTTTGGTGAGTCCAATAATGAAATGAGTCTCTCAAATCAACTACATAGACACCTTTCTCCAATTTTCTAACATTTTCAATAGCTTGCCTTGAAAAATCAGAAGGTAAATCAATGTTATGACAGAAATCCGCTTTTTGGCATTTTCTCAGCGAGAAACAGTCATTTTGTACCTGAAACACTGTAAGTGGTTTGGTGAGTCCAATAATGAAATGAGTCTCTCAAATCAACTACATAGACTCCTTTTTCCAATTTTCTAACGTTTTCAATAGCTTGCCTTGAAAAATCAGAAGGTAAATCAATGTTATTACAGAAATCCGCTTTTTGGCATTTTCTAGGCGAGAAACAGTCATTTTGTACCTGAGACACTGTAAGTGGTTTGGTGAGTCCAATAATGAAATGAATCTCTCAAATCAACTACATAGACTAGTTTTTCCAATTTTCTAACGTTTTCAATAGCTTGCCTTAAAAAATCAGAAGGTAAATCAATGTTATGACAGAAATCCGCTTTTTGGCATTTTCTCAGCGAGAAACAGTCATTTTGTACCTGAAACACTGTAAGTGGTTTGGTGAGTCCAATAATGAAATGAGTCGCTCAAATCAACTACATAGACACCTTTCTCCAATTTTCTGACGTTTTCAATAGCTTGCCTTAAAAAATCAGAAGGTAAATCAATGTTATGACAGAAATCCGCTTTTTGGCAGTTTCTCAGCGAGAAACGGTCATTTTGTACCTGAAACACTGTAAGTGGTTTGGTGAGTCCAATAAATAAATGAGTCTCTCAAATCAACTACATAGACTCCTTTCTCCAATTTTCTGACGTTTTCAATAGCTTGCCTTAAAAAATCAGAAGGTAAATCAATGTTATGACAGAAATCCCCTTTTTGGCAGTTTCTCAGCGAGAAACAGTCATTTTGTACCTGAAACACTGTAAGTGGTTTGGTGAGTCCAATAATGAAATGAGTCCCTCAAATCAACTAAATAGACTCCTTTCTCCAATTTTCTGACGTTTTCAATAGGTTGCCTTAAAAATTCAGAAGGTAAAACAATGTTATTACAGAAATCCGCTTTTTGGCATTTTCTAGGCGAGAAACAGTCATTTTGTACCTGAAACACTGTAAGTGGTTTGGTGAGTCCAATAATGAAATGAATCTCTCAAATCAACTACATAGACACCTTTCTCCAATTTTCTGACGTTTTCAATAGCTTGCCTTGAAAAATCAGAAGGTAAATCAATGTTATTACAGAAATCCGCTTTTTGGCATTTTCTCACCGAGAAACAGTCATTTTGTACCTGAAACACTGTAAGTGGTTTGGTGAGTCCAATAATGAAATGAATCTCTCAAATCAACTACATAGACTAGTTTTTCCAATTTTCTAGCGTTTTCAATAGCTTGCCTTAAAAAATCAGAAGGTAAATCAATGTTATGACAGAAATCCGCTTTTTGGCATTTTCTAGGCGAGAAACAGTCATTTTGTACCTGAAACACTGTAAGTGGTTTGGTGAGTCCAATAATGAAATGAATCTCTCAAATCAACTACATAGACACCTTTCTCCAATTTTCTGACGTTTTCAATAGCTTGCCTTGAAAAATCAGAAGGTAAATCAATGTTATTACAGAAATCCGCTTTTTGGCATTTTCTCACCGAGAAACAGTCATTTTGTACATGAAACACTGTAAGTGGTTTGGTGAGTCCAATAATGAAATGAGTCGCTCAAATCAACTACATAGACACCTTTCTCCAATTTTCTGACGTTTTCAATAGCTTGCCTTAAAAAACCAGAAGGTAAATCAATGTTATGACAGAAATCCGCTTTTTGGCAGTTTCTCAGCGAGAAACAGTCATTTTGTACCTGAAACACTGTAAGTGGTTTGGTGAGTCCAATAATGAAATGAATCTCTCAAATCAACTACATAGACTAGTTTTTCCAATTTTCTAACGTTTTCAATAGCTTGCCTTAAAAAATCAGAAGGTAAATCAATGTTATGACAGAAATCCGCTTTTTGGCATTTTCTCAGCGAGAAACAGTCATTTTGTACCTGAAACACTGTAAGTGGTTTGGTGAGTCCAATAATGAAATGAGTCGCTCAAATCAACTACATAGACACCTTTCTCCAATTTTCTGACGTTTTCAATAGCTTGCCTTAAAAAATCAGAAGGTAAATCAATGTTATGACAGAAATCCGCTTTTTGGCAGTTTCTCAGCGAGAAACGGTCATTTTGTACCTGAAACACTGTAAGTGGTTTGGTGAGTCCAATAAATAAATGAGTCTCTCAAATCAACTACATAGACTCCTTTCTCCAATTTTCTGACGTTTTCAATAGCTTGCCTTAAAAAATCAGAAGGTAAATCAATGTTATGACAGAAATCCGCTTTTTGGCATATTCTCAGCGAGAAACAGTCATTTTGTACCTGAAACACTGTAAGTGGTTTGGTGAGTCCAATAATGAAATGAGTCGCTCAAATCAACTACATAGACACCTTTCTCCAATTTTCTGACGTTTTCAATAGCTTGCCTTAAAAAATCAGAAGGTAAATCAATGTTATGACAGAAATCCGCTTTTTGGCAGTTTCTCAGCGAGAAACAGTCATTTTGTACCTGAAACACTGTAAGTGGTTTGGTGAGTCTAATAATGAAATGAGTCCCACAAATCAACTAAATAGACTCCTTTCTCCAATTTTCTGACGTTTTCAATAGGTTGCCTTAAAAATTCAGAAGGTAAAACAATGTTATTACAGAAATCCGCTTTTTGGCATTTTCTAGGCGAGAAACAGTCATTTTGTACCTGAAACACTGTAAGTGGTTTGGTCAGTCCAATAATGAAATGAGTCTCTCAAATCAACTACTTAGACTCCTTTCTCCAATTCTCTGACGTTTTCAATAGCTTGCCTTGAAAAATCAGAAGGTAAATCAATGTTATGACAGAAATCCGCTTTTTGGCATTTTCTCAGCGAGAAACAGTCATTTTGTACCTGAAACACTGTAAGTGGTTTGGTGAGTCCAATAATGAAATGAGTCTCTCAAATCAACTACATAGACTCCTTTTTCCAATTTTATAACGTTTTCAATAGCTTGCCTTGAAAAATCAGAAGGTAAATCAATGTTATGACAGAAATCCGCTTTTTGGCAGTTTCTCAGCGAGAAACGGTCATTTTGTACCTGAAACACTGTAAGTGGTTTGGTGAGTCCAATAATGAAATGAGTCTCTCAAATCAACTACATAGACTCCTTTCTCCAATTTTCTGACGTTTTCAATAGCTTGCCTTAAAAAATCAGAAGGTAAATCAATGTTATGACAGAAATCCGCTTTTTGGCAGTTTCTCAGCGAGAAACAGTCATTTTGTACCTGAAACACTGTAAGTGGTTTGGTGAGTCTAATAATGAAATGAGTCCCACAAATCAACTAAATAGACTCCTTTCTCCAATTTTCTGACGTTTTCAATAGGTTGCCTTAAAAATTCAGAAGGTAAAACAATGTTATTACAGAAATCCGCTTTTTGGCATTTTCTAGGCGAGAAACAGTCATTTTGTACCTGAAACACTGTAAGTGGTTTGGTCAGTCCAATAATGAAATGAGTCTCTCAAATCAACTACTTAGACTCCTTTGTCCAATTCTCTGACGTTTTCAATAGCTTGCCTTGAAAAATCAGAAGGTAAATCAATGTTATGACAGAAATCCGCTTTTTGGCATTTTCTCAGCGAGAAACAGTCATTTTGTACCTGAAACACTGTAAGTGGTTTGGTGAGTCCAATAATGAAATGAGTCTCTCAAATCAACTACATAGACTCCTTTTTCCAATTTTATAACGTTTTCAATAGCTTGCCTTGAAAAATCAGAAGGTAAATCAATGTTATGACAGAAATCCGCTTTTTGGCAGTTTCTCAGCGAGAAACGGTCATTTTGTACCTGAAACACTGTAAGTGGTTTGGTGAGTCCAATAATGAAATGAGTCTCTCAAATCAACTACATAGACTCCTTTCTCCAATTTTCTGACGTTTTCAATAGCTTGCCTTAAAAAATCAGAAGGTAAATCAATGTTATGACAGAAATCCGCTTTTTGGCATTTTCTCAGCGAGAAACAGTCATTTTGTACCTGAAACACTGTAAGTGGTTTGGTGAGTCCAATAATGAAATGAGTCGCTCAAATCAACTACATAGACACCTTTCTCCAATTTTCTGACGTTTTCAATAGCTTGCCTTAAAAAATCAGAAGGTAAATCAATGTTATGACAGAAATCCGCTTTTTGGCAGTTTCTCAGCGAGAAACGGTCATTTTGTACCTGAAACACTGTAAGTGGTTTGGTGAGTCCAATAAATAAATGAGTCTCTCAAATCAACTACATAGACTCCTTCCTCCAATTTTCTGACGTTTTCAATAGCTTGCCTTAAAAAATCAGAAGGTAAATCAATGTTATGACAGAAATCCCCTTTTTGGCAGTTTCTCAGCGAGAAACAGTCATTTTGTACCTGAAACACTGTAAGTGGTTTGGTGAGTCCAATAATGAAATGAGTCCCTCAAATCAACTAAATAGACTCCTTTCTCCAATTTTCTGACGTTTTCAATAGGTTGCCTTAAAAATTCAGAAGGTAAAACAATGTTATTACAGAAATCCGCTTTTTGGCATTTTCTAGGCGAGAAACAGTCATTTTGTACCTGAAACACTGTAAGTGGTTTGGTGAGTCCAATAATGAAATGAATCTCTCAAATCAACTACATAGACACCTTTCTCCAATTTTCTGACGTTTTCAATAGCTTGCCTTGAAAAATCAGAAGGTAAATCAATGTTATGACAGAAATCCGCTTTTTGGCATTTTCTCACCGAGAAACAGTCATTTTGTACCTGAAACACTGTAAGTGGTTTGGTGAGTCCAATAATGAAATGAATCTCTCAAATCAACTACATAGACTAGTTTTTCCAATTTTCTAGCGTTTTCAATAGCTTGCCTTAAAAAATCAGAAGGTAAATCAATGTTATGACAGAAATCCGCTTTTTGGCATTTTCTAGGCGAGAAACAGTCATTTTGTACCTGAAACACTGTAAGTGGTTTGGTGAGTCCAATAATGAAATGAATCTCTCAAATCAACTACATAGACACCTTTCTCCAATTTTCTGACGTTTTCAATAGCTTGCCTTGAAAAATCAGAAGGTAAATCAATGTTATTACAGAAATCCGCTTTTTGGCATTTTCTCACCGAGAAACAGTCATTTTGTACATGAAACACTGTAAGTGGTTTGGTGAGTCCAATAATGAAATGAGTCGCTCAAATCAACTACATAGACACCTTTCTCCAATTTTCTGACGTTTTCAATAGCTTGCCTTAAAAAATCAGAAGGTAAATCAATGTTATGACAGAAATCCGCTTTTTGGCAGTTTCTCAGCGAGAAACGGTCATTTTGTACCTGAAACACTGTAAGTGGTTTGGTGAGTCCAATAAATAAATGAGTCTCTCAAATCAACTACATAGACTCCTTTCTCCAATTTTCTGACGTTTTCAATAGCTTGCCTTAAAAAATCAGAAGGTAAATCAATGTTATGACAGAAATCCGCTTTTTGGCATATTCTCAGCGAGAAACAGTCATTTTGTACCTGAAACACTGTAAGTGGTTTGGTGAGTCCAATAATGAAATGAGTCGCTCAAATCAACTACATAGACACCTTTCTCCAATTTTCTGACGTTTTCAATAGCTTGCCTTAAAAAATCAGAAGGTAAATCAATGTTATGACAGAAATCCGCTTTTTGGCAGTTTCTCAGCGAGAAACAGTCATTTTGTACCTGAAACACTGTAAGTGGTTTGGTGAGTCTAATAATGAAATGAGTCCCACAAATCAACTAAATAGACTCCTTTCTCCAATTTTCTGACGTTTTCAATAGGTTGCCTTAAAAATTCAGAAGGTAAAACAATGTTATTACAGAAATCCGCTTTTTGGCATTTTCTAGGCGAGAAACAGTCATTTTGTACCTGAAACACTGTAAGTGGTTTGGTCAGTCCAATAATGAAATGAGTCTCTCAAATCAACTACTTAGACTCCTTTGTCCAATTCTCTGACGTTTTCAATAGCTTGCCTTGAAAAATCAGAAGGTAAATCAATGTTATGACAGAAATCCGCTTTTTGGCATTTTCTCAGCGAGAAACAGTCATTTTGTACCTGAAACACTGTAAGTGGTTTGGTGAGTCCAATAATGAAATGAGTCTCTCAAATCAACTACATAGACTCCTTTTTCCAATTTTATAACGTTTTCAATAGCTTGCCTTGAAAAATCAGAAGGTAAATCAATGTTATGACAGAAATCCGCTTTTTGGCAGTTTCTCAGCGAGAAACGGTCATTTTGTACCTGAAACACTGTAAGTGGTTTGGTGAGTCCAATAATGAAATGAGTCTCTCAAATCAACTACATAGACTCCTTTCTCCAATTTTCTGACGTTTTCAATAGCTTGCCTTAAAAAATCAGAAGGTAAATCAATGTTATGACAGAAATCCGCTTTTTGGCATTTTCTCAGCGAGAAACAGTCATTTTGTACCTGAAACACTGTAAGTGGTTTGGTGAGTCCAATAATGAAATGAGTCGCTCAAATCAACTACATAGACACCTTTCTCCAATTTTCTGACGTTTTCAATAGCTTGCCTTAAAAAATCAGAAGGTAAATCAATGTTATGACAGAAATCCGCTTTTTGGCAGTTTCTCAGCGAGAAACGGTCATTTTGTACCTGAAACACTGTAAGTGGTTTGGTGAGTCCAATAAATAAATGAGTCTCTCAAATCAACTACATAGACTCCTTCCTCCAATTTTCTGACGTTTTCAATAGCTTGCCTTAAAAAATCAGAAGGTAAATCAATGTTATGACAGAAATCCCCTTTTTGGCAGTTTCTCAGCGAGAAACAGTCATTTTGTACCTGAAACACTGTAAGTGGTTTGGTGAGTCCAATAATGAAATGAGTCCCTCAAATCAACTAAATAGACTCCTTTCTCCAATTTTCTGACGTTTTCAATAGGTTGCCTTAAAAATTCAGAAGGTAAAACAATGTTATTACAGAAATCCGCTTTTTGGCATTTTCTAGGCGAGAAACAGTCATTTTGTACCTGAAACACTGTAAGTGGTTTGGTGAGTCCAATAATGAAATGAATCTCTCAAATCAACTACATAGACACCTTTCTCCAATTTTCTGACGTTTTCAATAGCTTGCCTTGAAAAATCAGAAGGTAAATCAATGTTATGACAGAAATCCGCTTTTTGGCATTTTCTCACCGAGAAACAGTCATTTTGTACCTGAAACACTGTAAGTGGTTTGGTGAGTCCAATAATGAAATGAATCTCTCAAATCAACTACATAGACTAGTTTTTCCAATTTTCTAGCGTTTTCAATAGCTTGCCTTAAAAAATCAGAAGGTAAATCAATGTTATGACAGAAATCCGCTTTTTGGCATTTTCTAGGCGAGAAACAGTCATTTTGTACCTGAAACACTGTAAGTGGTTTGGTGAGTCCAATAATGAAATGAATCTCTCAAATCAACTACATAGACACCTTTCTCCAATTTTCTGACGTTTTCAATAGCTTGCCTTGAAAAATCAGAAGGTAAATCAATGTTATTACAGAAATCCGCTTTTTGGCATTTTCTCACCGAGAAACAGTCATTTTGTACATGAAACACTGTAAGTGGTTTGGTGAGTCCAATAATGAAATGAGTCGCTCAAATCAACTACATAGACACCTTTCTCCAATTTTCTGACGTTTTCAATAGCTTGCCTTAAAAAATCAGAAGGTAAATCAATGTTATGACAGAAATCCGCTTTTTGGCAGTTTCTCAGCGAGAAACAGTCATTTTGTACCTGAAACACTGTAAGTGGTTTGGTGAGTCTAATAATGAAATGAGTCCCACAAATCAACTAAATAGACTCCTTTCTCCAATTTTCTGACGTTTTCAATAGGTTGCCTTAAAAATTCAGAAGGTAAAACAATGTTATTACAGAAATCCGCTTTTTGGCATTTTCTAGGCGAGAAACAGTCATTTTGTACCTGAAACACTGTAAGTGGTTTGGTCAGTCCAATAATGAAATGAGTCTCTCAAATCAACTACTTAGACTCCTTTCTCCAATTCTCTGACGTTTTCAATAGCTTGCCTTGAAAAATCAGAAGGTAAATCAATGTTATGACAGAAATCCGCTTTTTGGCATTTTCTCAGCGAGAAACAGTCATTTTGTACCTGAAACACTGTAAGTGGTTTGGTGAGTCCAATAATGAAATGAGTCTCTCAAATCAACTACATAGACTCCTTTTTCCAATTTTATAACGTTTTCAATAGCTTGCCTTGAAAAATCAGAAGGTAAATCAATGTTATGACAGAAATCCGCTTTTTGGCAGTTTCTCAGCGAGAAACGGTCATTTTGTACCTGAAACACTGTAAGTGGTTTGGTGAGTCCAATAATGAAATGAGTCTCTCAAATCAACTACATAGACTCCTTTCTCCAATTTTCTGACGTTTTCAATAGCTTGCCTTAAAAAATCAGAAGGTAAATCAATGTTATGACAGAAATCCGCTTTTTGGCAGTTTCTCAGCGAGAAACAGTCATTTTGTACCTGAAACACTGTAAGTGGTTTGGTGAGTCTAATAATGAAATGAGTCCCACAAATCAACTAAATAGACTCCTTTCTCCAATTTTCTGACGTTTTCAATAGGTTGCCTTAAAAATTCAGAAGGTAAAACAATGTTATTACAGAAATCCGCTTTTTGGCATTTTCTAGGCGAGAAACAGTCATTTTGTACCTGAAACACTGTAAGTGGTTTGGTCAGTCCAATAATGAAATGAGTCTCTCAAATCAACTACTTAGACTCCTTTCTCCAATTCTCTGACGTTTTCAATAGCTTGCCTTGAAAAATCAGAAGGTAAATCAATGTTATGACAGAAATCCGCTTTTTGGCATTTTCTCAGCGAGAAACAGTCATTTTGTACCTGAAACACTGTAAGTGGTTTGGTGAGTCCAATAATGAAATGAGTCTCTCAAATCAACTACATAGACTCCTTTTTCCAATTTTATAACGTTTTCAATAGCTTGCCTTGAAAAATCAGAAGGTAAATCAATGTTATGACAGAAATCCGCTTTTTGGCATTTTCTCAGCGAGAAACAGTCATTTTGTACCTGAAACACTGTAAGTGGTTTGGTGAGTCCAATAATGAAATGAGTCTCTCAAATCAACTACATAGACTCCTTTTTCCAATTTTCTAACATTTTCAATAGCTTGCCTTAAAAAATCAGAAGGTAAAACAATGTTATTACAGAAATCCGCTTTTTGGCATTTTCTAGGCGAGAAACAGTCATTTTGTACCTGAAACACTGTACGTGGTTTGGTGAGTCCAATAATGAAATGAATCTCTCAAATCAACTACATAGACTAGTTTTTCCAATTTTCTAACGTTTTCAATAGCTTGCCTTAAAAAATCAGAAGGTAAATCAATGTTATGACAGAAATCCCCTTTTTGGCAGTTTCTCAGCGAGAAACAGTCATTTTGTACCTGAAACACTGTAAGTGGTTTGGTGAGTCCAATAATGAAATGAGTCCCTCAAATCAACTAAATAGACTCCTTTCTCCAATTTTCTGACGTTTTCAATAGGTTGCCTTAAAAATTCAGAAGGTAAAACAATGTTATTACAGAAATCCGCTTTTTGGCATTTTCTAGGCGAGAAACAGTCATTTTGTACCTGAAACACTGTAAGTGGTTTGGTCAGTCCAATAATGAAATGAGTCTCTCAAATCAACTACTTAGACTCCTTTCTCCAATTCTCTGACGTTTTCAATAGCTTGCCTTGAAAAATCAGAAGGTAAATCAATGTTATGACAGAAATCCGCTTTTTGGCATTTTCTCAGCGAGAAACAGTCATTTTGTACCTGAAACACTGTAAGTGGTTTGGTGAGTCCAATAATGAAATGAGTCTCTCAAATGAACTACATAGACTCCTTTTTCCAATTTTATAACGTTTTCAATAGCTTGCCTTGAAAAATCAGAAGGTAAATCAATGTTATGACAGAAATCCGCTTTTTGGCAGTTTCTCAGCGAGAAACGGTCATTTTGTACCTGAAACACTGTAAGTGGTTTGGTGAGTCCAATAATGAAATGAGTCTCTCAAATCAACTACATAGACTCCTTTCTCCAATTTTCTGACGTTTTCAATAGCTTGCCTTAAAAAATCAGAAGGTAAATCAATGTTATGACAGAAATCCGCTTTTTGGCAGTTTCTCAGCGAGAAACAGTCATTTTGTACCTGAAACACTGTAAGTGGTTTGGTGAGTCTAATAATGAAATGAGTCCCTCAAATCAACTAAATAGACTCCTTTCTCCAATTTTCTGACGTTTTCAATAGGTTGCCTTAAAAATTCAGAAGGTAAAACAATGTTATTACAGAAATCCGCTTTTTGGCATTTTCTAGGCGAGAAACAGTCATTTTGTACCTGAAACACTGTAAGTGGTTTGGTCAGTCCAATAATGAAATGAGTCTCTCAAATCAACTACTTAGACTCCTTTCTCCAATTCTCTGACGTTTTCAATAGCTTGCCTTGAAAAATCAGAAGGTAAATCAATGTTATGACAGAAATCCGCTTTTTGGCATTTTCTCAGCGAGAAACAGTCATTTTGTACCTGAAACACTGTAAGTGGTTTGGTGAGTCCAATAATGAAATGAGTCTCTCAAATCAACTACATAGACTCCTTTTTCCAATTTTCTAACGTTTTCAATAGCTTGCCTTGAAAAATCAGAAGGTAAATCAATGTTATGACAGAAATCCGCTTTTTGGCATTTTCTCAGCGAGAAACAGTCATTTTGTACCTGAAACACTGTAAGTGGTTTGGTGAGTCCAATAATGAAATGAGTCTCTCAAATCAACTACATAGACTCCTTTTTCCAATTTTCTAACGTTTTCAATAGCTTGCCTTAAAAAATCAGAAGGTAAAACAATGTTATTACAGAAATCCGCTTTTTGGCATTTTCTAGGCGAGAAACAGTCATTTTGTACCTGAAACACTGTACGTGGTTTGGTGAGTCCAATAATGAAATGAATCTCTCAAATCAACTACATAGACTAGTTTTTCCAATTTTCTAACGTTTTCAATAGCTTGCCTTAAAAAATCAGAAGGTAAATCAATGTTATGACAGAAATCCCCTTTTTGGCAGTTTCTCAGCGAGAAACAGTCATTTTGTACCTGAAACACTGTAAGTGGTTTGGTGAGTCCAATAATGAAATGAGTCCCTCAAATCAACTAAATAGACTCCTTTCTCCAATTTTCTGACGTTTTCAATAGGTTGCCTTAAAAATTCAGAAGGTAAAACAATGTTATTACAGAAATCCGCTTTTTGGCATTTTCTAGGCGAGAAACAGTCATTTTGTACCTGAAACACTGTAAGTGGTTTGGTCAGTCCAATAATGAAATGAGTCTCTCAAATCAACTACTTAGACTCCTTTCTCCAATTTTCTCACGTTTTCAATAGCCTGCCTTGAAAAATCAGAAGGTAAATCAATGTTATGACAGAAATCCACTTTTTGGCATTTTCTCAGCGAGAAACAGTCATTTTGTACCTGAAACACTGTAAGTGGTTTGGTGAGTCCAATAATGAAATGAGTCTCTCAAATCAACTACATAGACACCTTTCTCCAATTTTCTAACGTTTTCAATAGCTTGCCTTAAAAAATCAGAAGGTAAATCAATGTTATGACAGAAATCCGCTTTTTGGCATTTTCTCAGCGAGAAACAGTCATTTTGTACCTGAAACACTGTAAGTGGTTTGGTGAGTCCAATAATTAAATGAGTCGCTCAAATCAACTACATAGACACCTTTCTCCAATTTTCTAACGTTTTCAATAGCTTGCCTTAAAAAATCAGAAGGTAAATCAATGTTATGACAGAAATCCGCTTTTTGGCAGTTTCTCAGCGAGAAACAGTCATTTTGTACCTGAAACACTGTAAGTGGTTTGGTGAGTCCAATAATGAAATTAGTCCCTCAAATCAACTACATAGACTCCTTTCTCCAATTTTCTGACGTTTTCAATAGCTTGCCTTGAAAAATCAGAAGGTAAATCAATGTTATGACAGAAATCCGCTTTTTGGCATTTTCTCAGCGAGAAACAGTCATTTTGTACCTGAAACACTGTAAGTGGTTTGGTGAGTCCAATAATGAAATTAATCTCTCAAATCAACTACATAGACTCCTTTTTCCAATTTTCTAACGTTTTCAATAGCTTCCCTTAAAAAATCAGAAGGTAAAACAATGTTATGACAGAAATCCGCTTTTTGGCATTTACTCAGCGAGAAACAGTCATTTTGTACCTGAAACACTGTAAGTGGTTTGGTGAGTCCAATAATGAAATGAGTCGCTCAAATCAACTACATAGACACCTTTCTCCAATTTTCTAACGTTTTCAATAGCTTGCCTTAAAAAATCAGAAGGTAAATCAATGTTATGACAGAAATCCGCTTTTTGGCATTTTCTCAGCGAGAAACAGTCATTTTGTACCTGGAACACTGTAAGTGGTTTGGTGAGTCCAATAATGAAATGAGTCGCTCAAATCAACTACATAGACTCCTTTCTCCAATTTTCTGACGTTTTCAATAGCTTGCCTTAAAAAATCAGAAGGTAGGATTCTTAATAGGACTAGCTGTTAATATCCCTAAAATATATCAGCACGATAACTCCTATCGGACATGACTGTTGGGTGGAGTTTGGACAGGATCGCGGGGCACCACCCAAATCTACACGTCATCAGTTGTGTGCCTTGTCTTCATCAGGTGTTTCGGCCTCTTAACACAATACACCCTCTTCCAAGGTTGGCCTGCCACAGGCTGATCAGACCTGGGTGTGTGTCATATGGTGGCACCCCGTGGTCATCAAACAGCCCATGTTGCATCCCTCCGTTTCAGCCACAGCCAGTGACTGCTCCGTTCGGCTGCTTTGGCAAGTTCTTTTATTGCCTTCCGCTGGGCCTGTCCTCTGATCCCAACTTCCTTCAGGAGCCGACCTGGCTACAAAGCCTCGGCAGCCAACCTCCACTGGCCACACCTTTACGTTCCATCCCCGCGCCTCAGCATCAGCTGCTAGGTTAGCATAACGCAGCCTTTTTCTTTCGAATGCTTCGTCGATGTTATCCTCCCACGGGACAGTCAGCTCCACAATGAAGACACGCCGGCAGGACTTGGACCAGAGGACCAAATCTGGGCGCAGGTTGGTTGCTGCGATTTCTGGCGGGAAAGTGAGCCTCTGGCTGAGGTCTACCCGCATTTCCCAATCCCGGGCTGTGTCCAGTGGGCCTGAGTTTGGAGGTGATGGCTTGGTTCTCCGTTTCTCCCCTTGTCGGACGAATGTTGTCTTCCGTGGGAGGGTGGTCTGGGTTTTGAAAGGCATGGCGTTGATGGTGACCCTCTTGTCCTCAAGTTCGGCAGCCAAGCCCTTCAACACTTGGTTATGGCGCCAGGTGTATCTTCCTTCAGTCAGGCTGGTCTTGCAACCCACCAGGATGTGTTTGAGGGTTGCTGGGGCTGCACACTGCAGGCAGGCTGGGTCCTCTCCATACCAGAGATGTAGGTTGGTTGGAGAGGGCAGGACATCATAAGTGGCTCTGATGATGAAGCTGAGCCTATTAGCCTCCATGCTCCACATCTCATTCCACGTGATTTTCCTCCTCTCCACACCCTCCCACCTCATCCAGCGTCCTTGCTGGGCTTGGGAGACTGCCTTGGCACACCTGGCTGCCTCCTCCTGGTTGCGCACCTCCTCAACCACCATGTGTCGCCGTTCAGACGGAGTAGCCTTTTGCCAAGCGGGTGTTGTTGCTTCCAGGCCAAGACCCCCTCTGCCATGTTGGACTCGTCCCACTATATCCCGGTGTCTGAGGGTGGTCTTTGCCACTGCTACTGCTGCAGATGGTTTCCATTTCCTCCCTGTTGCCAGGTTTGGAGCCGCATCTCTGACGCATGGGTCCCGGGATTCTGTAAGAGTCATTTCCACCCTTGTTTTGGCACATTTGTACTCCTCCACCAGGCTTGAGATTGGAAGGGAGAGCGCTCCATTGCCATACAGGCCTATGCTGGAAAGGCATCTCGGCAGTCCAAGCCACTTCCTCACTTGGGCATTCACCAGTCTCTCAAGCCGATTGACATGAGATAAGGTGACCTCATAGATGGAAATTGGCCACATGAGGCGAGGTAGCAGCCCAAACTTAAAGCACCATAGCTTCAATTTTCCAGGGAGAGCAGTGTTGTTAATCTGCTTGAGGCCGCTGATTGTATCCTGCCTGAGTTGTTCCACCTGCTCAGAGTCTTTAAGTTCTGCGCTATACCATCGGCCAAGGCTTTTGATAGGCTTCTCCAGAACTTGTTGGGATTGGCTGGTTGTCCACATAGAACCTTGCATTGGTGAGCTTACCTTTGACAATGGAGATGCTACGGGATTTGCTGGGTTTAATCTCCATTCGTGCCCATTTGATGTTTCCCCGGAGTTTCTCCAGCAGACGTTTGGTACATGCGACCGTTGTTGTTATTGTCGTCATGTCGTCCATGTACGCCCTGATTGGGGGAAGACGGAGCCCGCTCTCAATCGTTCTCCTCCAACCACCCATCGTGATGCACGAATAAGTAGCTCCATTGCCATTGTAAACACCAGTGGCGAGATGGTGCAGCCCGCCATAATGCCTATCTCAAGGTGCTGCCAGGCAGTTGTACTATCCTGTGCTGTAACACAGAATTGGAGATCCTGGAAGTAGGCTTTGACTAGACTTGTGATGCCCTCTGGCACTTGAAAGAAGTTGAACGCTGTCCACAAGATCTCATGAGGCACTGACCCGAAGGCATTGGCAAGATCTAAAAACACCACATGCAGGTCTTTCTTCTCCTTCTTGGCCGTCTGTACTTGGTGCCAGATGACATTTGTGTGTTCCAAGCAACCTGAGAACCCAATTATCCCTGCCTTTTGCACTGAGGTGTCAACAAAGTTGTTCGCCAGCAGGAATGCTGAGAGCCTACGGGCCACGACACTGAAGAAAATCTTTCCTTCCACATTGAGAAGGCTGATCTGGCGAAACTGCTCGATGGTTGAGGAATTCTTCTCTTTGGGAATCAGGATCCCTCCTGCCCGTCGCCATGCCTTTGGTATCATTCCTTTTTCCCATGCCACTTTCATAAGCTTCCAGAGGTATTTCAAGACGCCTGGCGTGTTCTTATACACCCTGTATGGAATGCCGTTGGGCCCCGGGGCTGAAGCTGTTCTTGCCCGTTTTACTGTGCTCTCAACTTCGCTCCATGTGGGGGGCCTTGTTTCCATCTGGTGCTCAGGTGGTTGGATGGGTGGCATATCCTCCGGAATGCTGGCTGGCACATGCCTCTGTTTGTCGGAGTAGGTCTTCCGAAGATGTTCTTCCAGTTCTCTTATGGGTACTTTGAGGGTCCCAGATTTCTCCCTGACAAAGAGGTCCTTAACAAATTTATAGGGATCTCTGTAGAAGGCAGTCCTCGTTCGCTCTCTCTTCTTATGTTGCCTTCTCAGGCATTCTGCTCTTCGCAGTGCTGCCAGACGCTGCTTGATGTCGCCCTGTAGTGCCCCAAGGCCTTTCCTTTCCACTTCCGTGGCCTTCTTCCATTGTTTCCTCAGGCACCTCCTTTCTTTCACGAGTCTCTGAATCTCTTGTTGTCTCCTGGACTTGAGATGAGCAGATGGTTCCTTCTGTGTCTGCAAGTTCTCACGTTTCACACCAAATCTCTCTGCTCCATAGCTATAAATGGTCTCTCCGATCTTGTCCAGTTTTTTCTCCACACCCCCTTTCAGACCTTCTAAAAGGTGGACGAGGTCTGTGTCTGTGGTTTCCCACTCCTTTTTCTGACAGGATTTAGGCCACAAGATTTGAGGTTTTCGTCCAGTCAGCCTCCGCTCTACTGCTGTCTGTGGCTGGATGGGCTCTGGGCTGATGTTCATAAATGGATCTGTGCTTGATTGAGCTTCGTCTGGGGTTCTGATACCCTGTGGACTGTGGTGAATATCCTACCACTGGGCTTCACTCGACTGATTTGCCCTACCTCTAAGGAAGTAATGGTCAATGCGAGGCCCCTTGCTAAGCTCTCTCAGACACTTGAAACAATGTTATTACAGAAATCCGCTTTTTGGCAGTTTCTCAGCGAGAAACAGTCATTTTGAACCTGAAACACTGTAAGTGGTTTGGTGAGTCCAATAATGAAATGAGTCTCTCAAATCAACTACATAGACTCCTTTCTCCAATTTTCTGACGTTTTCAATAGCTTGCCTTAAAAAATCAGAAGGTAAATCAATGTTATGACAGAAATCCGCTTTTTGGCATTTTCTCAGCGAGAAACAGTCATTTTGTACCTGAAACACTGTAAGTGGTTTGGTGAGTCCAATAATGAAATGAGTCTCTCAAATCAACTACATAGACACCTTTTTCCAATTTTATAACGTTTTCAATAGCTTGCCTTAAAAAATCAGAAGGTAAATCAAAGTTATGACAGAAATCCGCTTTTTGGCATTTTCTCAGCGAGAAACAGTCATTTTGTACCTGAAACACTGTAAGTGGTTTGGTGAGTCCAATAATGAAACGAGTCTCTCAAATCAACTACATAGTCTCCTTTCTCCAATGTTCTGACATTTTCAATAGCTTGCCTTGAAAAATCAGAAGGTAAATCAATGTTATGACAGAAATCCGCTTTTTGGCATTTTCTCAGCGACAAACAGTCATTTTGTACCTGAAACACTGTAAGTGGTTTGGTGAGTCCAATAATGAAATGAATCTCTCAAATCAACTACATAGACACCTTTCTCCAATTTTCTGACGTTTTCAATAGCTTGCCTTGAAAAATCAGAAGGTAAATCAATGTTATGACAGAAATCCGCTTTTTGGCATTTTCTCACCGAGAAACAGTCATTTTGTACCTGAAACACTGTAAGTGGTTTGGTGAGTCCAATAATGAAATGAATCTCTCAAATCAACTACATAAACTAGTTTTTCCAATTTTCTAACGTTTTCAATAGCTTGCCTTAAAAAATCAGAAGGTAAATCAATGTTAAGACAGAAATCCGCTTTTTGGCATTTTCTCAGCGAGAAACAGTCATTTTGTACCTGAAACACTGTAAGTGGTTTGGTGAGTCCAATAATGAAATGAGTCGCTCAAATCAACTACATAGACACCTTTCTCCAATTTTCTGACGTTTTCAATAGCTTGCCTTAAAAAATCAGAAGGTAAATCAATGTTATGACAGAAATCCGCTTTTTGGCATTTTCTCAGCGAGAAACAGTCATTTTGTACCCGAAACACTGTAAGTGGTTTGGTGAGTCCAATAATGAAATGAGTCTCTCAAATCAACTACATAGACTCCTTTCTCCAATTTTCTGACGTTTTCAATAGCTTGCCTTGAAAAATCAGAAGGTAAATCAATGTTATGACAGAAATCCGCTTTTTGGCCTTTTCTCAGCGAGAAACAGTCATTTTGTACCTGAAACACTGTAAGTGGTTTGGTGCGTCCAATAATAAAATGAGTCTCTCAAATCAACTACATAGACTCCTTTCTCCAATTTTCTGACGTTTTTAATAGCATGCCTTAAAAAATCAGAAGGTAAATCAATGTTATGACAGAAATCCGCTTTTTGGCATTTTCTCAGCGAGAAATAGTAATTTTGTACCTGAAACACTGTAAGTGGTTTGGTGAGTTCAATAATGAAATGAGTCTCTCAAATCAACTACATAGACACCTTTCTCCAATTTTCTAACGTTTTCAATAGCTTGCCTTAAAAAATCAGAAGGTAAATCAATGTTATGACAGAAATCCGCTTTTTGGCATTTTCTCAGCGAGAAACAGTCATTTTGTACCTGAAACACTGTAAGTGGTTTGGTGAGTCCAATAATGAAACGAGTCTCTCAAATCAACTACATAGTCTCCTTTCTCCAATGTTCTGACATTTTCAATAGCTTGCCTTGAAAAATCAGAAGGTAAATCAATGTTATGACAGAAATCCGCTTTTTGGCATTTTCTCAGCGAGAAACGGTCATTTTGTACCTGAAACACTATAAGTGGTTTGGTGAGTCCAATAATGAAATGAGTCTCTCAAATCAACTACATAGACTCCTTTCTCCAATTTTCTGACGTTTTCAATAGCTTGCCTTGAAAAATCAGAAGGTAAATCAATGTTATGACAGAAATCCGCTTTTTGGCATTTTCTCAGCGAGAAACAGTCATTTTGTACCTGAAACACTGTAAGTGGTTTGGTGAGTCCAATAATGAAATGAATCTCTCAAATCAACTACATAGACACCTTTCTCCAATTTTCTGACGTTTTCAATAGCTTGCCTTGAAAAATCAGAAGGTAAATCAATGTTATTACAGAAATCCGCTTTTTGGCATTTTCTCACCGAGAAACAGTCATTTTGTACCTGAAACACTGTAAGTGGTTTGGTGAGTCCAATAATGAAATGAGTCTCTCAAATCAACTACATAGACTCCTTTCTCCAATTTTCTGACGTTTTCAATAGCTTGCCTTAAAAAATCAGAAGGTAAATCAATGTTATGACAGAAATCCGCTTTTTGGCATTTTCTCAGCGAGAAACAGTCATTTTGTACCTGAAACACTGTAAGTGGTTTGGTGAGTCCAATAATGAAATGAGTCTCTCAAATCAACTACATAGACACCTTTTTCCAATTTTATAACGTTTTCAATAGCTTGCCTTAAAAAATCAGAAGGTAAATCAAAGTTATGACAGAAATCCGCTTTTTGGCATTTTCTCAGCGAGAAACAGTCATTTTGTACCTGAAACACTGTAAGTGGTTTGGTGAGTCCAATAATGAAATGAATCTCTCAAATCAACTACATAGACACCTTTCTCCAATTTTCTGACGTTTTCAATAGCTTGCCTTGAAAAATCAGAAGGTAAATCAATGTTATTACAGAAATCCGCTTTTTGGCATTTTCTCACCGAGAAACAGTCATTTTGTACCTGAAACACTGTAAGTGGTTTGGTGAGTCCAATAAATAAATGAGTCGCTCAAATCAACTACATAGACACCTTTCTCCAATTTTCTGACGTTTTCAATAGCTTGCCTTAAAAAATCAGAAGGTAAATCAATGTTATGACAGAAATCCGCTTTTTGGCAGTTTCTCAGCGAGAAACAGTCATTTTGTACCTGAAACACTGTAAGTGGTTTGGTGAGTCCAATAATGAAATGAGTCTCTCAAATCAACTACATAGACACCTTTCTCCAATTTTCTAACATTTTCAATAGCTTGCCTTGAAAAATCAGAAGGTAAATCAATGTTATGACAGAAATCCTCTTTTTGGCATTTTCTTTGCGAGAAACAGTCATTTTGTACCTGAAACACTGTAAGTGGTTTGGTGAGTCCAATAATGAAATGAGTCTCTCAAATCAACTACATAGACTCCTTTTTCCAATTTTCTAACGTTTTCAATAGCTTGCCTTGAAAAATCAGAAGGTAAATCAATGTTATTACAGAAATCCGCTTTTTGGCATTTTCTAGGCGAGAAACAGTCATTTTGTACCTGAAACACTGTAAGTGGTTTGGTGAGTCCAATAATGAAATGAATCTCTCAAATCAACTACATAGACTAGTTTTTCCAATTTTCTAACGTTTTCAATAGCTTGCCTTAAAAAATCAGAAGGTAAATCAATGTTATGACAGAAATCCGCTTTTTGGCATTTTCTCAGCGAGAAACAGTCATTTTGTACCTGAAACACTGTAAGTGGTTTGGTGAGTCCAATAATGAAATGAGTCCCTCAAATCAACTAAATAGACTCCTTTCTCCAATTTTCTGACGTTTTCAATAGGTTGCCTTAAAAATTCAGAAGGTAAAACAATGTTATTACAGAAATCCGCTTTTTGGCATTTTCTAGGCGAGAAACAGTCATTTTGTACCTGAAACACTGTAAGTGGTTTGGTCAGTCCAATAATGAAATGAGTCTCTCAAATCAACTACTTAGACTCCTTTCTCCAATTCTCTGACGTTTTCAATAGCTTGCCTTGAAAAATCAGAAGGTAAATCAATGTTATGACAGAAATCCGCTTTTTGGCATTTTCTCAGCGAGAAACAGTCATTTTGTACCTGAAACACTGTAAGTGGTTTGGTGAGTCCAATAATGAAATGAGTCTCTCAAATCAACTACATAGACTCCTTTTTCCAATTTTATAACGTTTTCAATAGCTTGCCTTGAAAAATCAGAAGGTAAATCAATGTTATGACAGAAATCCGCTTTTTGGCAGTTTCTCAGCGAGAAACGGTCATTTTGTACCTGAAACACTGTAAGTGGTTTGGTCAGTCCAATAATGAAATGAGTCTCTCAAATCAACTACTTAGACTCCTTTCTCCAATTCTCTGACGTTTTCAATAGCTTGCCTTGAAAAATCAGAAGGTAAATCAATGTTATGACAGAAATCCGCTTTTTGGCATTTTCTCAGCGAGAAACAGTCATTTTGTACCTGAAACACTGTAAGTGGTTTGGTGAGTCCAATAATGAAATGAGTCTCTCAAATCAACTACATAGACTCCTTTTTCCAATTTTATAACGTTTTCAATAGCTTGCCTTGAAAAATCAGAAGGTAAATCAATGTTATGACAGAAATCCGCTTTTTGGCAGTTTCTCAGCGAGAAACGGTCATTTTGTACCTGAAACACTGTAAGTGGTTTGGTGAGTCCAATAATGAAATGAGTCTCTCAAATCAACTACATAGACTCCTTTCTCCAATTTTCTGACGTTTTCAATAGCTTGCCTTAAAAAATCAGAAGGTAAATCAATGTTATGACAGAAATCCGCTTTTTGGCAGTTTCTCAGCGAGAAACAGTCATTTTGTACCTGAAACACTGTAAGTGGTTTGGTGAGTCTAATAATGAAATGAGTCCCTCAAATCAACTAAATAGACTCCTTTCTCCAATTTTCTGACGTTTTCAATAGGTTGCCTTAAAAATTCAGAAGGTAAAACAATGTTATTACAGAAATCCGCTTTTTGGCATTTTCTAGGCGAGAAACAGTCATTTTGTACCTGAAACACTGTAAGTGGTTTGGTCAGTCCAATAATGAAATGAGTCTCTCAAATCAACTACTTAGACTCCTTTCTCCAATTCTCTGACGTTTTCAATAGCTTGCCTTGAAAAATCAGAAGGTAAATCAATGTTATGACAGAAATCCGCTTTTTGGCATTTTCTCAGCGAGAAACAGTCATTTTGTACCTGAAACACTGTAAGTGGTTTGGTGAGTCCAATAATGAAATGAGTCTCTCAAATCAACTACATAGACTCCTTTTTCCAATTTTCTAACGTTTTCAATAGCTTGCCTTGAAAAATCAGAAGGTAAATCAATGTTATGACAGAAATCCGCTTTTTGGCATTTTCTCAGCGAGAAACAGTCATTTTGTACCTGAAACACTGTAAGTGGTTTGGTGAGTCCAATAATGAAATGAGTCTCTCAAATCAACTACATAGACTCCTTTTTCCAATTTTCTAACGTTTTCAATAGCTTGCCTTAAAAAATCAGAAGGTAAAACAATGTTATTACAGAAATCCGCTTTTTGGCATTTTCTAGGCGAGAAACAGTCATTTTGTACCTGAAACACTGTACGTGGTTTGGTGAGTCCAATAATGAAATGAATCTCTCAAATCAACTACATAGACTAGTTTTTCCAATTTTCTAACGTTTTCAATAGCTTGCCTTAAAAAATCAGAAGGTAAATCAATGTTATGACAGAAATCCCCTTTTTGGCAGTTTCTCAGCGAGAAACAGTCATTTTGTACCTGAAACACTGTAAGTGGTTTGGTGAGTCCAATAATGAAATGAGTCCCTCAAATCAACTAAATAGACTCCTTTCTCCAATTTTCTGACGTTTTCAATAGGTTGCCTTAAAAATTCAGAAGGTAAAACAATGTTATTACAGAAATCCGCTTTTTGGCATTTTCTAGGCGAGAAACAGTCATTTTGTACCTGAAACACTGTAAGTGGTTTGGTCAGTCCAATAATGAAATGAGTCTCTCAAATCAACTACTTAGACTCCTTTCTCCAATTTTCTCACGTTTTCAATAGCCTGCCTTGAAAAATCAGAAGGTAAATCAATGTTATGACAGAAATCCACTTTTTGGCATTTTCTCAGCGAGAAACAGTCATTTTGTACCTGAAACACTGTAAGTGGTTTGGTGAGTCCAATAATGAAATGAGTCTCTCAAATCAACTACATAGACACCTTTCTCCAATTTTCTAACGTTTTCAATAGCTTGCCTTAAAAAATCAGAAGGTAAATCAATGTTATGACAGAAATCCGCTTTTTGGCAGTTTCTCAGCGAGAAACAGTCATTTTGTACCTGAAACACTGTAAGTGGTTTGGTGAGTCCAATAATGAAATTAGTCCCTCAAATCAACTACATAGACTCCTTTCTCCAATTTTCTGACGTTTTCAATAGCTTGCCTTGAAAAATCAGAAGGTAAATCAATGTTATGACAGAAATCCGCTTTTTGGCATTTTCTCAGCGAGAAACAGTCATTTTGTACCTGAAACACTGTAAGTGGTTTGGTGAGTCCAATAATGAAATTAATCTCTCAAATCAACTACATAGACTCCTTTTTCCAATTTTCTAACGTTTTCAATAGCTTGCCTTAAAAAATCAGAAGGTAAAACAATGTTATGACAGAAATCCGCTTTTTGGCATTTACTCAGCGAGAAACAGTCATTTTGTACCTGAAACACTGTAAGTGGTTTGGTGAGTCCAATAATGAAATGAGTCGCTCAAATCAACTACATAGACTCCTTTCTCCAATTTTCTGACGTTTTCAATAGCTTGCCTTAAAAAATCAGAACGTAGGATTCTTAATAGGACTAGCTGTTAATATCCCTAAAATATATCAGCACGATAACTCCTATCGGACATGACTGTTGGGTGGAGTTTGGACAGGATCGCGGGGCACCACCAAATCTACACGTCATCAGTTGTGTGCCTTGTCTTCATCAGGTGTTTCGGCCTCTTAACACAATACACCCTCTTCCAAGGTTGGCCTGCCACAGGCTGATCAGACCTGGGTGTGTGTCATATGGTGGCACCCCGTGGTCATCAAACAGCCCATGTTGCATCCCTCCGTTTCAGCCACAGCCAGTGACTGCTCCGTTCGGCTGCTTTGGCAAGTTCTTTTATTGCCTTCCGCTGGGCCTGTCCTCTGATCCCAACTTCCTTCAGGAGCCGACCTGGCTACAAAGCCTCGGCAGCCAACCTCCACTGGCCACACCTTTACGTTCCATCCCCGCGCCTCAGCATCAGCTGCTAGGTTAGCATAACGCAGCCTTTTTCTTTCGAATGCTTCGTCGATGTTATCCTCCCACGGGACAGTCAGCTCCACAATGAAGACACGCCGGCAGGACTTGGACCAGAGGACCAAATCTGGGCGCAGGTTGGTTGCTGCGATTTCTGGCGGGAAAGTGAGCCTCTGGCTGAAGTCTACCCGCATTTCCCAATCCCGGGCTGTGTCCAGTGGGCCTGAGTTTGGAGGTGATGGCTTGGTTCTCCGTTTCTCCCCTTGTCGGACGAATGTTGTCTTCCGTGGGAGGGTGGTCTGGGTTTTGAAAGGCATGGCGTTGATGGTGACCCTCTTGTCCTCAAGTTCGGCAGCCAAGCACTTCAACACTTGGTTATGGCGCCAGGTGTATCTTCCTTGAGTCAGGCTGGTCTTGCAACCCACCAGGATGTGTTTGAGGGTTGCTGGGGCTGCACACTGCAGGCAGGCTGGGTCCTCTCCATACCAGAGATGTAGGTTGGTTGGAGAGGGCAGGACATCATAAGTGGCTCTGATGATGAAGCTGAGCCTATTAGCCTCCATGCTCCACATCTCATTCCGCGTGATTTTCCTCCTCTCCACACCCTCCCACCTCATCCAGCGTCCTTGCTGGGCTTGGGAGACTGCCTTGGCACACCTGGCTGCCTCCTCCTGGTTGCGCACCTCCTAAACCACCATGTGTCGCCGTTCAGACGGAGTAGCCTTTTGCCAAGCGGGTGTTGTTGCTTCCAGGCCAAGACCCCCTCTGCCATGTTGGACTCGTCCCACTATATCCCGGTGTCTGAGGGTGGTCTTTGCCACTGCTACTGCTGCAGATGGTTTCCATTTCCTCCCTGTTGCCAGGTTTGGAGCCGCATCTCTGACGCATGGGTCCCGGGATTCTGTAAGAGTCATTTCCACCCTTGTTTTGGCACATTTGTACTCCTCCACCAGGCTTGAGATTGGAAGGGAGAGCGCTCCATTGCTATACAGGCCTATGCTGGAAAGGCATCTCGGCAGTCCAAGCCACTTCCTCACTTGGGCATTCACCAGTCTCTCAAGCCGATTGACATGAGATAAGGTGACCTCATAGATGGAAATTGGCCACATGAGGCGAGGTAGCAGCCCAAACTGAAAGCACCATAGCTTCAATTTTCCAGGGAGAGCAGTGTTGTTAATCTGCTTGAGGCCGCTGATTGTATCCTGCCTGAGTTGTTCCACCTGCTCAGAGTCTTTAAGTTCTGCGCTATACCATCGGCCAAGGCTTTTGATAGGCTTCTCCAGAACTGTTGGGATTGGCTGGTCGTCCACATAGAACCTTGCATTGGTGAGCTTACCTTTGACAATGGAGATGCTACGGGATTTGCTGGGTTTAATCTCCATTCGTGCCCATTTAATGTTTCCCCGGAGTTTCTCCAGCAGACGTTTGGTACATGCGACCGTTGTTGTTATTGTCGTCATGTCGTCCATGTACGCCCTGATTGGGGGAAGACGGAGCCCGCTCTTCAATCGTTCTCCTCCAACCACCCATCGTGATGCACGAATAAGTAGCTCCATTGCCATTGTAAACACCAGTGGCGAGATGGTGCAGCCCGCCATAATGCCTATCTCAAGGTGCTGCCAGGCAGTTGTACTATCCTGTGCTGTAACACAGAATTGGAGATCCTGGAAGTAGGCTTTGACTAGACTTGTGATGCCCTCTGGCACTTGAAAGAAGTTGAACGCTGTCCACAAGATCTCATGAGGCACTGACCCGAAGGCATTGGCAAGATCTAAAAACACCACATGCAGGTCTTTCTTCTCCTTCTTGGCCGTCTGTACTTGGTGCCAGATGACATTTGTGTGTTCCAAGCAACCTGAGAACCCACTTATCCCTGCCTTTTGCACTGAGGTGTCAACAAAGTTGTTCGCCAGCAGGAATGCTGAGAGCCTACGGGCCACGACACTGAAGAAAATCTTTCCTTCCACATTGAGAAGGCTGATCTGGCGAAACTGCTCAATGGTTGAGGAATTCTTCTCTTTGGGAATCAGGATCCCTCCTGCCCGTCGCCATGCCTTTGGTATCATTCCTTTTTCCCATGCCACTTTCATAAGCTTCCAGAGGTATTTCAAGACGCCTGGCGTGTTCTTACACACCCTGTATGGAATGCCGTTGGGCCCCGGGGCTGAAGCTGTTCTTGCCCGTTTTACTGTGCTCTCAACTTCGCTCCATGTGGGGGGCCTTGTTTCCATCTGGTGCTCAGGTGGTTGGATGGGTGGCATATCCTCCGGAATGCTGGCTGGCACATGCCTCTGTTTGTCGGAGTAGGTCTTCCAAAGATGTTCTTCCAGTTCTCTTATGGGTACTTTGAGGGTCCCAGATTTCTCCCTGACAAAGAGGTCCTTAACAAATTTATAGGGATCTCTGTAGAAGGCAGTCATCGTTCGCTCTCTCTTCTTATGTTGCCTTCTCAGGCATTCTGCTCTTCGCAGTGCTGCCAGACGCTGCTTGATGTCGCCCTGTATTGCCCCAAGGCCTTTCCTTTCCACTTCCGTGGCCTTCTTCCATTGTTTCCTCAGGCACCTCCTTTCTTTCACGAGTCTCTGAATCTCTTGTTGTCTCCTGGACTTGAGATGAGCAGATGGTTCCTTCTGTGTCTGCAAGTTCTCACGTTTCACACCAAATCTCTCTGCTCCATAGCTATAAATGGTCTCTCCGATCTTGTCCAGTTTTTTCTCCACACCCCCTTTCAGACCTTCTAAAAGGTGGACGAGGTCTGTGTCTGTGGTTTCCCACTCCTTTTTCTGACAGGATTTAGGCCACAAGATTTGAGGTTTTCGTCCAGTCAGCCTCTGCTCTACTGCTGTCTGTGGCTGGATGGGCTCTGGGCTGATGTTCATAAATGGATCTGTGCTTGATTGAGCTTCGTCTGGGGTTCTGATACCCTGTGGACTGTGGTGAATATCCTGCCACTGGGCTTCACTCGACTGATTTGCCCTACCTCTAAGGAAGTAATGGTCAATGCGAGGCCCCTTGCTAAGCTCTCTCAGACACTTGAAACAATGTTATTACAGAAATCCGCTTTTTGGCAGTTTCTCAGCGAGAAACAGTCATTTTGAACCTGAAACACTGTAAGTGGTTTGGTGAGTCCAATAATGAAATGAGTCTCCAACTACATAGACTCCTTTCTCCAATTTTCTGACGTTTTCAATAGCTTGCCTTAAAAATTCAGAAGGTAAAACAATGTTATTACAGAAATCCGCTTTTTGGCATTTTCTCAGCGAGAAACAGTCATTTTGTACCTGAAACACTGTAAGTGGTTTGGTGAGTCCAATAATGAAATGAGTCTCTCAAATCAACTACATAGACTCCTTTCTCCAATTTTCTAACGTTTTCAATAGCTTGCCTTAAAAAATCAGAAGGTAAAACAATGTTATTACAGAAATCCGCTTTTTGGCAGTTTCTCAGCGAGAAACAGTCATTTTGAACCTGAAACACTGTAAGTGGTTTGGTGAGTCCAATAATGAAATGAGTCTCTCAAATCAACTACATAGACACCTTTCTCCAATTTTCTGACGTTTTCAATAGCTTTCCTTAAAAAATAAGAAGGTAAAACAATGTTATTACAGAAATCCGCTTTTTGGCATTTTCTCAGCGAGAAACGGTCATTTTGTACCTGAAACACTGTAAGTGGTTTGGTGAGTCCAATAATGAAATTAGTCTCTCAAATCAACTACATAGACTAGTTTTTCCAATTTTCTAACGTTTTCAATAGCTTGCCTTAAAAAATCAGAAGGTAAAACAATGTTATTACAGAAATCCACTTTTTGGCATTTTCTCAGCGAGAAACAGTCATTTTGTACCTGAAACACTGTAAGTGGTTTGGTGAGTCCAATAATGAAATGAGTCTCTCAAATCAACTACATAGACTCCTTTCTCCAATTTTCTGACGTTTTCAATAGCTTGCCTTAAAAAATCAGAAGGTAGGATTCTTAATAGGACTAGCTGTTAATATCCCTAAAATATATCAGCACGATAACTCCTATCGGACATGACTGTTGGGTGGAGTTTGGACAGGATCGCGGGGCACCACCAAATCTACACGTCATCAGTTGTGTGCCTTGTCTTCATCAGGTGTTTCGGCCTCTTAACACAATACACCCTCTTCCAAGGTTGGCCTGCCACAGGCTGATCAGACCTGGGTGTGTGTCATATGGTGGCACCCCGTGGTCATCAAACAGCCCATGTTGCATCCCTCCGTTTCAGCCACAGCCAGTGACTGCTCCGTTCGGCTGCTTTGGCAAGTTCTTTTATTGCCTTCCGCTGGGCCTGTCCTCTGATCCCAACTTCCTTCAGGAGCCGTGTGGTGGACCTGGCTACAAAGCCTCGGCAGCCAACCTCCACTGGCCACACCTTTACGTTCCATCCCCGCGCCTCAGCATCAGCTGCTAGGTTAGCATAACGCAGCCTTTTTCTTTCGAATGCTTCGTCGATGTTATCCTCCCACGGGACAGTCAGCTCCACAATGAAGACACGCCGGCAGGACTTGGACCAGAGGACCAAATCTGGGCGCAGGTTGGTTGCTGCGATTTCTGGCGGGAAAGTGAGCCTCTGGCTGAGGTCTACCCGCATTTCCCAATCCCGGGCTGTGTCCAGTGGGCCTGAGTTTGGAGGTGATGGCTTGGTTCTCCGTTTCTCCCCTTGTCGGACGAATGTTGTCTTCCGTGGGAGGGTGGTCTGGGTTTTGAAAGGCATGGCGTTGATGGTGACCCTCTTGTCCTCAAGTTCGGCAGCCAAGCCCTTCAACACTTGGTTATGGCGCCAGGTGTATCTTCCTTGAGTCAGGCTGGTCTTGCAACCCACCAGGATGTGTTTGAGGGTTGCTGGGGCTGCACACTGCAGGCAGGCTGGGTCCTCTCCATACCAGAGATGTAGGTTGGTTGGAGAGGGCAGGACATCATAAGTGGCTCTGATGATGAAGCTGAGCCTATTAGCCTCCATGCTCCACATCTCATTCCACGTGATTTTCCTCCTCTCCACACCCTCCCACCTCATCCAGCGTCCTTGCTGGGCTTGGGAGACTGCCTTGGCACACCTGGCTGCCTCCTCCTGGTTGCGCACCTCCTCAACCACCATGTGTCGCCGTTCAGACGGAGTAGCCTTTTGCCAAGCGGGTGTTGTTGCTTCCAGGCCAAGACCCCCTCTGCCATGTTGGACTCGTCCCACTATATCCCGGTGTCTGAGGGTGGTCTTTGCCACTGCTACTGCTGCAGATGGTCTCCATTTCCTCCCTGTTGCCAGCCGCATCTCTGACGCATGGGTCCCGGGATTCTGTAAGAGTAATTTCCACCCTTGTTTTGGCACATTTGTACTCCTCCACCAGGCTTGAGATTGGAAGGGAGAGCGCTCCATTGCCATACAGGCCTATGCTGGAAAGGCATCTCGGCAGTCCAAGCCACTTCCTCACTTGGGCATTCACCAGTCTCTCAAGCCGATTGACATGAGATAAGGTGACCTCATAGATGGAAATTGGCCACATGAGGCGAGGTAGCAGCCCAAACTTAAAGCACCATAGCTTCAATTTTCCAGGGAGAGCAGTGTTGTTAATCTGCTTGAGGCCGCTGATTGTATCCTGCCTGAGTTGTTCCACCTGCTCGGAGTCTTTAAGTTCTGCGCTATACCATCGGCCAAGGCTTTTGATAGGCTTCTCCAGAACTTGTTGGGATTGGCTGGTCGTCCACATAGAACCTTGCATTGGTGAGCTTACCTTTGACAATGGAGATGCTACGGGATTTGCTGGGTTTAATCTCCATTCGTGCCCATTTGATGTTTCCCCGGAGTTTCTCCAGCAGACGTTTGGTACATGCGACCGTTGTTGTTATTGTCGTCATGTCGTCCATGTACGCCCTGATTGGGGGAAGACGAAGCCCGCTCTCAATCGTTCTCCTCCAACCACCCATCGTGATGCACGAATAAGTAGCTCCATTGCCATTGTAAACACCAGTGGCGAGATGGTGCAGCCCGCCATAATGCCTATCTCAAGGTGCTGCCAGGCAGTTGTACTATCCTGTGCTGTAACACAGAATTGGAGATCCTGGAAGTAGGCTTTGACTAGACTTGTGATGCCCTCTGGCACTTGAAAGAAGTTGAACGCTGTCCACAAGATCTCATGAGGCACTGACCCGAAGGCATTGGCAAGATCTAAAAACACCACATGCAGGTCTTTCTTCTCCTTCTTGGCCGTCTGTACTTGGTGCCAGATGACATTTGTGTGTTCCAAGCAACCTGAGAACCCAATTATCCCTGCCTTTTGCACTGAGGTGTCAACAAAGTTGTTCGCCAGCAGGAATGCTGAGAGCCTACGGGCCACGACACTGAAGAAAATCTTTCCTTCCACATTGAGAAGGCTGATCTGGCGAAACTGCTCGATGGTTGAGGAATTCTTCTCTTTGGGAATCAGGATCCCTCCTGCCCGTCGCCATGCCTTTGGTATCATTCCTTTTTCCCATGCCACTTTCATAAGCTTCCAGAGGTATTTCAAGACGCCTGGCGTGTTCTTATACACCCTGTATGGAATGCCGTTGGGCCCCGGGGCTGAAGCTGTTCTTGCCCGTTTTACTGTGCTCTCAACTTCGCTCCATGTGGGGGGCCTTGTTTCCATCTGGTGCTCAGGTGGTTGGATGGGTGGCATATCCTCCGGAATGCTGGCTGGCACATGCCTCTGTTTGTCGGAGTAGGTCTTCCGAAGATGTTCTTCCAGTTCTCTTATGGGTACTTTGAGGGTCCCAGATTTCTCCCTGACAAAGAGGTCCTTAACAAATTTATAGGGATCTCTGTAGAAGGCAGTCCTTGTTCGCTCTATCTTCTTATGTTGCCTTCTCAGGCATTCTGCTCTTCGCAGTGCTGCCAGACGCTGCTTGATGTCGCCCTGTAGTGCCCCAAGGCCTTTCCTTTCCACTTCCGTGGCCTTCTTCCATTGTTTCCTCAGGCACCTCCTTTCTTTCACGAGTCTCTGAATCTCTTGTTGTCTCCTGGACTTGAGATGAGCAGATGGTTCCTTCTGTGTCTGCAAGTTCTCACGTTTCACACCAAATCTCTCTGCTCCATAGCTATAAATGGTCTCTCCGATCTTGTCCAGTTTTTTCTCCACACCCCCTTTCAGACCTTCTAAAAGGTGGACGAGGTCTGTGTCTGTGGTTTCCCACTCCTTTTTCTGACAGGATTTAGGCCACAAGATTTGAGGTTTTCGTCCAGTCAGCCTCCGCTCTACTGCTGTCTGTGGCTGGATGGGCTCTGGGCTGATGTTCATAAATGGATCTGTGCTTGATTGAGCTTCGTCTGGGGTTCTGATACCCTGTGGACTGTGGTGAATATCCTGCCACTGGGCTTCACTCGACTGATTTGCCCTACCTCTAAGGAAGTAATGGTCAATGCGAGGCCCCTTGCTAAGCTCTCTCAGACACTTGAAACAATGTTATTACAGAAATCCGCTTTTTGGCAGTTTCTCAGCGAGAAACAGTCATTTTGAACCTGAAACACTGTAAGTGGTTTGGTGAGTCCAATAATGAAATGAGTCTCTCAAATCAACTACATAGACTCCTTTCTCCAATTTTCTGACGTTTTCAATAGCTTGCCTTGAAAAATCAGAAGGTAAATCAATGTTATGACAGAAATCCGCTTTTTGGCCTTTTCTCAGCGAGAAACAGTCATTTTGTACCTGAAACACTGTAAGTGGTTTGGTGCGTCCAATAATGAAATGAGTCTCTCAAATCAACTACATAGACTCCTTTCTCCAATTTTCTGACGTTTTCAATAGCTTGCCTTAAAAAATCAGAAGGTAAATCAATGTTATGACAGAAATCCGCTTTTTGGCATTTTCTCAGCGAGAAACAGTAATTTTGTACCTGAAACACTGTAAGTGGTTTGGTGCGTCCAATAATGAAATTAGTCTCTCAAATCAACTACATAGACTAGTTTTTCCAATTTTCTAACGTTTTCAATAGCTTGCCTTAAAAAATCAGAAGGTAAAACAATGTTATTACAGAAATCCACTTTTTGGCATTTTCTCAGCGAGAAACAGTCATTTTGTACCTGAAACACTGTAAGTGGTTTGGTGAGTCCAATAATGAAATTAGTCTCTCAAATCAACTACATAGACTAGTTTTTCCAATTTTCTAACGTTTTCAATAGCTTGCCTTAAAAAATCAGAAGGTAAAACAATGTTATTACAGAAATCCACTTTTTGGCATTTTCTCAGCGAGAAACGGTCATTTTGTACCTGAAACACTGTAAGTGGTTTGGTGAGTCCAATAATGAAATGAGTCTCTCAAATCAACTACATAGTCTCCTTTCTCCAATTTTCTGACTTTTCAATAGCTTGCCTTGAAAAATCAGAAGGTAAATCAATGTTATGACAGAAATCCGCTTTTTGGCATTTTCTCAGCGAGAAACAGTCATTTTGTACCTGAAACACTGTAAGTGGTTTGGTGAGTCCAATAATGAAATGAGTCTCTCAAATCAACTACATAGACACCTTTCTCCAATTTTCTAACATTTTCAATAGCTTGCCTTGAAAAATCAGAAGGTAAATCAATGTTATGACAGAAATCCGCTTTTTGGCATTTTCTCAGCGAGAAACAGTCATTTTGTACCTGAAACACTGTAAGTGGTTTGGTGAGTCCAATAATGAAATGAGTCTCTCAAATCAACTACATAGACTCCTTTTTCCAATTTTCTAACGTTTTCAATAGCTTGCCTTAAAAAATCAGAAGGTAAATCAATGTTATGACAGAAATCCGCTTTTTGGCATTTTCTCAGCGAGAAACAGTCATTTTGTACCTGAAACACTGTAAGTGGTTTGGTGAGTCCAATAATGAAATGAATCTCTCAAATCAACTACATAGACACCTTTCTCCAATTTTCTGACGTTTTCAATAGCTTGCCTTGAAAAATCAGAAGGTAAATCAATGTTATGACAGAAATCCGCTTTTTGGCATTTTCTCAGCGAGAAACAGTCATTTTGTACCTGAAACACTGTAAGTGGTTTGGTGAGTCCAATAATGAAATGAGTCTCTCAAATCAACTACATAGTCTCCTTTCTCCAATTTTCTGACTTTTCAATAGCTTGCCTTGAAAAATCAGAAGGTAAATCAATGTTATGACAGAAATCCGCTTTTTGGCATTTTCTCAGCGAGAAACAGTCATTTTGTACCTGAAACACTGTAAGTGGTTTGGTGAGTCCAATAATGAAATGAATCCCTCAAATCAACTTCATAGACACCTTTCTCCAATTTTCTGACGTTTTCAATAGCTTGCCTTGAAAAATCAGAAGGTAAAACAATGTTATGACAGAAATCCGCTTTTTGGCATTTTCTCAGCGAGAAACAGTCATTTTGTACCTGAAACACTGTAAGTGGTTTGGTGAGTCCAATAATGAAATGAGTCGCTCAAATCAACTACATAGACACCTTTCTCCAATTTTCTAACGTTTTCAATAGCTTGCCTTAAAAAATCAGAAGGTAAATCAATGTTATGACAGAAATCCGCTTTTTGGCATTTTCTCAGCGAGAAACAGTCATTTTGTACCTGAAACACTGTAAGTGGTTTGGTGAGTCCAATAATGAAATTAATCTCTCAATTCAACTACATAGACACCTTTCTCCAATTTTCTAACGTTTTCAATAGCTTGCCTTAAAAAATCAGAAGGTAAATCAATGTTATGACAGAAATCCGCTTTTTGGCATTTTCTCAGCGAGAAACAGTCATTTTGTACCTGAAACACTGTAAGTGGTTTGGTGAGTCCAATAATGAAATGAGTCGCTCAAATCAACTACATAGACACCTTTCTCCAATTTTCTAACGTTTTCAATAGCTTGCCTTAAAAAATCAGAAGGTAAATCAATGTTATGACAGAAATCCGCTTTTTGGCATTTTCTCAGCGAGAAACAGTCATTTTGTACCTGAAACACTGTAAGTGGTTTGGTGAGTCCAATAATGAAATGAGTCGCTCAAATCAACTACATAGACACCTTTCTCCAATTTTCTAACGTTTTCAATAGCTTGCCTTAAAAAATCAGAAGGTAAATCAATGTTATGACAGAAATCCGCTTTTTGGCATTTTCTCAGCGAGAAACAGTCATTTTGTACCTGAAACACTGTAAGTGGTTTGGTGAGTCCAATAATGAAATGAGTCGCTCAAATCAACTACATAGACACCTTTCTCCAATTTTCTAACGTTTTCAATAGCTTGCCTTAAAAAATCAGAAGGTAAATCAATGTTATGACAGAAATCCGCTTTTTGGCATTTTCTCAGCGAGAAACAGTCATTTTGTACCTGAAACACTGTAAGTGGTTTGGTGAGTCCAATAATGAAACGAGTCTCTCAAATCAACTACATAGACACCTTTCTCCAATTTTCTTACATTTTCAATAGCTTGCCTTGAAAAATCAGAAGGTAAATCAATGTTATGATAGAAATCCGCTTTTTGGCATTTTCTCAGCGAGAAACAGTCATTTTGTACCTGAAACACTGTAAGTGGTTTGGTGAGTCCAATAATGAAATGAGTCGCTCAAATCAACTACATAGACACCTTTCTCCAATTTTCTAACGTTTTCAATAGCTTGCCTTAAAAAATCACAAGGTAAATCAATGTTATGACAGAAATCCGCTTTTTGGCATTTTCTCAGCGAGAAACAGTCATTTTGTACCTGAAACACTGTAAGTGGTTTGGTGAGTCCAATAATGAAATGAGTCGCTCAAATCAACTACATAGACACCTTTCTCCAATTTTCTAACGTTTTCAATAGCTTGCCTTAAAAAATCAGAAGGTAAATCAATGTTATGACAGAAATCCGCTTTTTGGCATTTTCTCAGCGAGAAACAGTCATTTTGTACCTGAAACACTGTAAGTGGTTTGGTGAGTCCAATAATGAAATGAGTCGCTCAAATCAACTACATAGACACCTTTCTCCAATTTTCTAACGTTTTCAATAGCTTGCCTTAAAAAATCAGAAGGTAAATCAATGTTATGACAGAAATCCGCTTTTTGGCATTTTCTCAGCGAGAAACAGTCATTTTGTACCTGAAACACTGTAAGTGGTTTGGTGAGTCCAATAATGAAATGAGTCGCTCAAATCAACTACATAGACACCTTTCTCCAATTTTCTAACGTTTTCAATAGCTTGCCTTAAAAAATCAGAAGGTAAATCAATGTTATGACAGAAATCCGCTTTTTGGCATTTTCTCAGCGAGAAACAGTCATTTTGTACCTGAAACACTGTAAGTGGTTTGGTGAGTCCAATAATGAAACGAGTCTCTCAAATCAACTACATAGACACCTTTCTCCAATTTTCTAACATTTTCAATAGCTTGCCTTGAAAAATCAGAAGGTAAATCAATGTTATGATAGAAATCCGCTTTTTGGCATTTTCTCAGCGAGAAACAGTCATTTTGTACCTGAAACACTGTAAGTGGTTTGGTGAGTCCAATAATGAAATGAGTCGCTCAAATCAACTACATAGACACCTTTCTCCAATTTTCTAACGTTTTCAATAGCTTGCCTTAAAAAATCACAAGGTAAAACAATGTTATGACAGAAATCCGCTTTTTGGCATTTTCTCAGCGAGAAACAGTCATTTTGTACCTGAAACACTGTAAGTGGTTTGGTGAGTCCAATAATGAAATGAATCTCTCAATTCAACTACATAGACACCTTTCTCCAATTTTCTAACGTTTTCAATAGCTTGCCTTAAAAAATCAGAAGGTAAATCAATGTTATGACAGAAATCCGCTTTTTGGCATTTTCTCAGCGAGAAACAGTCATTTTGTACCTGAAACACTGTAAGTGGTTTGGTGAGTCCAATAATGAAATGAGTCGCTCAAATCAACTACATAGACACCTTTCTCCAATCTTCTAACGTTTTCAATAGCTTGCCTTAAAAAATCAGAAGGTAAATCAATGTTATGACAGAAATCCGCTTTTTGGCATTTTCTCAGCGAGAAACAGTCATTTTGTACCTGAAACACTGTAAGTGGTTTGGTGAGTCCAATAATGAAATGAGTCGCTCAAATCAACTACATAGACACATTTCTCCAATTTTCTAACGTTTTCAATAGCTTGCCTTAAAAAATCAGAAGGTAAATCAATGTTATGACAGAAATCCGCTTTTTGGCATTTTCTCAGCGAGAAACAGTCATTTTGTACCTGAAACACTGTAAGTGGTTTGGTGAGTCCAATAATGAAATGAGTCCCTCAAATCAACTACAGAGACTCCTTTCTCCAATTTTCTAACGTTTTCAATAGCTTGCCTTAAAAAATCAGAAGGTAAATCAATGTTATGACAGAAATCCGCTTTTTGGCATTTTCTCAGCGAGAAACAGTCATTTTGTACCTGAAACACTGTAAGTGGTTTGGTGAGTCCAATAATGAAATGAGTCGCTCAAATCAACTACATAGACACCTTTCTCCAATTTTCTAACGTTTTCAATAGCTTGCCTTAAAAAATCAGAAGGTAAATCAATGTTATGACAGAAATCCGCTTTTTGGCATTTTCTCAGCGAGAAACAGTCATTTTGTACCTGAAACACTGTAAGTGGTTTGGTGAGTCCAATAATGAAATGAGTCGCTCAAATCAACTACATAGACACCTTTCTCCAATTTTCTAACGTTTTCAATAGCTTGCCTTAAAAAATCAGAAGGTAAATCAATGTTATGACAGAAATCCGCTTTTTGGCATTTTCTCAGCGAGAAACAGTCATTTTGTACCTGAAACACTGTAAGTGGTTTGGTGAGTCCAATAATGAAATGAGTCGCTCAAATCAACTACATAGACACCTTTCTCCAATTTTCTAACGTTTTCAATAGCTTGCCTTAAAAAATCACAAGGTAAAACAATGTTATGACAGAAATCCGCTTTTTGGCATTTTCTCAGCGAGAAACAGTCATTTTGTACCTGAAACACTGTAAGTGGTTTGGTGAGTCCAATAATGAAATGAATCTCTCAATTCAACTACATAGACACCTTTCTCCAATTTTCTAACGTTTTCAATAGCTTGCCTTAAAAAATCAGAAGGTAAATCAATGTTATGACAGAAATCCGCTTTTTGGCATTTTCTCAGCGAGAAACAGTCATTTTGTACCTGAAACACTGTAAGTGGTTTGGTGAGTCCAATAATGAAATGAGTCGCTCAAATCAACTACATAGACACCTTTCTCCAATTTTCTAACGTTTTCAATAGCTTGCCTTAAAAAATCAGAAGGTAAATCAATGTTATGACAGAAATCCGCTTTTTGGCATTTTCTCAGCGAGAAACAGTCATTTTGTACCTGAAACACTGTAAGTGGTTTGGTGAGTCCAATAATGAAATGAGTCGCTCAAATCAACTACATAGACACATTTCTCCAATTTTCTAACGTTTTCAATAGCTTGCCTTAAAAAATCAGAAGGTAAATCAATGTTATGACAGAAATCCGCTTTTTGGCATTTTCTCAGCGAGAAACAGTCATTTTGTACCTGAAACACTGTAAGTGGTTTGGTGAGTCCAATAATGAAACGAGTCTCTCAAATCAACTACATAGACACCTTTCTCCAATTTTCTAACATTTTCAATAGCTTGCCTTGAAAAATCAGAAGGTAAATCAATGTTATGATAGAAATCCGCTTTTTGGCATTTTCTCAGCGAGAAACAGTCATTTTGTACCTGAAACACTGTAAGTGGTTTGGTGAGTCCAATAATGAAATGAGTCGCTCAAATCAACTACATAGACACCTTTCTCCAATTTTCTAACGTTTTCAATAGCTTGCCTTAAAAAATCACAAGGTAAATCAATGTTATGACAGAAATCCGCTTTTTGGCATTTTCTCAGCGAGAAACAGTCATTTTGTACCTGAAACACTGTAAGTGGTTTGGTGAGTCCAATAATGAAATGAGTCGCTCAAATCAACTACATAGACACCTTTCTCCAATTTTCTAACGTTTTCAATAGCTTGCCTTAAAAAATCAGAAGGTAAATCAATGTTATGACAGAAATCCGCTTTTTGGCATTTTCTCAGCGAGAAACAGTCATTTTGTACCTGAAACACTGTAAGTGGTTTGGTGAGTCCAATAATGAAATGAGTCGCTCAAATCAACTACATAGACACCTTTCTCCAATTTTCTAACGTTTTCAATAGCTTGCCTTAAAAAATCAGAAGGTAAATCAATGTTATGACAGAAATCCGCTTTTTGGCATTTTCTCAGCGAGAAACAGTCATTTTGTACCTGAAACACTGTAAGTGGTTTGGTGAGTCCAATAATGAAATGAGTCGCTCAAATCAACTACATAGACACCTTTCTCCAATTTTCTAACGTTTTCAATAGCTTGCCTTAAAAAATCAGAAGGTAAATCAATGTTATGACAGAAATCCGCTTTTTGGCATTTTCTCAGCGAGAAACAGTCATTTTGTACCTGAAACACTGTAAGTGGTTTGGTGAGTCCAATAATGAAACGAGTCTCTCAAATCAACTACATAGACACCTTTCTCCAATTTTCTTACATTTTCAATAGCTTGCCTTGAAAAATCAGAAGGTAAATCAATGTTATGATAGAAATCCGCTTTTTGGCATTTTCTCAGCGAGAAACAGTCATTTTGTACCTGAAACACTGTAAGTGGTTTGGTGAGTCCAATAATGAAATGAGTCGCTCAAATCAACTACATAGACACCTTTCTCCAATTTTCTAACGTTTTCAATAGCTTGCCTTAAAAAATCACAAGGTAAAACAATGTTATGACAGAAATCCGCTTTTTGGCATTTTCTCAGCGAGAAACAGTCATTTTGTACCTGAAACACTGTAAGTGGTTTGGTGAGTCCAATAATGAAATGAATCTCTCAATTCAACTACATAGACACCTTTCTCCAATTTTCTAACGTTTTCAATAGCTTGCCTTAAAAAATCAGAAGGTAAATCAATGTTATGACAGAAATCCGCTTTTTGGCATTTTCTCAGCGAGAAACAGTCATTTTGTACCTGAAACACTGTAAGTGGTTTGGTGAGTCCAATAATGAAATGAGTCGCTCAAATCAACTACATAGACACCTTTCTCCAATTTTCTAACGTTTTCAATAGCTTGCCTTAAAAAATCAGAAGGTAAATCAATGTTATGACAGAAATCCGCTTTTTGGCATTTTCTCAGCGAGAAACAGTCATTTTGTACCTGAAACACTGTAAGTGGTTTGGTGAGTCCAATAATGAAATGAGTCGCTCAAATCAACTACATAGACACCTTTCTCCAATTTTCTAACGTTTTCAATAGCTTGCCTTAAAAAATCAGAAGGTAAATCAATGTTATGACAGAAATCCGCTTTTTGGCATTTTCTCAGCGAGAAACAGTCATTTTGTACCTGAAACACTGTAAGTGGTTTGGTGAGTCCAATAATGAAACGAGTCTCTCAAATCAACTACATAGACACCTTTCTCCAATTTTCTAACATTTTCAATAGCTTGCCTTGAAAAATCAGAAGGTAAATCAATGTTATGATAGAAATCCGCTTTTTGGCATTTTCTCAGCGAGAAACAGTCATTTTGTACCTGAAACACTGTAAGTGGTTTGGTGAGTCCAATAATGAAATGAGTCGCTCAAATCAACTACATAGACACCTTTCTCCAATTTTCTAACGTTTTCAATAGCTTGCCTTAAAAAATCACAAGGTAAAACAATGTTATGACAGAAATCCGCTTTTTGGCATTTTCTCAGCGAGAAACAGTCATTTTGTACCTGAAACACTGTAAGTGGTTTGGTGAGTCCAATAATGAAATGAATCTCTCAATTCAACTACATAGACACCTTTCTCCAATTTTCTAACGTTTTCAATAGCTTGCCTTAAAAAATCAGAAGGTAAATCAATGTTATGACAGAAATCCGCTTTTTGGCATTTTCTCAGCGAGAAACAGTCATTTTGTACCTGAAACACTGTAAGTGGTTTGGTGAGTCCAATAATGAAATGAGTCGCTCAAATCAACTACATAGACACCTTTCTCCAATCTTCTAACGTTTTCAATAGCTTGCCTTAAAAAATCAGAAGGTAAATCAATGTTATGACAGAAATCCGCTTTTTGGCATTTTCTCAGCGAGAAACAGTCATTTTGTACCTGAAACACTGTAAGTGGTTTGGTGAGTCCAATAATGAAATGAGTCGCTCAAATCAACTACATAGACACATTTCTCCAATTTTCTAACGTTTTCAATAGCTTGCCTTAAAAAATCAGAAGGTAAATCAATATTATGACAGAAATCCGCTTTTTGGCATTTTCTCAGCGAGAAACAGTCATTTTGTACCTGAAACACTGTAAGTGGTTTGGTGAGTCCAATAATGAAACGAGTCTCTCAAATCAACTACATAGTCTCCTTTCTCCAATGTTCTGACATTTTCAATAGCTTGCCTTGAAAAATCAGAAGGTAAATCAATGTTATGATAGAAATCCGCTTTTTGGCATTTTCTCAGCGAGAAACAGTCATTTTGTACCTGAAACACTGTAAGTGGTTTGGTGAGTCCAATAATGAAATGAGTCTCTCAAATCAACTACATAGACACCTTTCTCCAATTTTCTAACATTTTCAATAGCTTGCCTTGAAAAATCAGAAGGTAAATCAATGTTATGACAGAAATCCGCTTTTTGGCAGTTTCTCAGCGAGAAACAGTCATTTTGTACCTGAAACACTGTAAGTGGTTTGGTGAGTCCAATAATGAAATGAGTCCCTCAAATCAACTACAGAGACTCCTTTCTCCAATTTTCTAACGTTTTCAATAGCTTGCCTTAAAAAATCAGAAGGTAAATCAATGTTATGACAGAAATCCGCTTTTTGGCATTTTCTCAGCGAGAAACAGTCATTTTGTACCTGAAACACTGTAAGTGGTTTGGTGAGTCCAATAATGAAATGAGTCGCTCAAATCAACTACATAGACACCTTTCTCCAATTTTCTAACGTTTTCAATAGCTTGCCTTAAAAAATCAGAAGGTAAATCAATGTTATGACAGAAATCCGCTTTTTGGCATTTTCTCAGCGAGAAACAGTCATTTTGTACCTGAAACACTGTAAGTGGTTTGGTGAGTCCAATAATGAAATGAGTCGCTCAAATCAACTACATAGACACCTTTCTCCAATTTTCTAACGTTTTCAATAGCTTGCCTTAAAAAATCAGAAGGTAAATCAATGTTATGACAGAAATCCGCTTTTTGGCATTTTCTCAGCGAGAAACAGTCATTTTGTACCTGAAACACTGTAAGTGGTTTGGTGAGTCCAATAATGAAACGAGTCTCTCAAATCAACTACATAGACACCTTTCTCCAATTTTCTAACATTTTCAATAGCTTGCCTTGAAAAATCAGAAGGTAAATCAATGTTATGATAGAAATCCGCTTTTTGGCATTTTCTCAGCGAGAAACAGTCATTTTGTACCTGAAACACTGTAAGTGGTTTGGTGAGTCCAATAATGAAATGAGTCGCTCAAATCAACTACATAGACACCTTTCTCCAATTTTCTAACGTTTTCAATAGCTTGCCTTAAAAAATCACAAGGTAAAACAATGTTATGACAGAAATCCGCTTTTTGGCATTTTCTCAGCGAGAAACAGTCATTTTGTACCTGAAACACTGTAAGTGGTTTGGTGAGTCCAATAATGAAATGAATCTCTCAATTCAACTACATAGACACCTTTCTCCAATTTTCTAACGTTTTCAATAGCTTGCCTTAAAAAATCAGAAGGTAAATCAATGTTATGACAGAAATCCGCTTTTTGGCATTTTCTCAGCGAGAAACAGTCATTTTGTACCTGAAACACTGTAAGTGGTTTGGTGAGTCCAATAATGAAACGAGTCTCTCAAATCAACTACATAGTCTCCTTTCTCCAATGTTCTGACATTTTCAATAGCTTGCCTTGAAAAATCAGAAGGTAAATCAATGTTATGATAGAAATCCGCTTTTTGGCATTTTCTCAGCGAGAAACAGTCATTTTGTACCTGAAACACTGTAAGTGGTTTGGTGAGTCCAATAATGAAATGAGTCTCTCAAATCAACTACATAGACACCTTTCTCCAATTTTCTAACATTTTCAATAGCTTGCCTTGAAAAATCAGAAGGTAAATCAATGTTATGACAGAAATCCGCTTTTTGGCAGTTTCTCAGCGAGAAACAGTCATTTTGTACCTGAAACACTGTAAGTGGTTTGGTGAGTCCAATAATGAAATGAGTCCCTCAAATCAACTACAGAGACTCCTTTCTCCAATTTTCTAACGTTTTCAATAGCTTGCCTTAAAAAATCAGAAGGTAAATCAATGTTATGACAGAAATCCGCTTTTTGGCATTTTCTCAGCGAGAAACAGTCATTTTGTACCTGAAACACTGTAAGTGGTTTGGTGAGTCCAATAATGAAATGAGTCGCTCAAATCAACTACATAGACACCTTTCTCCAATTTTCTAACGTTTTCAATAGCTTGCCTTAAAAAATCAGAAGGTAAATCAATGTTATGACAGAAATCCGCTTTTTGGCATTTTCTCAGCGAGAAACAGTCATTTTGTACCTGAAACACTGTAAGTGGTTTGGTGAGTCCAATAATGAAATGAGTCGCTCAAATCAACTACATAGACACCTTTCTCCAATTTTCTAACGTTTTCAATAGCTTGCCTTAAAAAATCAGAAGGTAAATCAATGTTATGACAGAAATCCGCTTTTTGGCATTTTCTCAGCGAGAAACAGTCATTTTGTACCTGAAACACTGTAAGTGGTTTGGTGAGTCCAATAATGAAACGAGTCTCTCAAATCAACTACATAGACACCTTTCTCCAATTTTCTTACATTTTCAATAGCTTGCCTTGAAAAATCAGAAGGTAAATCAATGTTATGATAGAAATCCGCTTTTTGGCATTTTCTCAGCGAGAAACAGTCATTTTGTACCTGAAACACTGTAAGTGGTTTGGTGAGTCCAATAATGAAATGAGTCGCTCAAATCAACTACATAGACACCTTTCTCCAATTTTCTAACGTTTTCAATAGCTTGCCTTAAAAAATCAGAAGGTAAAACAATGTTATGACAGAAATCCGCTTTTTGGCATTTTCTCAGCGAGAAACAGTCATTTTGTACCTGAAACACTGTAAGTGGTTTGGTGAGTCCAATAATGAAATGAATCTCTCAATTCAACTACATAGACACCTTTCTCCAATTTTCTAACGTTTTCAATAGCTTGCCTTAAAAAATCAGAAGGTAAATCAATGTTATGACAGAAATCCGCTTTTTGGCATTTTCTCAGCGAGAAACAGTCATTTTGTACCTGAAACACTGTAAGTGGTTTGGTGAGTCCAATAATGAAATGAGTCGCTCAAATCAACTACATAGACACCTTTCTCCAATTTTCTAACGTTTTCAATAGCTTGCCTTAAAAAATCAGAAGGTAAATCAATGTTATGACAGAAATCCGCTTTTTGGCATTTTCTCAGCGAGAAACAGTCATTTTGTACCTGAAACACTGTAAGTGGTTTGGTGAGTCCAATAATGAAATGAGTCGCTCAAATCAACTACATAGACACCTTTCTCCAATTTTCTAACGTTTTCAATAGCTTGCCTTAAAAAATCAGAAGGTAAATCAATGTTATGACAGAAATCCGCTTTTTGGCATTTTCTCAGCGAGAAACAGTCATTTTGTACCTGAAACACTGTAAGTGGTTTGGTGAGTCCAATAATGAAACGAGTCTCTCAAATCAACTACATAGACACCTTTCTCCAATTTTCTTACATTTTCAATAGCTTGCCTTGAAAAATCAGAAGGTAAATCAATGTTATGATAGAAATCCGCTTTTTGGCATTTTCTCAGCGAGAAACAGTCATTTTGTACCTGAAACACTGTAAGTGGTTTGGTGAGTCCAATAATGAAATGAGTCGCTCAAATCAACTACATAGACACCTTTCTCCAATTTTCTAACGTTTTCAATAGCTTGCCTTAAAAAATCACAAGGTAAAACAATGTTATGACAGAAATCCGCTTTTTGGCATTTTCTCAGCGAGAAACAGTCATTTTGTACCTGAAACACTGTAAGTGGTTTGGTGAGTCCAATAATGAAATGAATCTCTCAATTCAACTACATAGACACCTTTCTCCAATTTTCTAACGTTTTCAATAGCTTGCCTTAAAAAATCAGAAGGTAAATCAATGTTATGACAGAAATCCGCTTTTTGGCATTTTCTCAGCGAGAAACAGTCATTTTGTACCTGAAACACTGTAAGTGGTTTGGTGAGTCCAATAATGAAATGAGTCGCTCAAATCAACTACATAGACACCTTTCTCCAATTTTCTAACGTTTTCAATAGCTTGCCTTAAAAAATCAGAAGGTAAATCAATGTTATGACAGAAATCCGCTTTTTGGCATTTTCTCAGCGAGAAACAGTCATTTTGTACCTGAAACACTGTAAGTGGTTTGGTGAGTCCAATAATGAAATGAGTCGCTCAAATCAACTACATAGACACCTTTCTCCAATTTTCTAACGTTTTCAATAGCTTGCCTTAAAAAATCAGAAGGTAAATCAATGTTATGACAGAAATCCGCTTTTTGGCATTTTCTCAGCGAGAAACAGTCATTTTGTACCTGAAACACTGTAAGTGGTTTGGTGAGTCCAATAATGAAACGAGTCTCTCAAATCAACTACATAGACACCTTTCTCCAATTTTCTAACATTTTCAATAGCTTGCCTTGAAAAATCAGAAGGTAAATCAATGTTATGATAGAAATCCGCTTTTTGGCATTTTCTCAGCGAGAAACAGTCATTTTGTACCTGAAACACTGTAAGTGGTTTGGTGAGTCCAATAATGAAATGAGTCGCTCAAATCAACTACATAGACACCTTTCTCCAATTTTCTAACGTTTTCAATAGCTTGCCTTAAAAAATCACAAGGTAAAACAATGTTATGACAGAAATCCGCTTTTTGGCATTTTCTCAGCGAGAAACAGTCATTTTGTACCTGAAACACTGTAAGTGGTTTGGTGAGTCCAATAATGAAATGAATCTCTCAATTCAACTACATAGACACCTTTCTCCAATTTTCTAACGTTTTCAATAGCTTGCCTTAAAAAATCAGAAGGTAAATCAATGTTATGACAGAAATCCGCTTTTTGGCATTTTCTCAGCGAGAAACAGTCATTTTGTACCTGAAACACTGTAAGTGGTTTGGTGAGTCCAATAATGAAATGAGTCGCTCAAATCAACTACATAGACACCTTTCTCCAATCTTCTAACGTTTTCAATAGCTTGCCTTAAAAAATCAGAAGGTAAATCAATGTTATGACAGAAATCCGCTTTTTGGCATTTTCTCAGCGAGAAACAGTCATTTTGTACCTGAAACACTGTAAGTGGTTTGGTGAGTCCAATAATGAAATGAGTCGCTCAAATCAACTACATAGACACATTTCTCCAATTTTCTAACGTTTTCAATAGCTTGCCTTAAAAAATCAGAAGGTAAATCAATATTATGACAGAAATCCGCTTTTTGGCATTTTCTCAGCGAGAAACAGTCATTTTGTACCTGAAACACTGTAAGTGGTTTGGTGAGTCCAATAATGAAACGAGTCTCTCAAATCAACTACATAGTCTCCTTTCTCCAATGTTCTGACATTTTCAATAGCTTGCCTTGAAAAATCAGAAGGTAAATCAATGTTATGATAGAAATCCGCTTTTTGGCATTTTCTCAGCGAGAAACAGTCATTTTGTACCTGAAACACTGTAAGTGGTTTGGTGAGTCCAATAATGAAATGAGTCTCTCAAATCAACTACATAGACACCTTTCTCCAATTTTCTAACATTTTCAATAGCTTGCCTTGAAAAATCAGAAGGTAAATCAATGTTATGACAGAAATCCGCTTTTTGGCAGTTTCTCAGCGAGAAACAGTCATTTTGTACCTGAAACACTGTAAGTGGTTTGGTGAGTCCAATAATGAAATGAGTCCCTCAAATCAACTACAGAGACTCCTTTCTCCAATTTTCTAACGTTTTCAATAGCTTGCCTTAAAAAATCAGAAGGTAAATCAATGTTATGACAGAAATCCGCTTTTTGGCATTTTCTCAGCGAGAAACAGTCATTTTGTACCTGAAACACTGTAAGTGGTTTGGTGAGTCCAATAATGAAATGAGTCGCTCAAATCAACTACATAGACACCTTTCTCCAATTTTCTAACGTTTTCAATAGCTTGCCTTAAAAAATCAGAAGGTAAATCAATGTTATGACAGAAATCCGCTTTTTGGCATTTTCTCAGCGAGAAACAGTCATTTTGTACCTGAAACACTGTAAGTGGTTTGGTGAGTCCAATAATGAAATGAGTCGCTCAAATCAACTACATAGACACCTTTCTCCAATTTTCTAACGTTTTCAATAGCTTGCCTTAAAAAATCAGAAGGTAAATCAATGTTATGACAGAAATCCGCTTTTTGGCATTTTCTCAGCGAGAAACAGTCATTTTGTACCTGAAACACTGTAAGTGGTTTGGTGAGTCCAATAATGAAACGAGTCTCTCAAATCAACTACATAGACACCTTTCTCCAATTTTCTAACATTTTCAATAGCTTGCCTTGAAAAATCAGAAGGTAAATCAATGTTATGATAGAAATCCGCTTTTTGGCATTTTCTCAGCGAGAAACAGTCATTTTGTACCTGAAACACTGTAAGTGGTTTGGTGAGTCCAATAATGAAATGAGTCGCTCAAATCAACTACATAGACACCTTTCTCCAATTTTCTAACGTTTTCAATAGCTTGCCTTAAAAAATCACAAGGTAAAACAATGTTATGACAGAAATCCGCTTTTTGGCATTTTCTCAGCGAGAAACAGTCATTTTGTACCTGAAACACTGTAAGTGGTTTGGTGAGTCCAATAATGAAATGAATCTCTCAATTCAACTACATAGACACCTTTCTCCAATTTTCTAACGTTTTCAATAGCTTGCCTTAAAAAATCAGAAGGTAAATCAATGTTATGACAGAAATCCGCTTTTTGGCATTTTCTCAGCGAGAAACAGTCATTTTGTACCTGAAACACTGTAAGTGGTTTGGTGAGTCCAATAATGAAATGAGTCGCTCAAATCAACTACATAGACACCTTTCTCCAATTTTCTAACGTTTTCAATAGCTTGCCTTAAAAAATCAGAAGGTAAATCAATGTTATGACAGAAATCCGCTTTTTGGCATTTTCTCAGCGAGAAACAGTCATTTTGTACCTGAAACACTGTAAGTGGTTTGGTGAGTCCAATAATGAAATGAGTCGCTCAAATCAACTACATAGACACATTTCTCCAATTTTCTAACGTTTTCAATAGCTTGCCTTAAAAAATCAGAAGGTAAATCAATGTTATGACAGAAATCCGCTTTTTGGCATTTTCTCAGCGAGAAACAGTCATTTTGTACCTGAAACACTGTAAGTGGTTTGGTGAGTCCAATAATGAAACGAGTCTCTCAAATCAACTACATAGTCTCCTTTCTCCAATGTTCTGACATTTTCAATAGCTTGCCTTGAAAAATCAGAAGGTAAATCAATGTTATGATAGAAATCCGCTTTTTGGCATTTTCTCAGCGAGAAACAGTCATTTTGTACCTGAAACACTGTAAGTGGTTTGGTGAGTCCAATAATGAAATGAGTCTCTCAAATCAACTACATAGACACCTTTCTCCAATTTTCTAACATTTTCAATAGCTTGCCTTGAAAAATCAGAAGGTAAATCAATGTTATGACAGAAATCCGCTTTTTGGCAGTTTCTCAGCGAGAAACAGTCATTTTGTACCTGAAACACTGTAAGTGGTTTGGTGAGTCCAATAATGAAATGAGTCCCTCAAATCAACTACAGAGACTCCTTTCTCCAATTTTCTAACGTTTTCAATAGCTTGCCTTAAAAAATCAGAAGGTAAATCAATGTTATGACAGAAATCCGCTTTTTGGCATTTTCTCAGCGAGAAACAGTCATTTTGTACCTGAAACACTGTAAGTGGTTTGGTGAGTCCAATAATGAAATGAGTCGCTCAAATCAACTACATAGACACCTTTCTCCAATTTTCTAACGTTTTCAATAGCTTGCCTTAAAAAATCAGAAGGTAAATCAATGTTATGACAGAAATCCGCTTTTTGGCATTTTCTCAGCGAGAAACAGTCATTTTGTACCTGAAACACTGTAAGTGGTTTGGTGAGTCCAATAATGAAATGAGTCGCTCAAATCAACTACATAGACACCTTTCTCCAATTTTCTAACGTTTTCAATAGCTTGCCTTAAAAAATCAGAAGGTAAATCAATGTTATGACAGAAATCCGCTTTTTGGCATTTTCTCAGCGAGAAACAGTCATTTTGTACCTGAAACACTGTAAGTGGTTTGGTGAGTCCAATAATGAAACGAGTCTCTCAAATCAACTACATAGACACCTTTCTCCAATTTTCTTACATTTTCAATAGCTTGCCTTGAAAAATCAGAAGGTAAATCAATGTTATGATAGAAATCCGCTTTTTGGCATTTTCTCAGCGAGAAACAGTCATTTTGTACCTGAAACACTGTAAGTGGTTTGGTGAGTCCAATAATGAAATGAGTCGCTCAAATCAACTACATAGACACCTTTCTCCAATTTTCTAACGTTTTCAATAGCTTGCCTTAAAAAATCAGAAGGTAAAACAATGTTATGACAGAAATCCGCTTTTTGGCATTTTCTCAGCGAGAAACAGTCATTTTGTACCTGAAACACTGTAAGTGGTTTGGTGAGTCCAATAATGAAATGAATCTCTCAATTCAACTACATAGACACCTTTCTCCAATTTTCTAACGTTTTCAATAGCTTGCCTTAAAAAATCAGAAGGTAAATCAATGTTATGACAGAAATCCGCTTTTTGGCATTTTCTCAGCGAGAAACAGTCATTTTGTACCTGAAACACTGTAAGTGGTTTGGTGAGTCCAATAATGAAATGAGTCGCTCAAATCAACTACATAGACACCTTTCTCCAATTTTCTAACGTTTTCAATAGCTTGCCTTAAAAAATCAGAAGGTAAATCAATGTTATGACAGAAATCCGCTTTTTGGCATTTTCTCAGCGAGAAACAGTCATTTTGTACCTGAAACACTGTAAGTGGTTTGGTGAGTCCAATAATGAAATGAGTCGCTCAAATCAACTACATAGACACCTTTCTCCAATTTTCTAACGTTTTCAATAGCTTGCCTTAAAAAATCAGAAGGTAAATCAATGTTATGACAGAAATCCGCTTTTTGGCATTTTCTCAGCGAGAAACAGTCATTTTGTACCTGAAACACTGTAAGTGGTTTGGTGAGTCCAATAATGAAACGAGTCTCTCAAATCAACTACATAGACACCTTTCTCCAATTTTCTAACATTTTCAATAGCTTGCCTTAAAAAATCAGAAGGTAAATCAATGTTATGACAGAAATCCGCTTTTTGGCATTTTCTCAGCGAGAAACAGTCATTTTGTACCTGAAACACTGTAAGTGGTTTGGTGAGTCCAATAATGAAATGAGTCGCTCAAATCAACTACATAGACACCTTTCTCCAATGTTCTGACATTTTCAATAGCTTGCCTTGAAAAATCAGAAGGTAAATCAATGTTATGATAGAAATCCGCTTTTTGGCATTTTCTCAGCGAGAAACAGTCATTTTGTACCTGAAACACTGTAAGTGGTTTGGTGAGTCCAATAATGAAATGAGTCACTCAAATCAACTACATAGACACCTTTCTCCAATTTTCTAACGTTTTCAATAGCTTGCCTTAAAAATTCAGAAGGTAAAACAATGTTATTACAGAAATCCGCTTTTTGGCATTTTCTAGGCGAGAAACAGTCATTTTGTACCTGAAACACTGTAAGTGGTTTGGTGAGTCCAATAATGAAATGAATCTCTCAATTCAACTACATAGACACCTTTCTCCTATTTTCTAACGTTTTCAATAGCTTGCCTTAAAAAATCAGAAGGTAAATCAATGTTATGACAGAAATCCGCTTTTTGGCATTTTCTCAGCGAGAAACAGTCATTTTGTACCTGAAACACTGTAAGTGGTTTGGTGAGTCCAATAATGAAATGAGTCGCTCAAATCAACTACATAGACACCTTTCTCCAATTTTCTAACGTTTTCAATAGCTTGCCTTAAAAAATCAGAAGGTAAATCAATGTTATGACAGAAATCCGCTTTTTGGCATTTTCTCAGCGAGAAACAGTCATTTTGTACCTGAAACACTGTAAGTGGTTTGGTGAGTCCAATAATGAAACGAGTCTCTCAAATCAACTACATAGACACCTTTCTCCAATTTTCTAACATTTTCAATAGCTTGCCTTGAAAAATCAGAAGGTAAATCAATGTTATGATAGAAATCCGCTTTTTGGCATTTTCTCAGCGAGAAACAGTCATTTTGTACCTGAAACACTGTAAGTGGTTTGGTGAGTCCAATAATGAAATGAGTCGCTCAAATCAACTACATAGACACCTTTCTCCAATTTTCTAACGTTTTCAATAGCTTGCCTTAAAAAATCAGAAGGTAAATCAATGTTATGACAGAAATCCGCTTTTTGGCATTTTCTCAGCGAGAAACAGTCATTTTGTACGTGAAACACTGTAAGTGGTTTGGTGAGTCCAATAATGAAATGAGTCGCTCAAATCAACTACATAGACACCTTTCTCCAATTTTCTAACGTTTTCAATAGCTTGCCTTAAAAAATCAGAAGGTAAATCAATGTTATGACAGAAATCCGCTTTTTGGCATTTTCTCAGCGAGAAACAGTCATTTTGTACCTGAAACACTGTAAGTGGTTTGGTGAGTCCAATAATGAAACGAGTCTCTCAAATCAACTACATAGACACCTTTCTCCAATTTTCTAACGTTTTCAATAGCTTGCCTTAAAAAATCAGAAGGTAAATCAATGTTATGACAGAAATCCGCTTTTTGGCATTTTCTCAGCGAGAAACAGTCATTTTGTACCTGAAACACTGTAAGTGGTTTGGTGAGTCCAATAATGAAACGAGTCTCTCAAATCAACTACATAGTCTCCTTTCTCCAATGTTCTGACATTTTCAATAGCTTGCCTTGAAAAATCAGAAGGTAAATCAATGTTATGATAGAAATCCGCTTTTTGGCATTTTCTCAGCGAGAAACAGTCATTTTGTACCTGAAACACTGTAAGTGGTTTGGTGAGTCCAATAATGAAATGAGTCGCTCAAATCAACTACATAGACACCTTTCTCCAATTTTCTAACGTTTTCAATAGCTTGCCTTAAAAAATCAGAAGGTAAATCAATGTTATGACAGAAATCCGCTTTTTGGCATTTTCTCAGCGAGAAACAGTCATTTTGTACCTGAAACACTGTAAGTGGTTTGGTGAGTCCAATAATGAAATGAGTCGCTCAAATCAACTACATAGACACCTTTCTCCAATTTTCTAACGTTTTCAATAGCTTGCCTTAAAAAATCAGAAGGTAAATCAATGTTATGACAGAAATCCGCTTTTTGGCATTTTCTCAGCGAGAAACAGTCATTTTGTACCTGAAACACTGTAAGTGGTTTGGTGAGTCCAATAATGAAACGAGTCTCTCAAATCAACTACATAGACACCTTTCTCCAATTTTCTAACATTTTCAATAGCTTGCCTTAAAAAATCAGAAGGTAAATCAATGTTATGACAGAAATCCGCTTTTTGGCATTTTCTCAGCGAGAAACAGTCATTTTGTACCTGAAACACTGTAAGTGGTTTGGTGAGTCCAATAATGAAATGAATCTCTCAATTCAACTACATAGACACCTTTCTCCAATTTTCTAACGTTTTCAATAGCTTGCCTTAAAAAATCAGAAGGTAAATCAATGTTATGACAGAAATCCGCTTTTTGGCATTTTCTCAGCGAGAAACAGTCATTTTGTACCTGAAACACTGTAAGTGGTTTGGTGAGTCCAATAATGAAATGAGTCGCTCAAATCAACTACATAGACACCTTTCTCCAATTTTCTAACGTTTTCAATAGCTTGCCTTAAAAAATCAGAAGGTAAATCAATGTTATGACAGAAATCCGCTTTTTGGCATTTTCTCAGCGAGAAACAGTCATTTTGTACCTGAAACACTGTAAGTGGTTTGGTGAGTCCAATAATGAAATGAGTCGCTCAAATCAACTACATAGACACCTTTCTCCAATTTTCTAACGTTTTCAATAGCTTGCCTTAAAAAATCAGAAGGTAAATCAATGTTATGACAGAAATCCGCTTTTTGGCATTTTCTCAGCGAGAAACAGTCATTTTGTACCTGAAACACTGTAAGTGGTTTGGTGAGTCCAATAATGAAACGAGTCTCTCAAATCAACTACATAGACACCTTTCTCCAATTTTCTAACATTTTCAATAGCTTGCCTTAAAAAATCAGAAGGTAAATCAATGTTATGACAGAAATCCGCTTTTTGGCATTTTCTCAGCGAGAAACAGTCATTTTGTACCTGAAACACTGTAAGTGGTTTGGTGAGTCCAATAATGAAATGAGTCGCTCAAATCAACTACATAGACACCTTTCTCCAATGTTCTGACATTTTCAATAGCTTGCCTTGAAAAATCAGAAGGTAAATCAATGTTATGATAGAAATCCGCTTTTTGGCATTTTCTCAGCGAGAAACAGTCATTTTGTACCTGAAACACTGTAAGTGGTTTGGTGAGTCCAATAATGAAATGAGTCACTCAAATCAACTACATAGACACCTTTCTCCAATTTTCTAACGTTTTCAATAGCTTGCCTTAAAAATTCAGAAGGTAAAACAATGTTATTACAGAAATCCGCTTTTTGGCATTTTCTAGGCGAGAAACAGTCATTTTGTACCTGAAACACTGTAAGTGGTTTGGTGAGTCCAATAATGAAATGAATCTCTCAATTCAACTACATAGACACCTTTCTCCTATTTTCTAACGTTTTCAATAGCTTGCCTTAAAAAATCAGAAGGTAAATCAATGTTATGACAGAAATCCGCTTTTTGGCATTTTCTCAGCGAGAAACAGTCATTTTGTACCTGAAACACTGTAAGTGGTTTGGTGAGTCCAATAATGAAATGAGTCGCTCAAATCAACTACATAGACACCTTTCTCCAATTTTCTAACGTTTTCAATAGCTTGCCTTAAAAAATCAGAAGGTAAATCAATGTTATGACAGAAATCCGCTTTTTGGCATTTTCTCAGCGAGAAACAGTCATTTTGTACCTGAAACACTGTAAGTGGTTTGGTGAGTCCAATAATGAAACGAGTCTCTCAAATCAACTACATAGACACCTTTCTCCAATTTTCTAACATTTTCAATAGCTTGCCTTGAAAAATCAGAAGGTAAATCAATGTTATGATAGAAATCCGCTTTTTGGCATTTTCTCAGCGAGAAACAGTCATTTTGTACCTGAAACACTGTAAGTGGTTTGGTGAGTCCAATAATGAAATGAGTCGCTCAAATCAACTACATAGACACCTTTCTCCAATTTTCTAACGTTTTCAATAGCTTGCCTTAAAAAATCAGAAGGTAAATCAATGTTATGACAGAAATCCGCTTTTTGGCATTTTCTCAGCGAGAAACAGTCATTTTGTACGTGAAACACTGTAAGTGGTTTGGTGAGTCCAATAATGAAATGAGTCGCTCAAATCAACTACATAGACACCTTTCTCCAATTTTCTAACGTTTTCAATAGCTTGCCTTAAAAAATCAGAAGGTAAATCAATGTTATGACAGAAATCCGCTTTTTGGCATTTTCTCAGCGAGAAACAGTCATTTTGTACCTGAAACACTGTAAGTGGTTTGGTGAGTCCAATAATGAAACGAGTCTCTCAAATCAACTACATAGACACCTTTCTCCAATTTTCTAACGTTTTCAATAGCTTGCCTTAAAAAATCAGAAGGTAAATCAATGTTATGACAGAAATCCGCTTTTTGGCATTTTCTCAGCGAGAAACAGTCATTTTGTACCTGAAACACTGTAAGTGGTTTGGTGAGTCCAATAATGAAACGAGTCTCTCAAATCAACTACATAGTCTCCTTTCTCCAATGTTCTGACATTTTCAATAGCTTGCCTTGAAAAATCAGAAGGTAAATCAATGTTATGATAGAAATCCGCTTTTTGGCATTTTCTCAGCGAGAAACAGTCATTTTGTACCTGAAACACTGTAAGTGGTTTGGTGAGTCCAATAATGAAATGAGTCGCTCAAATCAACTACATAGACACCTTTCTCCAATTTTCTAACGTTTTCAATAGCTTGCCTTAAAAAATCAGAAGGTAAATCAATGTTATGACAGAAATCCGCTTTTTGGCATTTTCTCAGCGAGAAACAGTCATTTTGTACCTGAAACACTGTAAGTGGTTTGGTGAGTCCAATAATGAAATGAGTCGCTCAAATCAACTACATAGACACCTTTCTCCAATTTTCTAACGTTTTCAATAGCTTGCCTTAAAAAATCAGAAGGTAAATCAATGTTATGACAGAAATCCGCTTTTTGGCATTTTCTCAGCGAGAAACAGTCATTTTGTACCTGAAACACTGTAAGTGGTTTGGTGAGTCCAATAATGAAACGAGTCTCTCAAATCAACTACATAGACACCTTTCTCCAATTTTCTAACATTTTCAATAGCTTGCCTTAAAAAATCAGAAGGTAAATCAATGTTATGACAGAAATCCGCTTTTTGGCATTTTCTCAGCGAGAAACAGTCATTTTGTACCTGAAACACTGTAAGTGGTTTGGTGAGTCCAATAATGAAATGAATCTCTCAATTCAACTACATAGACACCTTTCTCCAATTTTCTAACGTTTTCAATAGCTTGCCTTAAAAAATCAGAAGGTAAATCAATGTTATGACAGAAATCCGCTTTTTGGCATTTTCTCAGCGAGAAACAGTCATTTTGTACCTGAAACACTGTAAGTGGTTTGGTGAGTCCAATAATGAAATGAGTCGCTCAAATCAACTACATAGACACCTTTCTCCAATTTTCTAACGTTTTCAATAGCTTGCCTTAAAAAATCAGAAGGTAAAACAATGTTATGACAGAAATCCGCTTTTTGGCATTTTCTCAGCGAGAAACAGTCATTTTGTACCTGAAACACTGTAAGTGGTTTGGTGAGTCCAATAATGAAATGAGTCTCTCAAATCAACTACATAGACACCTTTCTCCAATTTTCTAACATTTTCAATAGCTTGCCTTGAAAAATCAGAAGGTAAATCAATGTTATGACAGAAATCCGCTTTTTGGCAGTTTCTCAGCGAGAAACAGTCATTTTGTACCTGAAACACTGTAAGTGGTTTGGTGAGTCCAATAATGAAATGAGTCCCTCAAATCAACTACAGAGACTCCTTTCTCCAATTTTCTAACGTTTTCAATAGCTTGCCTTAAAAAATCAGAAGGTAAATCAATGTTATGACAGAAATCCGCTTTTTGGCATTTTCTCAGCGAGAAACAGTCATTTTGTACCTGAAACACTGTAAGTGGTTTGGTGAGTCCAATAATGAAATGAGTCGCTCAAATCAACTACATAGACACCTTTCTCCAATTTTCTAACGTTTTCAATAGCTTGCCTTAAAAAATCAGAAGGTAAATCAATGTTATGACAGAAATCCGCTTTTTGGCATTTTCTCAGCGAGAAACAGTCATTTTGTACCTGAAACACTGTAAGTGGTTTGGTGAGTCCAATAATGAAATGAGTCGCTCAAATCAACTACATAGACACCTTTCTCCAATTTTCTAACGTTTTCAATAGCTTGCCTTAAAAAATCAGAAGGTAAATCAATGTTATGACAGAAATCCGCTTTTTGGCATTTTCTCAGCGAGAAACAGTCATTTTGTACCTGAAACACTGTAAGTGGTTTGGTGAGTCCAATAATGAAACGAGTCTCTCAAATCAACTACATAGACACCTTTCTCCAATTTTCTAACATTTTCAATAGCTTGCCTTGAAAAATCAGAAGGTAAATCAATGTTATGATAGAAATCCGCTTTTTGGCATTTTCTCAGCGAGAAACAGTCATTTTGTACCTGAAACACTGTAAGTGGTTTGGTGAGTCCAATAATGAAATGAGTCGCTCAAATCAACTACATAGACACCTTTCTCCAATTTTCTAACGTTTTCAATAGCTTGCCTTAAAAAATCACAAGGTAAAACAATGTTATGACAGAAATCCGCTTTTTGGCATTTTCTCAGCGAGAAACAGTCATTTTGTACCTGAAACACTGTAAGTGGTTTGGTGAGTCCAATAATGAAATGAATCTCTCAATTCAACTACATAGACACCTTTCTCCAATTTTCTAACGTTTTCAATAGCTTGCCTTAAAAAATCAGAAGGTAAATCAATGTTATGACAGAAATCCGCTTTTTGGCATTTTCTCAGCGAGAAACAGTCATTTTGTACCTGAAACACTGTAAGTGGTTTGGTGAGTCCAATAATGAAATGAGTCGCTCAAATCAACTACATAGACACCTTTCTCCAATTTTCTAACGTTTTCAATAGCTTGCCTTAAAAAATCAGAAGGTAAATCAATGTTATGACAGAAATCCGCTTTTTGGCATTTTCTCAGCGAGAAACAGTCATTTTGTACCTGAAACACTGTAAGTGGTTTGGTGAGTCCAATAATGAAATGAGTCGCTCAAATCAACTACATAGACACATTTCTCCAATTTTCTAACGTTTTCAATAGCTTGCCTTAAAAAATCAGAAGGTAAATCAATGTTATGACAGAAATCCGCTTTTTGGCATTTTCTCAGCGAGAAACAGTCATTTTGTACCTGAAACACTGTAAGTGGTTTGGTGAGTCCAATAATGAAACGAGTCTCTCAAATCAACTACATAGTCTCCTTTCTCCAATGTTCTGACATTTTCAATAGCTTGCCTTGAAAAATCAGAAGGTAAATCAATGTTATGATAGAAATCCGCTTTTTGGCATTTTCTCAGCGAGAAACAGTCATTTTGTACCTGAAACACTGTAAGTGGTTTGGTGAGTCCAATAATGAAATGAGTCTCTCAAATCAACTACATAGACACCTTTCTCCAATTTTCTAACATTTTCAATAGCTTGCCTTGAAAAATCAGAAGGTAAATCAATGTTATGACAGAAATCCGCTTTTTGGCAGTTTCTCAGCGAGAAACAGTCATTTTGTACCTGAAACACTGTAAGTGGTTTGGTGAGTCCAATAATGAAATGAGTCCCTCAAATCAACTACAGAGACTCCTTTCTCCAATTTTCTAACGTTTTCAATAGCTTGCCTTAAAAAATCAGAAGGTAAATCAATGTTATGACAGATATCCGCTTTTTGGCATTTTCTCAGCGAGAAACAGTCATTTTGTACCTGAAACACTGTAAGTGGTTTGGTGAGTCCAATAATGAAATGAGTCACTCAAATCAACTACATAGACACCTTTCTCCAATTTTCTAACGTTTTCAATAGCTTGCCTTAAAAATTCAGAAGGTAAAACAATGTTATTACAGAAATCCGCTTTTTGGCATTTTCTAGGCGAGAAACAGTCATTTTGTACCTGAAACACTGTAAGTGGTTTGGTGAGTCCAATAATGAAATGAATCTCTCAATTCAACTACATAGACACCTTTCTCCTATTTTCTAACGTTTTCAATAGCTTGCCTTAAAAAATCAGAAGGTAAATCAATGTTATGACAGAAATCCGCTTTTTGGCATTTTCTCAGCGAGAAACAGTCATTTTGTACCTGAAACACTGTAAGTGGTTTGGTGAGTCCAATAATGAAATGAGTCGCTCAAATCAACTACATAGACACCTTTCTCCAATTTTCTAACGTTTTCAATAGCTTGCCTTAAAAAATCAGAAGGTAAATCAATGTTATGACAGAAATCCGCTTTTTGGCATTTTCTCAGCGAGAAACAGTCATTTTGTACCTGAAACACTGTAAGTGGTTTGGTGAGTCCAATAATGAAACGAGTCTCTCAAATCAACTACATAGTCTCCTTTCTCCAATGTTCTGACATTTTCAATAGCTTGCCTTGAAAAATCAGAAGGTAAATCAATGTTATGATAGAAATCCGCTTTTTGGCATTTTCTCAGCGAGAAACAATCATTTTGTACCTGAAACACTGTAAGTGGTTTGGTGAGTCCAATAATGAAATTAGTCGCTCAAATCAACTACATAGACACCTTTCTCCAATTTTCTGACGTTTTCAATAGCTTGCCTTAAAAAATCAGAAGGTAAATCAATTTTATGACAGAAATCCGCTTTTTGGCAGTTTCTCAGCGAGAAACAGTCATTTTGTACCTGAAACACTGTAAGTGGTTTGGTGAGTCCAATAATGAAATGAGTCCCTCAAATCAACTACATAGACTCCTTTCTCCAATTTTCTGACGTTTTCAATAGGTTGCCTTAAAAATTCAGAAGGTAAAACAATGTTATTACAGAAATCCGCTTTTTGGCATTTTCTAGGCGAGAAACCGTCATTTTGTACCTGAAACACTGTAAGTGGTTTGGTCAGTCCAATAATGAAATGAGTCTCTCAAATCAACTACTTAGACTCCTTTCTCCAATTTTCTGACGTTTTCAATAGCTTGCCTTGAAAATCAGAAGGTAAATCAATGTTATGACAGAAATCCGCTTTTTGGCATTTTCTCAGCGAGAAACAGTCATTTTGTACCTGAAACACTGTAAGTGGTTTGGTGAGTCCAATAATGAAATGAGTCGCTCAAATCAACTACATAGACACCTTTCTCCAATTTTCTAACGTTTTCAATAGCTTGCCTTAAAAAATCAGAAGGTAAATCAATGTTATGACAGAAATCCGCTTTTTGGCATTTTCTCAGCGAGAAACAGTCATTTTGTACCTGAAACACTGTAAGTGGTTTGGTGAGTCCAATAATGAAATGAGTCGCTCAAATCAACTACATAGACACCTTTCTCCAATTTTCTAACGTTTTCAATAGCTTGCCTTAAAAAATCAGAAGGTAAATCAATGTTATGACAGAAATCCGCTTTTTGGCATTTTCTCAGCGAGAAACAGTCATTTTGTACCTGAAACACTGTAAGTGGTTTGGTGAGTCCAATAATGAAACGAGTCTCTCAAATCAACTACATAGTCTCCTTTCTCCAATGTTCTGACATTTTCAATAGCTTGCCTTGAAAAATCAGAAGGTAAATCAATGTTATGATAGAAATCCGCTTTTTGGCATTTTCTCAGCGAGAAACAATCATTTTGTACCTGAAACACTGTAAGTGGTTTGGTGAGTCCAATAATGAAATTAGTCGCTCAAATCAACTACATAGACACCTTTCTCCAATTTTCTGACGTTTTCAATAGCTTGCCTTAAAAAATCAGAAGGTAAATCAATTTTATGACAGAAATCCGCTTTTTGGCAGTTTCTCAGCGAGAAACAGTCATTTTGTACCTGAAACACTGTAAGTGGTTTGGTGAGTCCAATAATGAAATGAGTCGCTCAAATCAACTACATAGACACCTTTCTCCAATTTTCTAACGTTTTCAATAGCTTGCCTTAAAAATTCAGAAGGTAAAACAATGTTATTACAGAAATCCGCTTTTTGGCATTTTCTAGGCGAGAAACAGTCATTTTGTACCTGAAACACTGTAAGTGGTTTGGTGAGTCCAATAATGAAATGAGTCGCTCAAATCAACTACATAGACACCTTTCTCCAATTTTCTAACGTTTTCAATAGCTTGCCTTAAAAAATCAGAAGGTAAATCAATGTTATGACAGAAATCCGCTTTTTGGCATTTTCTCAGCGAGAAACAGTCATTTTGTACCTGAAACACTGTAAGTGGTTTGGTGAGTCCAATAATGAAATGAGTCTCTCAAATCAACTACATAGACTCCTTTCTCCAATTTTCTGACGTTTTCAATAGCTTGCCTTGAAAAATCAGAAGGTAAATCAATGTTATGACAGAAATCCGCTTTTTGGCATTTTCTCAGCGAGAAACAGTCATTTTGTACCTGAAACACTGTAAGTGGTTTGGTGAGTCCAATAATGAAATGAGTCTCTCAAATCAACTACATAGACTAGTTTTTCCAATTTTCTGACGTTTTCAATAGCTTGCCTTGAAAAATCAGAAGGTAAATCAATGTTATGACAGAAATCCGCTTTTTGGCATTTTCTAGGCGAGAAACAGTCATTTTGTACCTGAAACACTGTAAGTGGTTTGGTGAGTCCAATAATGAAAAGAGTCGCTCAAATCAACTACATAGACACCTTTCTCCAATTTTCTAACGTTTTCAATAGCTTGCCTTAAAAAATCAGAAGGTAAATCAATGTTATGACAGAAATCCGCTTTTTGGCATTTTCTCAGCGAGAAACAGTCATTTTGTACCTGAAACACTGTAAGTGGTTTGGTGAGTCCAATAATGAAACGAGTCTCTCAAATCAACTACATAGACACCTTTCTCCAATTTTCTAACGTTTTCAATAGCTTGCCTTGAAAAATCAGAAGGTAAATCAATGTTATGACAAAAATCCGCTTTTTGGCATTTTCTCAGCGAAAAACAGTCATTTTGTACCTGAAACACTGTAAGTGGTTTGGTGAGTCCAATAATGAAATGAGTCTCTCAAATCAACTACATAGACTCCTTTCTCCAATTTTCTGACGTTTTCAATAGCTTGCCTTGAAAAATCAGAAGGTAAATCAATGTTATGACAGAAATCCGCTTTTTGGCATTTTCTAGGCGAGAAACAGTCATTTTGTACCTGAAACACTGTAAGTGGTTTGGTGAGTCCAATAATGAAATGAGTCGCTCAAATCAACTACATAGACACCTTTCTCCAATTTTCTAACGTTTTCAATAGCTTGCCTTAAAAAATCAGAAGGTAAATCAATGTTATGACAGAAATCCGCTTTTTGGCATTTTCTCAGCGAGAAACAGTCATTTTGTACCTGAAACACTGTAAGTGGTTTGGTGAGTCCAATAATGAAAAGAGTCTCTCAAATCAACTACATAGACACCTTTCTCCAATTTTCTGACGTTTTCAATAGCTTGCCTTGAAAAATCAGAAGGTAAATCAATGTTATGACAAAAATCCGCTTTTTGGCATTTTCTCAGCGAGAAACAGTCATTTTGTACCTGAAACACTGTAAGTGGTTTGGTGAGTCCAATAATGAAATGAGTCTCTCAAATCAACTACATAGACTCCTTTCTCCAATTTTCTGACGTTTTCAATAGCTTGCCTTGAAAAATCAGAAGGTAAATCAATGTTATGACAGAAATCCGCTTTTGGCATTTTCTCAGCGAGAAACAGTCATTTTGTACCTGAAACACTGTAAGTGGTTTGGTGAGTCCAATAATGAAATGAGTCTCTCAAATCAACTACATAGACTAGTTTTTCCAATTTTCTAACGTTTTCAATAGCTTGCCTTAAAAAATCAGAAGGTAAAACAATGTTATTACAGAAATCCGCTTTTTGGCATTTTCTCAGCGAGAAACGGTCATTTTGTACCTGAAACACTGTAAGTGGTTTGGTGAGTCCAATAATGAAATGAGTCTCTCAAATCAACTACATAGACTCCTTTCTCCAATTTTCTGACGTTTTCAATAGCTTGCCTTGAAAAATCAGAAGGTAAATCAATGTTATGACAGAAATCCGCTTTTTGGCATTTTCTCAGCGAGAAACAGTCATTTTGTACCTGAAACACTGTAAGTGGTTTGGTGAGTCCAATAATGAAATGAGTCTCTCAAATCAACTACATAGACTCCTTTCTCCAATTTTCTGACGTTTCCAATAGCTTGCCTTGAAAAATCAGAAGGTAAATCAATGTTATGACAGAAATCCGCTTTTTGGCATTTTCTCAGCGAGAAACAGTCATTTTGTACCTGAAACACTGTAAGTGGTTTGGTGAGTCCAATAATGAAAAGAGTCTCTCAAATCAACTACATAGACACCTTTCTCCAATTTTCTGACGTTTTCAATAGCTTGCCTTGAAAAATCAGAAGGTAAATCAATGTTATGACAGAAATCCGCTTTTTGGCATTTTCTCAGCGAGAAACAGTCATTTTGTACCTGAAACACTGTAAGTGGTTTGGTGAGTCCAATAATGAAATGAGTCTCTCAAATCAACTACATAGACTAGTTTTTCCAATTTTCTGACGTTTTCAATAGCTTGCCTTGAAAAATCAGAAGGTAAATCAATGTTATGACAGAAATCCGCTTTTTGGCATTTTCTAGGCGAGAAACAGTCATTTTGTACCTGAAACACTGTAAGTGGTTTGGTGAGTCCAATAATGAAATGAGTCTCTCAAATCAACTACATAGACTCCTTTCTCCAATTTTCTGACGTTTTCAATAGCTTGCCTTGAAAAATCAGAAGGTAAATCAATGTTATGACAGAAATCCGCTTTTGGCATTTTCTCAGCGAGAAACAGTCATTTTGTACCTGAAACACTGTAAGTGGTTTGGTGAGTCCAATAATGAAATGAGTCTCTCAAATCAACTACATAGACTAGTTTTTCCAATTTTCTAACGTTTTCAATAGCTTGCCTTAAAAAATCAGAAGGTAAAACAATGTTATTACAGAAATCCGCTTTTTGGCATTTTCTCAGCGAGAAACGGTCATTTTGTACCTGAAACACTGTAAGTGGTTTGGTGAGTCCAATAATGAAATGAGTCTCTCAAATCAACTACATAGACTCCTTTCTCCAATTTTCTGACGTTTTCAATAGCTTGCCTTGAAAAATCAGAAGGTAAATCAATGTTATGACAGAAATCCGCTTTTTGGCATTTTCTCAGCGAGAAACAGTCATTTTGTACCTGAAACACTGTAAGTGGTTTGGTGAGTCCAATAATGAAATGAGTCTCTCAAATCAACTACATAGACTCCTTTCTCCAATTTTCTGACGTTTCCAATAGCTTGCCTTGAAAAATCAGAAGGTAAATCAATGTTATGACAGAAATCCGCTTTTTGGCATTTTCTCAGCGAGAAACAGTCATTTTGTACCTGAAACACTGTAAGTGGTTTGGTGAGTCCAATAATGAAAAGAGTCTCTCAAATCAACTACATAGACACCTTTCTCCAATTTTCTGACGTTTTCAATAGCTTGCCTTGAAAAATCAGAAGGTAAATCAATGTTATGACAAAAATCCGCTTTTTGGCATTTTCTCAGCGAGAAACAGTCATTTTGTACCTGAAACACTGTAAGTGGTTTGGTGAGTCCAATAATGAAATGAGTCTCTCAAATCAACTACATAGACTCCTTTCTCCAATTTTCTGACGTTTTCAATAGCTTGCCTTGAAAAATCAGAAGGTAAATCAATGTTATGACAGAAATCCGCTTTTGGCATTTTCTCAGCGAGAAACAGTCATTTTGTACCTGAAACACTGTAAGTGGTTTGGTGAGTCCAATAATGAAATGAGTCTCTCAAATCAACTACATAGACTAGTTTTTCCAATTTTCTAACGTTTTCAATAGCTTGCCTTAAAAAATCAGAAGGTAAAACAATGTTATTACAGAAATCCGCTTTTTGGCATTTTCTCAGCGAGAAACGGTCATTTTGTACCTGAAACACTGTAAGTGGTTTGGTGAGTCCAATAATGAAATGAGTCTCTCAAATCAACTACATAGACTCCTTTCTCCAATTTTCTGACGTTTTCAATAGCTTGCCTTGAAAAATCAGAAGGTAAATCAATGTTATGACAGAAATCCGCTTTTTGGCATTTTCTCAGCGAGAAACAGTCATTTTGTACCTGAAACACTGTAAGTGGTTTGGTGAGTCCAATAATGAAATGAGTCTCTCAAATCAACTACATAGACTCCTTTCTCCAATTTTCTGACGTTTCCAATAGCTTGCCTTGAAAAATCAGAAGGTAAATCAATGTTATGACAGAAATCCGCTTTTTGGCATTTTCTCAGCGAGAAACAGTCATTTTGTACCTGAAACACTGTAAGTGGTTTGGTGAGTCCGATAATGAAATGAGTCTCTCAAATCAACTACATAGACTCCTTTCTCCAATTTTCTGACGTTTTCAATAGCTTGCCTTGAAAAATCAGAAGGTAAATCAATGTTATGACAGAAATCCGCTTTTTGGCATTTTCTCAGCGAGAAACAGTCATTTTGTACCTGAAACACTGTAAGTGGTTTGGTGAGTCCAATAATGAAATGAGTCGCTCAAATCAACTACATAGACACCTTTCTCCAATTTTCTAACGTTTTCAATAGCTTGCCTTAAAAAATCAGAAGGTAAATCAATGTTATGACAGAAATCCGCTTTTTGGCAGTTTCTCAGCGAGAAACAGTCATTTTGTACCTGAAACACTGTAAGTGGTTTGGTGAGTCCAATAATGAAATGAGTCGCTCAAATCAACTACATAGACACCTTTCTCCAATTTTCTAACGTCTTCAATAGCTTGCCTTAAAAAATCAGAAGGTAAATCAATGTTATGACAGAAATCCGCTTTTTGGCAGTTTCTCAGCGAGAAACAGTCATTTTGTACCTGAAACACTGTAAGTGGTTTGGTGAGTCCAATAATGAAATGAGTCTCTCAAATCAACTACATAGACTCCTTTCTCCAATTTTCTGACGTTTTCAATAGCTTGCCTTGAAAAATCAGAAGGTAAATCAATGTCATGACAGAAATCCGCTTTTTGGCATTTTCTCAGCGAGAAACAGTCATTTTGTACCTGAAACACTGTAAGTGGTTTGGTGAGTCCAATACTGAAATGAGTCGCTCAAATCAACTACATAGACACCTTTCTCCAATTTTCTAACGTTTTCAATAGCTTGCCTTAAAAAATCAGAAGGTAAATCAATGTTATGACAGAAATCCGCTTTTTGGCAGTTTCTCAGCGAGAAACAGTCATTTTGTACCTGAAACACTGTAAGTGGTTTGGTGAGTCCAATAATGAAATGAGTTGCTCAAATCAACTACATAGACACCTTTCTCCAATTTTCTAACGTTTTCAATAGCTTGCCTTAAAAAATCAGAAGGTAAATCAATGTTATGACAGAAATCCGCTTTTTGGCATTTTCTCAGCGAGAAACAGTCATTTTGTACCTGAAACACTGTAAGTGGTTTGGTGAGTCCAATAATGAAATGAGTCGCTCAAATCAACTACATAGACACCTTTCTCCAATTTTCTAACGTTTTCAATAGCTTGCCTTAAAAAATCAGAAGGTAAATCAATGTTATGACAGAAATCCGCTTTTTGGCATTTTCTCAGCGAGAAACAGTCATTTTGTACCTGAAACACTGTAAGTGGTTTGGTGAGTCCAATAATGAAATGAGTCGCTCAAATCAACTACATAGACACCTTTCTCCAATTTTCTAACGTTTTCAATAGCTTGCCTTAAAAAATCAGAAGGTAAATCAATGTTATGACAGAAATCCGCTTTTTGGCATTTTCTCAGCGAGAAACAGTCATTTTGTACCTGAAACACTGTAAGTGGTTTGGTGAGTCCAATAATGAAATGAGTCGCTCAAATCAACTACATAGACACCTTTCTCCAATTTTCTAACGTTTTCAATAGCTTGCCTTAAAAAATCAGAAGGTAAATCAATGTTATGACAGAAATCCGCTTTTTGGCATTTTCTCAGCGAGAAACAGTCATTTTGTACCTGAAACACTGTAAGTGGTTTGGTGAGTCCAATAATGAAATGAGTCGCTCAAATCAACTACATAGACACCTTTCTCCAATTTTCTAACGTTTTCAATAGCTTGCCTTAAAAATTCAGAAGGTAAAACAATGTTATTACAGAAATCCGCTTTTTGGCATTTTCTAGGCGAGAAACAGTCATTTTGTACCTGAAACACTGTAAGTGGTTTGGTGAGTCCAATAATGAAATGAGTCGCTCAAATCAACTACATAGACACCTTTCTCCAATTTTCTAACGTTTTCAATAGCTTGCCTTAAAAAATCAGAAGGTAAATCAATGTTATGACAGAAATCCGCTTTTTGGCATTTTCTCAGCGAGAAACAGTCATTTTGTACCTGAAACACTGTAAGTGGTTTGGTGAGTCCAATAATGAAATGAGTCTCTCAAATCAACTACATAGACTCCTTTCTCCAATTTTCTGACGTTTTCAATAGCTTGCCTTGAAAAATCAGAAGGTAAATCAATGTTATGACAGAAATCCGCTTTTTGGCATTTTCTCAGCGAGAAACAGTCATTTTGTACCTGAAACACTGTAAGTGGTTTGGTGAGTCCAATAATGAAATGAGTCGCTCAAATCAACTACATAGACACCTTTCTCCAATTTTCTAACGTTTTCAATAGCTTGCCTTAAAAAATCAGAAGGTAAATCAATGTTATGACAGAAATCCGCTTTTTGGCAGTTTCTCAGCGAGAAACAGTCATTTTGTACCTGAAACACTGTAAGTGGTTTGGTGAGTCCAATAATGAAATGAGTCGCTCAAATCAACTACATAGACACCTTTCTCCAATTTTCTAACGTTTTCAATAGCTTGCCTTAAAAAATCAGAAGGTAAATCAATGTTATGACAGAAATCCGCTTTTTGGCATTTTCTCAGCGAGAAACAGTCATTTTGTACCTGAAACACTGTAAGTGGTTTGGTGAGTCCAATAATGAAATGAGTCGCTCAAATCAACTACATAGACACCTTTCTCCAATTTTCTAACGTTTTCAATAGCTTGCCTTAAAAATTCAGAAGGTAAAACAATGTTATTACAGAAATCCGCTTTTTGGCATTTTCTAGGCGAGAAACAGTCATTTTGTACCTGAAACACTGTAAGTGGTTTGGTGAGTCCAATAATGAAATGAGTCGCTCAAATCAACTACATAGACACCTTTCTCCAATTTTCTAACGTTTTCAATAGCTTGCCTTGAAAAATCAGAAGGTAAATCAATGTTATGACAGAAATCCGCTTTTTGGCATTTTCTCAGCGAGAAACAGTCATTTTGTACCTGAAACACTGTAAGTGGTTTGGTGAGTCCAATAATGAAATGAGTCGCTCAAATCAACTACATAGACACCTTTCTCCAATTTTCTAACGTTTTCAATAGCTTGCCTTAAAAAATCAGAAGGTAAATCAATGTTATGACAGAAATCCGCTTTTTGGCAGTTTCTCAGCGAGAAACAGTCATTTTGTACCTGAAACACTGTAAGTGGTTTGGTGAGTCCAATAATGAAATGAGTTGCTCAAATCAACTACATAGACACCTTTCTCCAATTTTCTAACGTTTTCAATAGCTTGCCTTAAAAAATCAGAAGGTAAATCAATGTTATGACAGAAATCCGCTTTTTGGCATTTTCTCAGCGAGAAACAGTCATTTTGTACCTGAAACACTGTAAGTGGTTTGGTGAGTCCAATAATGAAATGAGTCGCTCAAATCAACTACATAGACACCTTTCTCCAATTTTCTAACGTTTTCAATAGCTTGCCTTAAAAATTCAGAAGGTAAAACAATGTTATTACAGAAATCCGCTTTTTGGCATTTTCTAGGCGAGAAACAGTCATTTTGTACCTGAAACACTGTAAGTGGTTTGGTGAGTCCAATAATGAAATGAGTCGCTCAAATCAACTACATAGACACCTTTCTCCAATTTTCTAACGTTTTCAATAGCTTGCCTTAAAAAATCAGAAGGTAAATCAATGTTATGACAGAAATCCGCTTTTTGGCATTTTCTCAGCGAGAAACAGTCATTTTGTACCTGAAACACTGTAAGTGGTTTGGTGAGTCCAATAATGAAATGAGTCACTCAAATCAACTACATAGACACCTTTCTCCAATTTTCTAACGTTTTCAATAGCTTGCCTTAAAAATTCAGAAGGTAAAACAATGTTATTACAGAAATCCGCTTTTTGGCATTTTCTAGGCGAGAAACAGTTATTTTGTACCTGAAACACTGTAAGTGGTTTGGTGAGTCCAATAATGAAATGAGTCGCTCAAATCAACTACATAGACACCTTTCTCCAATTTTCTAACGTTTTCAATAGCTTGCCTTAAAAAATCAGAAGGTAAATCAATGTTATGACAGAAATCCGCTTTTTGGCATTTTCTCAGCGAGAAACAGTCATTTTGTACCTGAAACACTGTAAGTGGTTTGGTGAGTCCAATAATGAAATGAGTCTCTCAAATCAACTACATAGACTCCTTTCTCCAATTTTCTGACGTTTTCAATAGCTTGCCTTGAAAAATCAGAAGGTAAATCAATGTTATGACAGAAATCCGCTTTTTGGCATTTTCTCAGCGAGAAACAGTCATTTTGTACCTGAAACACTGTAAGTGGTTTGGTGAGTCCAATAATGAAATGAGTCGCTCAAATCAACTACATAGACACCTTTCTCCAATTTTCTAACGTTTTCAATAGCTTGCCTTAAAAAATCAGAAGGTAAATCAATGTTATGACAGAAATCCGCTTTTTGGCAGTTTCTCAGCGAGAAACAGTCATTTTGTACCTGAAACACTGTAAGTGGTTTGGTGAGTCCAATAATGAAATGAGTCGCTCAAATCAACTACATAGACACCTTTCTCCAATTTTCTAACGTTTTCAATAGCTTGCCTTAAAAAATCAGAAGGTAAATCAATGTTATGACAGAAATCCGCTTTTTGGCATTTTCTCAGCGAGAAACAGTCATTTTGTACCTGAAACACTGTAAGTGGTTTGGTGAGTCCAATAATGAAATGAGTCGCTCAAATCAACTACATAGACACCTTTCTCCAATTTTCTAACGTTTTCAATAGCTTGCCTTAAAAATTCAGAAGGTAAAACAATGTTATTACAGAAATCCGCTTTTTGGCATTTTCTAGGCGAGAAACAGTCATTTTGTACCTGAAACACTGTAAGTGGTTTGGTGAGTCCAATAATGAAATGAGTCGCTCAAATCAACTACATAGACACCTTTCTCCAATTTTCTAACGTTTTCAATAGCTTGCCTTAAAAAATCAGAAGGTAAATCAATGTTATGACAGAAATCCGCTTTTTGGCATTTTCTCAGCGAGAAACAGTCATTTTGTACCTGAAACACTGTAAGTGGTTTGGTGAGTCCAATAATGAAATGAGTCGCTCAAATCAACTACATAGACACCTTTCTCCAATTTTCTAACGTTTTCAATAGCTTGCCTTAAAAATTCAGAAGGTAAAACAATGTTATTACAGAAATCCGCTTTTTGGCATTTTCTAGGCGAGAAACAGTCATTTTGTACCTGAAACACTGTAAGTGGTTTGGTGAGTCCAATAATGAAATGAGTCGCTCAAATCAACTACATAGACACCTTTCTCCAATTTTCTAACGTTTTCAATAGCTTGCCTTGAAAAATCAGAAGGTAAATCAATGTTATGACAGAAATCCGCTTTTTGGCATTTTCTCAGCGAGAAACAGTCATTTTGTACCTTAAACACTGTAAGTGGTTTGGTGAGTCCAATAATGAAATGAGTCTCTCAAATCAACTACATAGACTCCTTTCTCCAATTTTCTGACGTTTTCAATAGCTTGCCTTGAAAAATCAGAAGGTAAATCAATGTTATGACAGAAATCCGCTTTTTGGCATTTTCTCAGCGAGAAACAGTCATTTTGTACCTGAAACACTGTAAGTGGTTTGGTGAGTCCAATAATGAAATGAGTCTCTCAAATCAACTACATAGACTAGTTTTTCCAATTTTCTGACGTTTTCAATAGCTTGCCTTGAAAAATCAGAAGGTAAATCAATGTTATGACAGAAATCCGCTTTTTGGCATTTTCTCAGCGAGAAACAGTCATTTTGTACCTGAAACACTGTAAGTGGTTTGGTGAGTCCAATAATGAAATGAGTCTCTCAAATCAACTACATAGACACCTTTCTCCAATTTTCTAACGTTTTCAATAGCTTGCCTTGAAAAATCAGAAGGTAAATCAATGTTATTACAGAAATCCGCTTTTTGGCATTTTCTAGGCGAGAAAACAGTCATTTTGTACCTGAAACACTGTAAGTGGTTTGGTGAGTCCAATAATGAAATGAGTCGCTCAAATCAACTACATAGACACCTTTCTCCAATTTTCTAACGTTTTCAATAGCTTGCCTTAAAAAATCAGAAGGTAAATCAATGTTATGACAGAAATCCGCTTTTTGCATTTTCTCAGCGAGAAACAGTCATTTTGTACCTGAAACACTGTAAGTGGTTTGGTGAGTCCAATAATGAAATGAGTCTCTCAAATCAACTACATAGACACCTTTCTCCAATTTTCTAACGTTTTCAATAGCTTGCCTTGAAAAATCAGAAGGTAAATCAATGTTATGACAAAAATCCGCTTTTTGGCATTTTCTCAGCGAGAAACAGTCATTTTGTACCTGAAACACTGTAAGTGGTTTGGTGAGTCCAATAATGAAATGAGTCTCTCAAATCAACTACATAGACTCCTTTCTCCAATTTTCTGACGTTTTCAATAGCTTGCCTTGAAAAATCAGAAGGTAAATCAATGTTATGACAGAAATCCGCTTTTTGGCATTTTCTAGGCGAGAAACAGTCATTTTGTACCTGAAACACTGTAAGTAGTTTGGTGAGTCCAATAATGAAATGAGTCGCTCAAATCAACTACATAGACACCTTTCTCCAATTTTCTAACGTTTTCAATAGCTTGCCTTAAAAAATCAGAAGGTAAATCAATGTTATGACAGAAATCCGCTTTTTGGCATTTTCTCAGCGAGAAACAGTCATTTTGTACCTGAAACACTGTAAGTGGTTTGGTGAGTCCAATAATGAAATGAGTCGCTCAAATCAACTACATAGACACCTTTCTCCAATTTTCTAACGTTTTCAATAGCTTGCCTTAAAAAATCAGAAGGTAAATCAATGTTATGACAGAAATCCGCTTTTTGCATTTTCTCAGCGAGAAACAGTCATTTTGTACCTGAAACACTGTAAGTGGTTTGGTGAGTCCAATAATGAAATGAGTCTCTCAAATCAACTACATAGACACCTTTCTCCAATTTTCTAACGTTTTCAATAGCTTGCCTTGAAAAATCAGAAGGTAAATCAATGTTATGACAAAAATCCGCTTTTTGGCATTTTCTCAGCGAGAAACAGTCATTTTGTACCTGAAACACTGTAAGTGGTTTGGTGAGTCCAATAATGAAATGAGTCTCTCAAATCAACTACATAGACTCCTTTCTCCAATTTTCTGACGTTTTCAATAGCTTGCCTTGAAAAATCAGAAGGTAAATCAATGTTATGACAGAAATCCGCTTTTTGGCATTTTCTAGGCGAGAAACAGTCATTTTGTACCTGAAACACTGTAATGGGTTTGGTGAGTCCAATAATGAAATGAGTCTCTCAAATCAACTACATAGACTAGTTTTTCCAATTTTCTAACGTTTTCAATAGCTTGCCTTAAAAAATCAGAAGGTAAAACAATGTTATTACAGAAATCCGCTTTTTGGCATTTTCTCAGCGAGAAACGGTCATTTTGTACCTGAAACACTGTAAGTGGTTTGGTGAGTCCAATAATGAAATGAGTCTCTCAAATCAACTACATAGACTCCTTTCTCCAATTTTCTGACGTTTTCAATAGCTTGCCTTGAAAAATCAGAAGGTAAATCAATGTTATGACAGAAATCCGCTTTTTGGCATTTTCTCAGCGAGAAACAGTCATTTTGTACCTGAAACACTGTAAGTGGTTTGGTGAGTCCAATAATGAAATGAGTCGCTCAAATCAACTACATAGACACCTTTCTCCAATTTTCTAACGTTTTCAATAGCTTGCCTTAAAAAATCAGAAGGTAAATCAATGTTATGACAGAAATCCGCTTTTTGGCAGTTTCTCAGCGAGAAACAGTCATTTTGTACCTGAAACACTGTAAGTGGTTTGGTGAGTCCAATAATGAAATGAGTCTCTCAAATCAACTACATAGACACCTTTCTCCAATTTTCTAACGTTTTCAATAGCTTGCCTTAAAAAATCAGAAGGTAAATCAATGTTATGACAGAAATCCGCTTTTTGGCAGTTTCTCAGCGAGAAACAGTCATTTTGTACCTGAAACACTGTAAGTGGTTTGGTGAGTCCAATAATGAAATGAGTCCCTCAAATCAACTACATAGACTCCTTTCTCCAATTTTCCGACGTTTTCAATAGGTTGCCTTAAAAATTCAGAAGGTAAAACAATGTTATTACAGAAATCCGCTTTTTGGCATTTTCTAGGCGAGAAACAGTCATTTTGTACCTGAAACACTGTAAGTGGTTTGGTGAGTCCAATAATGAAATGAGTCTCTCAAATCAACTACATAGACACCTTTCTCCAATTTTCTAACGTTTTCAATAGCTTGCCTTAAAAAATCAGAAGGTAAATCAATGTTATGACAGAAATCCGCTTTTTGGCAGTTTCTCAGCGAGAAACAGTCATTTTGTACCTGAAACACTGTAAGTGGTTTGGTGAGTCCAATAATGAAATGAGTCCCTCAAATCAACTACATAGACTCCTTTCTCCAATTTTCCGACGTTTTCAATAGGTTGCCTTAAAAATTCAGAAGGTAAAACAATGTTATTACAGAAATCCGCTTTTTGGCATTTTCTAGGCGAGAAACAGTCATTTTGTACCTGAAACACTGTAAGTGGTTTGGTGAGTCCAATAATGAAATGAGTCTCTCAAATCAACTACTTAGACTCCTTTCTCCAATTTTCTGACGTTTTCAATAGCTTGCCTTGAAAAATAAGAAGGTAAATCAATGTTATGACAGAAATCCGCTTTTTGGCATTTTCTCAGCGAGAAACAGTCATTTTGTACCTGAAACACTGTAAGTGGTTTGGTGAGTCCAATAATGAAATGAGTCGCTCAATTCAACTACATAGACACCTTTCTCCAATTTTCTAACGTTTTCAATAGCTTGCCTTAAAAAATCAGAAGGTAAATCAATGTTATGACAGAAATCCGCTTTTTGGCAGTTTCTCTGCGAGAAACAGTCATTTTGTACCTGAAACACTGTAAGTGGTTTGGTGAGTCCAATAATGAAATGAGTCTCTCAAATCAACTACTTAGACTCCTTTCTCCAATTTTCTGACGTTTTCAATAGTTTGCCTTGAAAAATCAGAAGGTAAATCAATGTTATGACAGAAATCCGCTTTTTGGCATTTTCTCAGCGAGAAACAGTCATTTTGTACCTGAAACACTGTAAGTGGTTTGGTGAGTCCAATAATGAAATGAGTCTCTCAAATCAACTACATAGACACCTTTCTCCAATTTTCTAACGTTTTCAATAGCTTGCCTTGAAAAATCAGAAGGTAAATCAATGTTATGACAGAAATCCGCTTTTTGGCATTTTCTCAGCGAGAAACAGTCATTTTGTACCTGAAACACTGTAAGTGGTTTGGTGAGTCCAATAATGAAATGAGTCTCTCAAATCAACTACATAGACTCCTTTCTCCAATTTTCTGACGTTTTCAATAGCTTGCCTTGAAAAATCAGAAGGTAAATCAATGTTATGACAGAAATCCGCTTTTTGGCATTTTCTCAGCGAGAAACAGTCATTTTGTACCTGAAACACTGTAAGTGGTTTGGTGAGTCCAATAATGAAATGAGTCGCTCAAATCAACTACATAGACACCTTTCTCCAATTTTCTAACGTTTTCAATAGCTTGCCTTAAAAAATCAGAAGGTAAATCAATGTTATGACAGAAATCCGCTTTTTGGCAGTTTCTCAGCGAGAAACAGTCATTTTGTACCTGAAACACTGTAAGTGGTTTGGTGAGTCCAATAATGAAATGAGTCCCTCAAATCAACTACAAAGACACCTTTCTCCAATTTTCTAACATTTTCAATAGCTTGCCTTGAAAAATCAGAAGGTAAATCAATGTTATGACAGAAATCCGCTTTTTGGCATTTTCTCAGCGAGAAACAGTCATTTTGTACCTGAAACACTGTAAGTGGTTTGGTGAGTCCAATAATGAAATGAGTCTCTCAAATCAACTACATAGACTCATTTTTCCAATTTTCTAACGTTTTCAATAGCTTGCCTTAAAAAATCAGAAGGTAAAACAATGTTATTACAGAAATCCGCTTTTTGGCATTTTCTCAGCGAGAAACAGTCATTTTGTACCTGAAACACTGTAAGTGGTTTGGTGAGTCCAATAATGAAATGAATCTCTCAAATCAACTACATAGACTGTAAGTGGTTTGGTGAGTCCAATAATGAAATGAGTCTCTCAAATCAACTACATAGACTCCTTTCTCCAATTTTCTGACGTTTTCAATAGCTTGCCTTGAAAAATCAGAAGGTAAATCAATGTTATGACAGAAATCCGCTTTTTGGCATTTTCTCAGCGAGAAACAGTCATTTTGTACCTGAAACACTGTAAGTGGTTTGGTGAGTCCAATAATGAAATTAATCTCTCAAATCAACTACATAGACACCTTTCTCCAATTTTCTAACGTTTTCAATAGCTTGCCTTAAAAAATCAGAAGGTAAATCAATGTTATGACAGAAATCCGCTTTTTGGCATTTTCTCAGCGAGAAACAGTCATTTTGTACCTGAAACACTGTAAGTGGTTTGGTGGGTCCAAAAATGAAATGAGTCTCTCAAATCAACTACATAGACTCCTTTCTCCAATTTTCTGACGTTTTCAATAGCTTGCCTTGAAAAATCAGAAGGTAAATCAATGTTATGACAGAAATCCGCTTTTTGGCATTTTCTCAGCGAGAAACAGTCATTTTGTACCTGAAACACTGTAAGTGGTTTGGTGAGTCCAATAATGAAATGAGTCTCTCAAATCAACTACATATACTCCTTTCTCCAATTTTCTGACGTTTTCAATAGCTTGCCTTGAAAAATCAGAAGGTAAATCAATGTTATTACAGAAATCCGCTTTTTGGCATTTTCTCAGCGAGAAACAGTCATTTTGTACCTGAAACACTGTAAGTTGTTTGGTGAGTCCAATAATGAAATGAGTCTCTCAAATCAACTACATAGACTCCTTTCTCCAATTTTCTGACGTTTTCCATAGCTTGCCTTGAAAAATCAGAAGGTAAATCAATGTTATGACAGAAATCCGCTTTTTGGCAGTTTCACAGCGAGAAACAGTCATTTTGTACCTGAAACACTGTAAGTTGTTTGGTGAGTCCAATAATGAAATGAGTCTCTCAAATCAACTACATAGACTCCTTTCTCCAATTTTCTGACGTTTTCCATAGCTTGCCTTGAAAAATCAGAAGGTAAATCAATGTTATGACAGAAATCCGCTTTTTGGCAGTTTCTCAGCGAGAAACAGTCATTTTGTACCTGAAACACTGTAAGTGGTTTGGTGAGTCCAATAATGAAATGAGTCGCTCAAATCAACTACATAAACTCCTTTCTCCAATTTTCTGACGTTTTCAATAGCTTGCCTTAAAAAATCAGAAGGTAGGATTCTTAATAGGACTAGCTGTTAATATCCCTAAAATATATCAGCACGATAACTCCTATCGGACATGACTGTTGGGTGGAGTTTGGACAGGATCGCGGGGCACCACCAAATCTACACGTCATCAGTTGTGTGCCTTGTCTTCATCAGGTGTTTCGGCCTCTTAACACAATACACCCTCTTCCAAGGTTGGCCTGCCACAGGCTGATCAGACCTGGGTGTGTGTCATATGGTGGCACCCCGTGGTCATCAAACAGCCCATGTTGCATCCCTCCGTTTCAGCCACAGCCAGTGACTGCTCCGTTCGGCTGCTTTGGCAAGTTCTTTTATTGCCTTCCGCTGGGCCTGTCCTCTGATCCCAACTTCCTTCAGGAGCCTGGCTACAAAGCCTCGGCAGCCAACCTCCACTGGCCACACCTTTACATTCCATCCCCCCGCCTCAGCATCAGCTGCTAGGTTAGCATAACGCAGCCTTTTTCTTTCGAATGCTTCGTCGATGTTATCCTCCCAGGGGACAGTCAGTTCCACAATGAAGACACGCCGGCAGGACTTGGACCAGAGGACCAAATCTGGGCGCAGGTTGGTTGCTCCGATTTCTGGCGGGAAAGTGAGCCTCTGGCTGAGGTCTACCCGCATTTCCCAATCCCGGGCTGTGTCCAGTGGGCCTGAGTTTGGAGGTGATGGCTTGGTTCTCCGTTTCTCCCCTTGTCGGAAGAATGTTGTCTTCCGTGGGAGGGTGGTCTGGGTTTTGAAAGGCATGGCGTTGATGGTGACCCTCTTGTCCTCAAGTTCGGCAGCCAAGCCCTTCAACACTTGGTTATGGCGCCAGGTGTATCTTCCTTGAGTCAGGCTGGTCTTGCAACCCACCAGGATGTGTTTGAGGGTTGCTGGGGCTGCACACTGCAGGCAGGCTGGGTCCTCTCCATACCAGAGATGTAGGTTGGTTGGAGAGGGCAGGACATCATAAGTGGCTCTGATGATGAAGCTGAGCCTATTAGCCTCCATGCTCCACATCTCATTCCACGTGATTTTCCTCCTCTCCACACCCTCCCACCTCATCCAGCGTCCTTGCTGGGCTTGGGAGACTGCCTTGGCACACCTGGCTGCCTCCTCCTGGTTGCGCACCTCCTCAACCACCATGTGTCGCCGTTCAGACGGAGTAGCCTTTTGCCAAGCGGGTGTTGTTGCTTCCAGGCCAAGACCCCCTCTGCCATGTTGGACTCGTCCCACTATATCCCGGTGTCTGAGGGTGGTCTTTGCCACTGCTACTGCTGCAGATGGTTTCCATTTCCTCCCTGTTGCCAGGTTTGGAGCCGCATCTCTGACGCATGGGTCCCGGGATTCTGTAAGAGTCATTTCCACCCTTGTTTTGGCACATTTGTACTCCTCCACCAGGCTTGAGATTGGAAGGGAGAGCGCTCCATTGCCATACAGGCCTATGCTGGAAAGGCATATCGGCAGTCCAAGCCACTTCCTCACTTGGGCATTCACCAGTCTCTCAAGCCGATTGACATGAGATAAGGTGACCTCATAGATGGAAATTGGCCACATGAGGCGAGGTAGCAGCCCAAACTTAAAGCAACATAGCTTCAATTTTCCAGGGAGAGCAGTGTTGTTAATCTGCTTGAGGCCGCTGATTGTATCCTGCCTGAGTTGTTCCACCTGCTCAGAGTCTTTAAGTTCTGCGCTATACCATCGGCCAAGGCTTTTGATAGGCTTCTCCAGAACTTGTTGGGATTGGCTGGTCGTCCACATAGAACCTTGCATTGGTGAGCTTACCTTTGACAATGGAGATGCTACGGGATTTGCTGGGTTTAATCTCCATTCGTGCCCATTTGATGTTTCCCCGGAGTTTCTCCAGCAGACGTTTGGTACATGCGACCGTTGTTGTTATTGTCGTCATGTCGTCCATGTACGCCCTGATTGGGGGAAGACGGAGCCCGCTCTCAATCGTTCTCCTCCAACCACCCATCGTGATGCACGAATAAGTAGCTCCATTGCCATTGTAAACACCAGTGGCGAGATGGTGCAGCCCGCCATAATGCCTATCTCAAGGTGCTGCCAGGCAGTTGTACTATCCTGTGCTGTAACACAGAATTGGAGATCCTGGAAGTAGGCTTTGACTAGACTTGTGATGCCCTCTGGCACTTGAAAGAAGTTGAACGCTGTCCACAAGATCTCATGAGGCACTGACCCGAAGGCATTGGCAAGATCTAAAAACACCACATGCAGGTCTTTCTTCTCCTTCTTGGCCGTCTGTACTTGGTGCCAGATGACATTTGTGTGTTCCAAGCAACCTGAGAACCCAATTATCCCTGCCTTTTGCACTGAGGTGTCAACAAAGTTGTTCGCCAGCAGGAATGCTGAGAGCCTACGGGCCACGACACTGAAGAAAATCTTTCCTTCCACATTGAGAAGGCTGATCTGGCGAAACTGCTCAAGGGTTGAGGAATTCTTCTCTTTGGGAATCAGGATCCCTCCTGCCCGTCGCCATGCCTTTGGTATCATTCCTTTTTCCCATGCCACTTTCATAAGCTTCCAGAGGTATTTCAAGACGCCTGGCGTGTTCTTATACACCCTGTATGGAATGCCGTTGGGCCCCGGGGCTGAAGCTGTTCTTGCCCGTTTTACTGTGCTCTCAACTTCGCTCCATGTGGGGGGCCTTGTTTCCATCTGGTGCTCAGGTGGTTGGATGGGTGGCATATCCTCCGGAATGCTGGCTGGCACATGCCTCTGTTTGTCGGAGTAGGTCTTCCGAAGATGTTCTTCCAGTTCTCTTATGGGTACTTTGAGGGTCCCAGATTTCTCCCTGACAAAGAGGTCCTTAACAAATTTATAGGGATCTCTGTAGAAGGCAGTCCTCGTTCGCTCTCTCTTCTTATGTTGCCTTCTCAGGCATTCTGCTCTTCGCAGTGCTGCCAGACGCTGCTTGATGTCGCCCTGTAGTGCCCCAAGGCCTTTCCTTTCCACTTCCGTGGCCTTCTTCCATTGTTTCCTCAGGCACCTCCTTTCTTTCACGAGTCTCTGAATCTCTTGTTGTCTCCTGGACTTGAGATGAGCAGATGGTTCCTTCTGTGTCTGCAAGTTCTCACGTTTCACAACAAATCTCTCTGCTCCATAGCTATAAATGGTCTCTCCGATCTTGTCCAGTTTTTTCTCCACACCCCCTTTCAGACCTTCTAAAAGGTGGACGAGGTCTGTGTCTGTGGTTTCCCACTCCTTTTTCTGACAGGATTTAGGCCACAAGATTTGAGGTTTTCGTCCAGTCAGCCTCCGCTCTACTGCTGTCTGTGGCTGGATGGGCTCTGGGCTGATGTTCATAAATGGATCTGTGCTTGATTGAGCTTTGTCTGGGGTTCTGATACCCTGTGGACTGTGGTGAATATCCTGCCACTGGGCTTCACTCGACTGATTTGCCCTACCTCTAAGGAAGTAATGGTCAATGCGAGGCCCCTTGCTAAGCTCTCTCAGACACTTGAAACAATGTTATTACAGAAATCCGCTTTTTGGCATTTTCTCAGCGAGAAACAGTCATTTTGTACCTGAAACACTGTAAGTGGTTTGGTGAGTCATATAATGAAATGAGTCTCTCAAATCAACTACATAGACTCCTTTCTCCAATTTTCTTACGTTTTCAATAGCTTGCCTTGAAAATTCAGAAGGTAAATCAATGTTATGACAGAAATCCGCTTTTTGGCATTTTCTCAGCGAGAAACGGTCATTTTGTACCTGAAACACTGTAAGTGGTTTGGTGAGTCCAATAATGAAATGAGTCTCTCAAATCAACTACATAGACTCCTTTCTCCAATTTTCTGACGTTTTCAATAGCTTGCCTTGAAAAATCAGAAGGTAAATCAATGTTATGACAAAAATCCGCTTTTTGGCATTTTCTCAGCGAGAAACAGTCATTTTGTACCTGAAACACTGTAAGTGGTTTGGTGAGTCCAATAATGAAATGAGTCTCTCAAATCAACTACATAGACTAGTTTTTCCAATTTTCTGACGTTTTCAATAGCTTGCCTTGAAAAATCAGAAGGTAAATCAATGTTATGACAGAAATCCGCTTTTTGGCATTTTCTCAGCGAGAAACAGTCATTTTGTACCTGAAACACTGTAAGTGGTTTGGTGAGTCCAATAATGAAATGAGTCTCTCAAATCAACTACATAGACACCTTTCTCCAATTTTCTAACGTTTTCAATAGCTTGCCTTGAAAAATCAGAAGGTAAATCAATGTTATTACAGAAATCCGCTTTTTGGCATTTTCTAGGCGAGAAACAGTCATTTTGTACCTGAAACACTGTAAGTGGTTTGGTGAGTCCAATAATGAAATGAGTCGCTCAAATCAACTACATAGACACCTTTCTCCAATTTTCTAACGTTTTCAATAGCTTGCCTTAAAAAATCAGAAGGTAAATCAATGTTATGACAGAAATCCGCTTTTTGGCATTTTCTCAGCGAGAAACAGTCATTTTGTACCTGAAACACTGTAAGTGGTTTGGTGAGTCCAATAATGAAATGAGTCTCTCAAATCAACTACATAGACACCTTTCTCCAATTTTCTAACGTTTTCAATAGCTTGCCTTGAAAAATCAGAAGGTAAATCAATGTTATGACAAAATTCCGCTTTTTGGCATTTTCTCAGCGAGAAACAGTCATTTTGTACCTGAAACACTGTAAGTGGTTTGGTGAGTCCAATAATGAAATGAGTCTCTCAAATCAACTACATAGACTCCTTTCTCCAATTTTCTGACGTTTTCAATAGCTTGCCTTGAAAAATCAGAAGGTAAATCAATGTTATGACAGAAATCCGCTTTTTGGCATTTTCTAGGCGAGAAACAGTCATTTTGTACCTGAAACACTGTAAGTAGTTTGGTGAGTCCAATAATGAAATGAGTCGCTCAAATCAACTACATAGACACCTTTCTCCAATTTTCTAACGTTTTCAATAGCTTGCCTTAAAAAATCAGAAGGTAAATCAATGTTATGACAGAAATCCGCTTTTTGGCATTTTCTCAGCGAGAAACAGTCATTTTGTACCTGAAACACTGTAAGTGGTTTGGTGAGTCCAATAATGAAATGAGTCTCTCAAATCAACTACATAGACACATTTCTCCAATTTTCTAACGTTTTCAATAGCTTGCCTTGAAAAATCAGAAGGTAAATCAATGTTATGACAAAAATCCGCTTTTTGGCATTTTCTCAGAGAGAAACAGTCATTTTGTACCTGAAACACTGTAAGTGGTTTGGTGAGTCCAATAATGAAATGAGTCTCTCAAATCAACTACATAGACTCCTTTCTCCAATTTTCTGACGTTTTCAATAGCTTGCCTTGAAAAATCAGAAGGTAAATCAATGTTATGACAGAAATCCGCTTTTTGGCATTTTCTCAGCGAGAAACAGTCATTTTGTACCTGAAACACTGTAAGTGGTTTGGTGAGTCCAATAATGAAATGAGTCTCTCAAATAAACTACATAGACTAGTTTTTCCAATTTTCTAACGTTTTCAATAGCTTGCCTTAAAAAATCAGAAGGTAAAACAATGTTATTACAGAAATCCGCTTTTTGGCATTTTCTCAGCGAGAAACGGTCATTTTGTACCTGAAACACTGTAAGTGGTTTGGTGAGTCCAATAATGAAATGAGTCTCTCAAATCAACTACATAGACTCCTTTCTCCAATTTTCTGACGTTTTCAATAGCTTGCCTTGAAAAATCAGAAGGTAAATCAATGTTATGACAGAAATCCGCTTTTTGGCATTTTCTCAGCGAGAAACAGTCATTTTGTACCTGAAACACTGTAAGTGGTTTGGTGAGTCCAATAATGAAATGAGTCGCTCAAATCAACTACATAGACACCTTTCTCCAATTTTCTAACGTTTTCAATAGCTTGCCTTAAAAAATCAGAAGGTAAAACAATGTTATGACAGAAATCCGCTTTTTGGCAGTTTCTCAGCGAGAAACAGTCATTTTGTACCTGAAACACTGTAAGTGGTTTGGTGAGTCCAATAATGAAATGAGTCTCTCAAATCAACTACATAGACACCTTTCTCCAATTTTCTAACGTTTTCAATAGCTTGCCTTAAAAAATCAGAAGGTAAATCAATGTTATGACAGAAATCCGCTTTTTGGCAGTTTCTCAGCGAGAAACAGTCATTTTGTACCTGAAACACTGTAAGTGGTTTGGTGAGTCCAATAATGAAATGAGTCCCTCAAATCAACTACATAGACTCCTTTCTCCAATTTTCCGACGTTTTCAATAGGTTGCCTTAAAAATTCAGAAGGTAAAACAATGTTATTACAGAAATCCGCTTTTTGGCATTTTCTAGGCGAGAAACAGTCATTTTGTACCTGAAACACTGTAAGTGGTTTGGTGAGTCCAATAATGAAATGAGTCTCTCAAATCAACTACATAGACACCTTTCTCCAATTTTCTAACGTTTTCAATAGCTTGCCTTAAAAAATCAGAAGGTAAATCAATGTTATGACAGAAATCCGCTTTTTGGCAGTTTCTCAGCGAGAAACAGTCATTTTGTACCTGAAACACTGTAAGTGGTTTGGTGAGTCCAATAATGAAATGAGTCTCTCAAATCAACTACATAGACACCTTTCTCCAATTTTCTAACGTTTTCAATAGCTTGCCTTAAAAAATCAGAAGGTAAATCAATGTTATGACAGAAATCCGCTTTTTGGCAGTTTCTCAGCGAGAAACAGTCATTTTGTACCTGAAACACTGTAAGTGGTTTGGTGAGTCCAATAATGAAATGAGTCCCTCAAATCAACTACATAGACTCCTTTCTCCAATTTTCCGACGTTTTCAATAGGTTGCCTTAAAAATTCAGAAGGTAAAACAATGTTATTACAGAAATCCGCTTTTTGGCATTTTCTAGGCGAGAAACAGTCATTTTGTACCTGAAACACTGTAAGTGGTTTGGTGAGTCCAATAATGAAATGAGTCTCTCAAATCAACTACTTAGACTCCTTTCTCCAATTTTCTGACGTTTTCAATAGCTTGCCTTGAAAAATAAGAAGGTAAATCAATGTTATGACAGAAATCCGCTTTTTGGCATTTTCTCAGCGAGAAACAGTCATTTTGTACCTGAAACACTGTAAGTGGTTTGGTGAGTCCAATAATGAAATGAGTCGCTCAAATCAACTACATAGACACCTTTCTCCAATTTTCTAACGTTTTCAATAGCTTGCCTTAAAAAATCAGAAGGTAAATCAATGTTATGACAGAAATCCGCTTTTTGGCAGTTTCTCTGCGAGAAACAGTCATTTTGTACCTGAAACACTGTAAGTGGTTTGGTGAGTCCAATAATGAAATGAGTCTCTCAAATCAACTACTTAGACTCCTTTCTCCAATTTTCTGACGTTTTCAATAGTTTGCCTTGAAAAATCAGAAGGTAAATCAATGTTATGACAGAAATCCGCTTTTTGGCATTTTCTCAGCGAGAAACAGTCATTTTGTATCTGAAACACTGTAAGTGGTTTGGTGAGTCCAATAATGAAATGAGTCTCTCAAATCAACTACATAGACACCTTTCTCCAATTTTCTAACGTTTTCAATAGCTTGCCTTGAAAAATCAGAAGGTAAATCAATGTTATGACAGAAATCCGCTTTTTGGCATTTTCTCAGCGAGAAACAGTCATTTTGTACCTGAAACACTGTAAGTGGTTTGGTGAGTCCAATAATGAAATGAGTCTCTCAAATCAACTACATAGACTCCTTTCTCCAATTTTCTGACGTTTTCAATAGCTTGCCTTGAAAAATCAGAAGGTAAATCAATGTTATGACAGAAATCCGCTTTTTGGCATTTTCTCAGCGAGAAACAGTCATTTTGTACCTGAAACACTGTAAGTGGTTTGGTGAGTCCAATAATGAAATGAGTCGCTCAAATCAACTACATAGACACCTTTCTCCAATTTTCTAACGTTTTCAATAGCTTGCCTTAAAAAATCAGAAGGTAAATCAATGTTATGACAGAAATCCGCTTTTTGGCAGTTTCTCAGCGAGAAACAGTCATTTTGTACCTGAAACACTGTAAGTGGTTTGGTGAGTCCAATAATGAAATGAGTCCCTCAAATCAACTACAAAGACACCTTTCTCCAATTTTCTAACATTTTCAATAGCTTGCCTTGAAAAATCAGAAGGTAAATCAATGTTATGACAGAAATCCGCTTTTTGGCATTTTCTCAGCGAGAAACAGTCATTTTGTACCTGAAACACTGTAAGTGGTTTGGTGAGTCCAATAATGAAATGAGTCTCTCAAATCAACTACATAGACTCATTTTTCCAATTTTCTAACGTTTTCAATAGCTTGCCTTAAAAAATCAGAAGGTAAAACAATGTTATTACAGAAATCCGCTTTTTGGCATTTTCTCAGCGAGAAACAGTCATTTTGTACCTGAAACACTGTAAGTGGTTTGGTGAGTCCAATAATGAAATGAATCTCTCAAATCAACTACATAGACTGTAAGTGGTTTGGTGAGTCCAATAATGAAATGAGTCTCTCAAATCAACTACATAGACTCCTTTCTCCAATTTTCTGACGTTTTCAATAGCTTGCCTTGAAAAATCAGAAGGTAAATCAATGTTATGACAGAAATCCGCTTTTTGGCATTTTCTCAGCGAGAAACAGTCATTTTGTACCTGAAACACTGTAAGTGGTTTGGTGAGTCCAATAATGAAATTAATCTCTCAAATCAACTACATAGACACCTTTCTCCAATTTTCTAACGTTTTCAATAGCTTGCCTTAAAAAATCAGAAGGTAAATCAATGTTATGACAGAAATCCGCTTTTTGGCATTTTCTCAGCGAGAAACAGTCATTTTGTACCTGAAACACTGTAAGTGGTTTGGTGGGTCCAAAAATGAAATGAGTCTCTCAAATCAACTACATAGACTCCTTTCTCCAATTTTCTGACGTTTTCAATAGCTTGCCTTGAAAAATCAGAAGGTAAATCAATGTTATGACAGAAATCCGCTTTTTGGCATTTTCTCAGCGAGAAACAGTCATTTTGTACCTGAAACACTGTAAGTGGTTTGGTGAGTCCAATAATGAAATGAGTCTCTCAAATCAACTACATAGACTCCTTTCTCCAATTTTCTGACGTTTTCAATAGCTTGCCTTGAAAAATCAGAAGGTAAATCAATGTTATTACAGAAATCCGCTTTTTGGCATTTTCTCAGCGAGAAACGGTCATTTTGTACCTGAAACACTGTAAGTTGTTTGGTGAGTCCAATAATGAAATGAGTCTCTCAAATCAACTACATAGACTCCTTTCTCCAATTTTCTGACGTTTTCCATAGCTTGCCTTGAAAAATCAGAAGGTAAATCAATGTTATGACAGAAATCCGCTTTTTGGCAGTTTCACAGCGAGAAACAGTCATTTTGTACCTGAAACACTGTAAGTTGTTTGGTGAGTCCAATAATGAAATGAGTCTCTCAAATCAACTACATAGACTCCTTTCTCCAATTTTCTGACGTTTTCCATAGCTTGCCTTGAAAAATCAGAAAGTAAATCAATGTTATGACAGAAATCCGCTTTTTGGCAGTTTCTCAGCGAGAAACAGTCATTTTGTACCTGAAACACTGTAAGTGGTTTGGTGAGTCCAATAATGAAATGAGTCGCTCAAATCAACTACATAGACTCCTTTCTCCAATTTTCTGACGTTTTCAATAGCTTGCCTTAAAAAATCAGAAGGTAGGATTCTTAATAGGACTAGCTGTTAATATCCCTAAAATATATCAGCACGATAACTCCTATCGGACATGACTGTTGGGTGGAGTTTGGACAGGATCGCGGGGCACCACCAAATCTACACGTCATCAGTTGTGTGCCTTGTCTTCATCAGGTGTTTCGGCCTCTTAACACAATACACCCTCTTCCAAGGTTGGCCTGCCACAGGCTGATCAGACCTGGGTGTGTGTCATATGGTGGCACCCCGTGGTCATCAAACAGCCCATGTTGCATCCCTCCGTTTCAGCCACAGCCAGTGACTGCTCCGTTCGGCTGCTTTGGCAAGTTCTTTTATTGCCTTCCGCTGGGCCTGTCCTCTGATCCCAACTTCCTTCAGGAGCCTGGCTACAAAGCCTCGGCAGCCAACCTCCACTGGCCACACCTTTACATTCCATCCCCCCGCCTCAGCATCAGCTGCTAGGTTAGCATAACGCAGCCTTTTTCTTTCGAATGCTTCGTCGATGTTATCCTCCCAGGGGACAGTCAGTTCCACAATGAAGACACGCCGGCAGGACTTGGACCAGAGGACCAAATCTGGGCGCAGGTTGGTTGCTCCGATTTCTGGCGGGAAAGTGAGCCTCTGGCTGAGGTCTACCCGCATTTCCCAATCCCGGGCTGTGTCCAGTGGGCCTGAGTTTGGAGGTGATGGCTTGGTTCTCCGTTTCTCCCCTTGTCGGAAGAATGTTGTCTTCCGTGGGAGGGTGGTCTGGGTTTTGAAAGGCATGGCGTTGATGGTGACCCTCTTGTCCTCAAGTTCGGCAGCCAAGCCCTTCAACACTTGGTTATGGCGCCAGGTGTATCTTCCTTGAGTCAGGCTGGTCTTGCAACCCACCAGGATGTGTTTGAGGGTTGCTGGGGCTGCACACTGCAGGCAGGCTGGGTCCTCTCCATACCAGAGATGTAGGTTGGTTGGAGAGGGCAGGACATCATAAGTGGCTCTGATGATAAAGCTGAGCCTATTAGCCTCCATGCTCCACATCTCATTCCACGTGATTTTCCTCCTCTCCACACCCTCCCACCTCATCCAGCGTCCTTGCTGGGCTTGGGAGACTGCCTTGGCACACCTGGCTGCCTCCTCCTGGTTGCGCACCTCCTCAACCACCATGTGTCGCCGTTCAGACGGAGTAGCCTTTTGCCAAGCGGGTGTTGTTGCTTCCAGGCCAAGACCCCCTCTGCCATGTTGGACTCGTCCCACTATATCCCGGTGTCTGAGGGTGGTCTTTGCCACTGCTACTGCTGCAGATGGTTTCCATTTCCTCCCTGTTGCCAGGTTTGGAGCCGCATCTCTGACGCATGGGTCCCGGGATTCTGTAAGAGTCATTTCCACCCTTGTTTTGGCACATTTGTACTCCTCCACCAGGCTTGAGATTGGAAGGGAGAGCGCTCCATTGCCATACAGGCCTATGCTGGAAAGGCATATCGGCAGTCCAAGCCACTTCCTCACTTGGGCATTCACCAGTCTCTCAAGCCGATTGACATGAGATAAGGTGACCTCATAGATGGAAATTGGCCACATGAGGCGAGGTAGCAGCCCAAACTTAAAGCAACATAGCTTCAATTTTCCAGGGAGAGCAGTGTTGTTAATCTGCTTGAGGCCGCTGATTGTATCCTGCCTGAGTTGTTCCACCTGCTCAGAGTCTTTAAGTTCTGCGCTATACCATCGGCCAAGGCTTTTGATAGGCTTCTCCAGAACTTGTTGGGATTGGCTGGTCGTCCACATAGAACCTTGCATTGGTGAGCTTACCTTTGACAATGGAGATGCTACGGGATTTGCTGGGTTTAATCTCCATTCGTGCCCATTTGATGTTTCCCCGGAGTTTCTCCAGCAGACGTTTGGTACATGCGACCGTTGTTGTTATTGTCGTCATGTCGTCCATGTACGCCCTGATTGGGGGAAGACGGAGCCCGCTCTCAATCGTTCTCCTCCAACCACCCATCGTGATGCACGAATAAGTAGCTCCATTGCCATTGTAAACACCAGTGGCGAGATGGTGCAGCCCGCCATAATGCCTATCTCAAGGTGCTGCCAGGCAGTTGTACTATCCTGTGCTGTAACACAGAATTGGAGATCCTGGAAGTAGGCTTTGACTAGACTTGTGATGCCCTCTGGCACTTGAAAGAAGTTGAACGCTGTCCACAAGATCTCATGAGGCACTGACCCGAAGGCATTGGCAAGATCTAAAAACACCACATGCAGGTCTTTCTTCTCCTTCTTGGCCGTCTGTACTTGGTGCCAGATGACATTTGTGTGTTCCAAGCAACCTGAGAACCCAATTATCCCTGCCTTTTGCACTGAGGTGTCAACAAAGTTGTTCGCCAGCAGGAATGCTGAGAGCCTACGGGCCACGACACTGAAGAAAATCTTTCCTTCCACATTGAGAAGGCTGATCTGGCGAAACTGCTCAATGGTTGAGGAATTCTTCTCTTTGGGAATCAGGATCCCTCCTGCCCGTCGCCATGCCTTTGGTATCATTCCTTTTTCCCATGCCACTTTCATAAGCTTCCAGAGGTATTTCAAGACGCCTGGCGTGTTCTTATACACCCTGTATGGAATGCCGTTGGGCCCCGGGGCTGAAGCTGTTCTTGCCCGTTTTACTGTGCTCTCAACTTCGCTCCATGTGGGGGGCCTTGTTTCCATCTGGTGCTCAGGTGGTTGGATGGGTGGCATATCCTCCGGAATGCTGGCTGGCACATGCCTCTGTTTGTCGGAGTAGGTCTTCCGAATATGTTCTTCCAGTTCTCTTATGGGTACTTTGAGGGTCCCAGATTTCTCCCTGACAAAGAGGTCCTTAACAAATTTATAGGGATCTCTGTAGAAGGCAGTCCTCGTTCGCTCTCTCTTCTTATGTTGCCTTCTCAGGCATTCTGCTCTTCGCAGTGCTGCCAGACGCTGCTTGATGTCGCCCTGTAGTGCCCCAAGGCCTTTCCTTTCCACTTCCGTGGCCTTCTTCCATTGTTTCCTCAGGCACCTCCTTTCTTTCACGAGTCTCTGAATCTCTTGTTGTCTCCTGGACTTGAGATGAGCAGATGGTTCCTTCTGTGTCTGCAAGTTCTCACGTTTCACAACAAATCTCTCTGCTCCATAGCTATAAATGGTCTCTCCGATCTTGTCCAGTTTTTTCTCCACACCCCCTTTCAGACCTTCTAAAAGGTGGACGAGGTCTGTGTCTGTGGTTTCCCACTCCTTTTTCTGACAGGATTTAGGCCACAAGATTTGAGGTTTTCGTCCAGTCAGCCTCCGCTCTACTGCTGTCTGTGGCTGGATGGGCTCTGGGCTGATGTTCATAAATGGATCTGTGCTTGATTGAGCTTTGTCTGGGGTTCTGATACCCTGTGGACTGTGGTGAATATCCTGCCACTGGGCTTCACTCGACTGATTTGCCCTACCTCTAAGGAAGTAATGGTCAATGCGAGGCCCCTTGCTAAGCTCTCTCAGACACTTGAAACAATGTTATTACAGAAATCCGCTTTTTGGCATTTTCTCAGCGAGAAACAGTCATTTTGTACCTGAAACACTGTAAGTGGTTTGGTGAGTCATATAATGAAATGAGTCTCTCAAATCAACTACATAGACTCCTTTCTCCAATTTTCTTACGTTTTCAATAGCTTGCCTTGAAAATTCAGAAGGTAAATCAATGTTATGACAGAAATCCGCTTTTTGGCATTTTCTCAGCGAGAAACGGTCATTTTGTACCTGAAACACTGTAAGTGGTTTGGTGAGTCCAATAATGAAATGAGTCTCTCAAATCAACTACATAGACTCCTTTCTCCAATTTTCTGACGTTTTCAATAGCTTGCCTTGAAAAATCAGAAGGTAAATCAATGTTATGACAGAAATCCGCTTTTTGGCATTTTCTCAGCGAGAAACAGTCATTTTGTACCTGAAACACTGTAAGTGGTTTGGTGAGTCCAATAATGAAATGAGTCTCTCAAATCAACTACATAGACACCTTTCTGCAATTTTCTAACGTTTTCAATAGCTTGCCTTAAAAAATCAGAAGGTAAATCAATGTTATGACAGAAATCCGCTTTTTGGCATTTTCTCAGCGAGAAACAGTCATTTTGTACCTGAAACACTGTAAGTGGTTTGGTGAGTCCAATAATGAAATGAGTCCCTCAAATCAACTACATAGACTCCTTTCTCCAAGTTTCTGAAGTTTTCAATAGCTTGCCTTAAAAAATCAGAAGGTAAATCAATGTTATGACAGAAATCCGCTTTTTGGCATTTTCTCAGCGAGAAACAGTCATTTTGTACCTGAAACACTGTAAGTGGTTTGGTGAGTCCAATAATGAAATGAGTCTCTCAAATCAACTACATAGACACCTTTCTGCAATTTTCTAACGTTTTCAATAGCTTGCCTTAAAAAATCAGAAGGTAAATCAATGTTATGACAGAAATCCGCTTTTTGGCATTTTCTCAGCGAGAAACAGTCATTTTGTACCTGAAACACTGTAAGTGGTTTGGTGAGTCCAATAATGAAATGAGTCCCTCAAATCAACTACATAGACTCCTTTCTCCAATTTTCTGACGTTTTCAATAGCTTGCCTTAAAAATTTTGAAGGTAAAACAATGTTATTACAGAAATCCGCTTTTTGGCATTTTCTCAGCGAGAAACGGTCATTTTGTACCTGGAACACTGTAAGTGGTTTGGTGAGTCCAATAATGAAATGAGTCTCTCAAATCAACTACATAGACTCCTTTCTCCAATTTTCTGACGTTTTCAATAGCTTGCCTTGAAAAATCAGAAGGTAAATCAATGTTATTACAGAAATCCGCTTTTTGGCATTTTCTCAGCGAGAAACGGTCATTTTGTACCTGAAACACTGTAAGTGGTTTGGTGAGTCCAATAATGAAATGAGTCCCTCAAATCAACTACATAGACTCCTTTCTCCAATTTTCTGACGTTTTCAATAGCTTGCCTTGAAAAATCAGAAGGTAAATCAATGTTATGACAGAAATCCGCTTTTTGGCATTTTCTCAGCGAGAAACAGTCATTTTGTACCTGAAACACTGTAAGTGGTTTGGTGAGTCCAATAATGAAATTAGTCTCTCAAATCAATTACATAGACACCTTTCTGCAATTTTCTAACGTTTTTCAATAGCTTGCCTTAAAAAATCAGAAGGTAAATCAATGTTATGACAGAAATCCGCTTTTTGGCATTTTCTCAGCGAGAAACAGTCATTTTGTACCTGAAACACTGTAAGTGGTTTGGTGAGTCCAATAATGAAATGAGTCCCTCAAATCAACAACATAGACTCCTTTCTCCAATTTTCTGACGTTTTCAATAGCTTGCCTTAAAAAATCAGAAGGTAAAACAATGTTATTACAGAAATCCGCTTTTTGGCATTTTTTTCAGCGAGAAACGGTCATTTTGTACCTGAAACACTGTAAGTGGTTTGGTGAGTCCAATAATGACATCAGTCCCTCAAATCAACTACATAGACTCCTTTCTCCAATTTTCTGACGTTTTCAATAGCTTGCCTTAAAAAATCAGAAGGTAAATAAATGTTATGACAGAAATCCGCTTTTTGGCATTTTCTCAGCGAGAAACAGTCATTTTGTACCTGAAACACTGTAAGTGGTTTGGTGAGTCCAATAATGAAATGAGTCTCTCAAATCAACTACATAGACACCTTTCTGCAATTTTCTAACGTTTTCAATAGCTTGCCTTAAAAAATCAGAAGGTAAATCAATGTTATGACAGAAATCCGCTTTTTGGCATTTTCTCAGCGAGAAACAGTCATTTTGTACCTGAAACACTGTAAGTGGTTTGGAGAGTCCAATAATTAAATGAGTCCCTCAAATCAACTACATAGACTCCTTTCTCCAATTTTCTGACGTTTTCAATAGCTTGCCTTAAAAAATCAGAAGGTAAATCAATGTTATGACAGAAATCCGCTTTTTGGCATTTTCTCAGCGAGAAACAGTCATTTTGTACCTGAAACACTGTAAGTGGTTTGGTGAGTCCAATAATGAAATGAGTCCCTCAAATCAACTACATAGACTCCTTTCTCCAATTTTCTGACGTTTTCAATAGCTTGCCTTGAAAAATCAGAAGGTAAATCAATGTTATGACAGAAATCCGCTTTTTGGCATTTTCTCAGCGAGAAACAGTCATTTTGTACCTGAAACACTGTAAGTGGTTTGGTGAGTCCAATAATGAAATGTGTCTCTCAAATCAACTACATAGACTCATTTCTCCAATTTTCTGACGTTTTCAATAGCTTGCCTTGAAAAATCAGAAGGTAAATCAATGTTATGACAGAAATCCGCTTTTTGGCATTTTCTCAGCGAGAAACAGTCATTTTGTACCTGAAACACTGTAAGTGGTTTGGTGAGTCCAATAATGAAATGAGTCGCTCAAATCAACTACATAGACACCTTTCTCCAATTTTCTAACGTTTTCAATAGCTTGCCTTAAAAAATCAGAAGGTAAATCAATGTTATGACAGAAATCCGCTTTTTGGCATTTTCTCAGCGAGAAACGGTCATTTTGTACCTGAAACACTGTAAGTGGTTTGGTGAGTCCAATAATGAAATGAGTCCCTCAAATCAACTACATAGACTCCTTTCTCCAATTTTCTGACGTTTTCAATAGCTTGCCTTAAAAAATCAGAAGGTAAATCAATGTTATGACAGAAATCCGCTTTTTTGCATTTTCTCAGCGAGAAACAGTCATTTTGTACCTGAAACACTGTAAGTGGTTTGCTGAGTCCAATAATGAAATGAGTCTCTCAAATCAACTACATAGACTCCTTTTTCCAATTTTCTAAGTTTTCAATAGCTTGCCTTAAAAAATCAGAAGGTAAAACAATGTTATGACAGAAATCCGCTTTTTGGCATTTTCTCAGCGAGAAACAGTCATTTTGTACCTGAAACACTGTAAGTGGTTTGGTGAGTCCAATAATGAAATGAGTCGCTCAAATCAACTACATAGACACCTTTCTCCAATTTTCTAACGTTTTCAATAGCTTGCCTTAAAAAATCAGAAGGTAAATCAATGTTATGACAGAAATCCGCTTTTTGGCATTTTCTCAGCGAGAAACGGTCATTTTGTACCTGAAACACTGTAAGTGGTTTGGTGAGTCCAATAATGAAATGAGTCCCTCAAATCAACTACATAGACTCATTTCTCCAATTTTCTGACGTTTTCAATAGCTTGCCTTGAAAAATCAGAAGGTAAATCAATGTTATGACAGAAATCCGCTTTTTGGCATTTTCTCAGCGAGAAACAGTCATTTTGTACCTGAAACACTGTAAGTGGTTTGGTGAGTCCAATAATGAAATGAGTCGCTCAAATCAACTACATAGACACCTTTCTCCAATTTTCTAACGTTTTCAATAGCTTGCCTTAAAAAATCAGAAGGTAAATCAATGTTATGACAGAAATCCGCTTTTTGGCATTTTCTCAGCGAGAAACGGTCATTTTGTACCTGAAACACTGTAAGTGGTTTGGTGAGTCCAATAATGAAATGAGTCCCTCAAATCAACTACATAGACTCCTTTCTCCAATTTTCTGAGGTTTTCAATAGCTTGCCTTAAAAAATCAGAAGGTAAATCAATGTTATGACAGAAATCCGCTTTTTTGCATTTTCTCAGCGAGAAACAGTCATTTTGTACCTGAAACACTGTAAGTGGTTTGCTGAGTCCAATAATGAAATGAGTCTCTCAAATCAACTACATAGACTCCTTTTTCCAATTTTCTAAGTTTTCAATAGCTTGCCTTAAAAAATCAGAAGGTAAAACAATGTTATGACAGAAATCCGCTTTTTGGCATTTTCTCAGCGAGAAACAGTCATTTTGTACCTGAAACACTGTAAGTGGTTTGGTGAGTCCAATAATGAAATGAGTCGCTCAAATCAACTACATAGACACCTTTCTCCAATTTTCTAACGTTTTCAATAGCTTGCCTTAAAAAATCAGAAGGTAAATCAATGTTATGACAGAAATCCGCTTTTTGGCATTTTCTCAGCGAGAAACGGTCATTTTGTACCTGAAACACTGTAAGTGGTTTGGTGAGTCCAATAATGAAATGAGTCCCTCAAATCAACTACATAGACTCCTTTATCCAATTTTCTGACGTTTTCAATAGCTTGCCTTAAAAAATCAGAAGGTAAATCAATGTTATGACAGAAATCCGCTTTTTTGCATTTTCTCAGCGAGAAACAGTCATTTTGTACCTGAAACACTGTAAGTGGTTTGGTGAGTCCAATAATGAAATGAGTCTCTCAAATCAACTACATAGACTCCTTTTTCCAATTTTCTAACGTTTTCAATAGCTTGCCTTAAAAAATCAGAAGGTAAAACAATGTTATGACAGAAATCCGCTTTTTGGCATTTTCTCAGCGAGAAACAGTCATTTTGTACCTGAAACAAGACGACTGCCTAATTTGCAGTTATTAATCATATCCAGTACTGTCTTTCAAAAGTAATCAGTTGGCTTCCCTTGTGGTACATTTTGTATTTTCTACCCAGCATGGTAATACCGATGGATGATTTTTAATTTTACCGCACCAGGACAACTTATATGAAATCACACATATATTTCTAACATGAATGATTTGAAGATAGGATTTTTTTTTCGCTACGCCCGCCATTTTCAAAGCATGCAAGTTTTCGTAGTGTAGTGGTTATCACGTTCGCCTAACACGTGAAAGGTCCCCTGTTCGAAACTGGGCGGAAACATGTATTACTGCAATAATATTATTTGGACTTGGAAAACCCCTCTAATCCTCTTCTTGGTGCTCGGCACAGGAAGGTCGACCATCTCTTTCTCGCATTGGGTCTTATGCAGAAATGAATTTCGTTGCAATTCCACAACTGATTAAAAGCCAGTCATTCCCCATTTACCTAATCTTTCAAATGTCCAACTTTACAGGAAAAAAAGAAACATATTACAGAGATTTTTTACAGGATCTTTTCGTCATGCCCGCCTTTTTCAAAACATGTAAGTCACTAGCTCCACCACCAAACCCCAGCAGCATTAACACCAGACCCCACTAGCTCCACCACCAGACCCCAGGAGCTTCCAACACCAGACCCCACTAGCTCCACCACCATACCCCAGCAGCATCACCACCAGACCCCAGGAGCTTCCACCACCAGACCCCAGGAGCTTCCACCACCAGACCTCAGGAGCTTCCACCACCAGACCCCAGGAGCTTCCACCAGACCCCAGCAGCATCACCACCAGACCCCACTAGCTCCACCACCAGACCCCAGCAGCATTACCACCAGACCCCATCCACCACCAGACCCTACTAGCTCCACCACCAGACCCCAGGAGCTTCCAACACCAGACCCCACTAGCTCCACCACCGGACCCCAGCAGCATCAGCACCAGACCCCAGGAGCTTCCACCACCAGACCCCAGGAGCTTCCACCACCAGACCCCAGGAGCTTCCACCACCAGACCCCAGGAGCTTCCACCACCAGACCTCAGGAGCTTCCACCACCAGACCCCAGGAGCTTCCACCACCAGACCCCAGCAGCATCAGCACCAGACCCCAGCAGCATCACCACCAGAACCCAGGAGCTTCCACCACCACACCCCAGGAGCTTCCATCACCAGACCCCAGGAGCTTCCACCACCAGACCCCTCTAGCTGCACCACCAGACCCCAGCAGCATCACCACCACACCTCAGGAGCTTCCACCACCAAACCCTAACAACAACTCAACAACCTCAAAAACCCGGCTCACCTGGAGCCACCCAAAGACCCGGCTCACCGTCCGAACCCGGGGACCCGCTTTTAAGCCCCCCACCGACCGGCCACTGGAGTGAAAGAGCCAGCCCTTGGGCCTGGAGGACCAGGGCCCTGGTACCATAAACACCCAGACGCTCCTAGCACCATGGACAGCACTCTGTCAGATGCTCAAGCGCATATTGTTTTTTACTCATGTTCTGGTTTCAGGACCACAATAAAAACACAATAAAAGCTGAACAGGGTTCCATGGTGTAATGGTTAGCACTCTGGACTTTGACCCCAGGAGCTTCCACCACCAGACACCACTAGCTCCACCACCAGACGACAGCAGCATCACCACCACACCTCAGGAGCTTCCACCACCAGACACCACTAGCTCCACCACCAGACCCCAGCAGCATCACCACCAGACCCCAGCAGCATCACCACCAGACCCCAGGAGCTTCCACCACCAGACCCCAGGAATTTCCATCACCAGACCCAAGGAGCTTCCATCACCTGACCCCAGGAGCTTCCATCACCAGACCCCAGGAGCTTCCACCACCAGACCCCACTAGCTGCACCACCAGACCCCAGCAGCATCACCACCACACCTCAGGAGCTTCCACCACCAGACCCCAACAACAACTCAACAACCTCAACAACCCGGCTCACCTGGAGCCACCCAGAGACCCGGCTCACCGTCCGAACCAGGGGACCCGCTTTTAAGTCCCCTACCCCCCTCCCCCCCACTGTGTGGCGGAGTCACATCCTGGTTATACAGCAGAGTGGCGCAGCGGAAGCGTGCTGGGCCCATAACCCAGAGGTCGATAGATAGAAACCATCCTCTGCTATTTAAGAGATCCTCTCATACATGAGATGTGAGAGATTAACTGAAATCTATCCAGAGCTTTTTGGAAACAAGAAAGTGGATGTATGATCTATGAACATACTGCACTGACTGTTGATGAAAATGCATTTAATCAAAATGAGGATGAAAATATGTCTCAACCTAATAAAGTAAAACCAACCATTTTAAAATAAAGTAAAACCAACCATTTTAAAATAAAGACTCTAAATTGTCTATTTCTGAAGATTCACACACACACACACGCACACACACACACACACACACACACACACACACACACACACACACACACACACACACACACACACACACACACACACACACACACACACGGCTGACAGGTTGTTGTGGCCGAGTGGTTAAGGCGATGGACTAGAAATCCATTGGGGATTCCCCGCGCAGGTTCGAATCCTGCCAACAACGAGTAATGTTTGAATGTGCAAGACGACTGCCTAATTTGCAGTTATTAATCATATCCAGTACTGTCTTTCAAAAGTAATCAGTTGGCTTCCCTTGTGGTACATTTTGTATTTTCTACCCAGCATGGTAATACCGATGGATGATTTTTAATTTTACCGCACCAGGACAACTTATATTAAATCACACATTTATTTCTAACAGGAATGATTTGAAGATAGGATTGTTTTTTCGTTACGCCCGCCATTTTCAAAGCATGCAAGTTTCCGTAGTGTAGTGGTTATCACGTTCGCCTAACACGCGAAAGGCCCCCTGTTCGAAACTGGGCAGAAACATGTATTACTGCAATAATATTATTTGGACTTGGAAAACCCCTCTAATCCTCTTCTTGGTGCTCGGCACAGGAAGGTCGACCATCTCTTTCTCGCATTGGGTCTTATGCAGAAATGAATTTCGTTGCAGTTCCACAACTGATTAAAAGCCAGTCATTCCCCATTTACCTAATCTTTCAAATGTCCAACTTTACAGGAAAAAAAGAAGCATATTACAGAGATTTTTTACAGGATCTTTTCGTCATGCCCGCCTTTTTCAAAACATGTAAGTCACTAGCTCCACCACCAAACCCCAGCAGCATTAACACCAGACCCCACTAGCTCCACCACCAGACCCCAGGAGCTTCCAACACCAGACCACACTAGCTCCACCACCATACCCCAGCAGCATCACCACCAGACCCCAGGAGCTTCCACCACCAGACCCCAGGAGCTTCCACCACCAGACCCCAGGAGCTTCCACCACCAGACCCCAGGAGCTTCCACCAGACCCCAGCAGCATCACCACCAGACCCCACTAGCTCCACCACCAGACCCCAGCAGCATTACCACCAGACCCCATCCACCACCAGACCCTACTAGCTCCACCACCAGACCCCAGCAGCATTACCACCAGACCCCATCCACCACAAGACCCCACTAGCTCCACCACCAGACCACAGCAGCATCACCACCAGACCCCATCCACCACCAGACCCTACTAGCTCCACCACCAGACCCCAGGAGCTTCCAACACCAGACCCCACTAGCTCCACCACCAGACCCCAGCAGCATCAGCACCAGACCCCAGGAGCTTCCACCACCAGACCCCAGGAGCTTCCACCACCAGACCCCAGGAGCTTCCACCACCAGACCCCAGGAGCTTCCACCACCAGACCTCAGGAGCTTCCACCACCAGACCCCAGGAGCTTCCACCACCAGACCCCAGCAGCATCAGCACCAGACCCCAGCAGCATCACCACCAGAACCCAGGAGCTTCCACCACCACACCCCAGGAGCTTCCATCACCAGACCCCAGGAGCTTCCACCACCAGACCCCTCTAGCTGCACCACCAGACCCCAGCAGCATCACCACCACACCTCAGGAGCTTCCACCACCAAACCCTAACAACAACTCAACAACCTCAAAAACCCGGCTCACCTGGAGCCACCCAAAGACCCGGCTCACCGTCCGAACCCGGGGACCCGCTTTTAAGCCCCCCACCGACAGGCCACTGGAGTGAAAGAGCCAGCCCTTGGGCCTGGAGGACCAGGGCCCTGGTACCATAAACACCCAGACGCTCCTAGCACCATGGACAGCACTCTGTCAGATGCTCAAGCGCATATTGTTTTTTACTCATGTTCTGGTTTCAGGACCACAATAAAAACACAATAAAAGCTGAACAGGGTTCCATGGTGTAATGGTTAGCACTCTGGACTTTGACCCCAGGAGCTTCCACCACCAGACACCACTAGCTCCACCACCAGACGACAGCAGCATCACCACCACACCTCAGGAGCTTCCACCACCAGACACCACTAGCTCCACCACCAGACCCCAGCAGCATCACCACCAGACCCCAGCAGCATCACCACCAGACCCCAGGAGCTTCCACCACCAGACCCCAGGAATTTCCATCACCAGACCCAAGGAGCTTCCATCACCTGACCCCAGGAGCTTCCATCACCAGACCCCAGGAGCTTCCACCACCAGACCCCACTAGCTGCACCACCAGACCCCAGCAGCATCACCACCACACCTCAGGAGCTTCCACCACCAGACCCCAACAACAACTCAACAACCTCAACAACCCGGCTCACCTGGAGCCACCCAGAGACCCGGCTCACCGTCCGAACCAGGGGACCCGCTTTTAAGTCCCCTACCCCCCTCCCCCCCACTGTGTGGCGGAGTCACATCCTGGTTATACAGCAGAGTGGCGCAGCGGAAGCGTGCTGGGCCCATAACCCAGAGGTCGATGGATCGAAACCATCCTCTGCTATTTAAGAGATCCTCTCATACATGAGATGTGAGAGATTAACTGAAATCTATCCAGAGCTTTTTGGAAACAAGAAAGTGGATGTATGATCTATGAACTATGAACATACTGGCTGTTGATGCTGACTGTTGATGAAAATGCTGTTGATGAAAATGCATTTAATCAAAATGAGGATGAAAATATGTCTCAACCTAATAAAGTAAAACCAACCATTTTAAAATAAAGTAAAACCAACCATTTTAAAATAAAGACTCTAAATTGTCTATTTCTGAAGATTCACACACACACACACACACACACATACACACAGCTGACAGGTTGTTGTGGCCGAGTGGTTAAGGCGATGGACTAGAAATCCATTGGGGATTCCCCGCGCAGGTTCGAATCCTGCCAACAACGAGTAATGTTTGAATGTGCAAGACGACTGCCTAATTTGCAGTTATTAATCATATCCAGTAGTGTCTTTCAAAAGTAATCAGTTGGCTTCCCTTGTGGTACATTTTGTATTTTCTACCCAGCATGGTAATACCGATGGATGATTTTTAATTTTACCGCACCAGGACAACTTATATGAAATCACACATTTATTTCTAACATGAATGATTTGAAGATAGGATTTTTTTTTCGTTACGCCCGCCATTTTCAAAGCATGCAAGTTTTCGTAGTGTAGTGGTTATCACGTTCGCCTAACACGCGAAAGGTCCCCTGTTCGAAACTGGGCGGAAACATGTATTACTGCAATAATATTATTTGGACTTGGAAAACCCCTCTAATCCTCTTCTTGGTGCTCGGCACAGGAAGGTCGACCATCTCTTTCTCGCATTGGGTCTTATGCAGAAATGAATTTCGTTGCAGTTCCACAACTGATTAAAAGCCAGTCATTCCCCATTTACCTAATCTTTCAAATGTCCAACTTTACAGGAAAAAAAGAAACATATTACAGAGATTTTTTACAGGATCTTTTCGTCATGCCCGCCTTTTTCAAAACATGTAAGTCACTAGCTCCACCACCAAACCCCAGCAGCATTAACACCAGACCCCACTAGCTCCACCACCAGACCCCAGGAGCTTCCAACACCAGACCCCACTAGCTCCACCACCATACCCCAGCAGCATCACCACCAGACCCCAGGAGCTTCCACCACCAGACCCCAGGAGCTTCCACCACCAGACCTCAGGAGCTTCCACCACCAGACCCCAGGAGCTTCCACCAGACCCCAGCAGCATCACCACCAGACCCCACTAGCTCCACCACCAGACCCCAGCAGCATTACCACCAGACCCCATCCACCACCAGACCCTACTAGCTCCACAACCAGACCCCAGCAGCATTACCACCAGACCCCATCCACCACAAGACCCCACTAGCTCCACCACCAGACCCCAGCAGCATCACCACCAGACCCCATCCACCACCAGACCCTACTAGCTCCACCACCAGACCCCAGGAGCTTCCAACACCAGACCCCACTAGCTCCACCACCGGACCCCAGCAGCATCAGCACCAGACCCCAGGAGCTTCCACCACCAGACCCCAGGAGCTTCCACCACCAGACCCCAGGAGCTTCCACCACCAGACCCCAGGAGCTTCCACCACCAGACCTCAGGAGCTTCCACCACCAGACCCCAGGAGCTTCCACCACCAGACCCCAGCAGCATCAGCACCAGACCCCAGCAGCATCACCACCAGAACCCAGGAGCTTCCACCACCACACCCCAGGAGCTTCCATCACCAGACCCCAGGAGCTTCCACCACCAGACCCCTCTAGCTGCACCACCAGACCCCAGCAGCATCACCACCACACCTCAGGAGCTTCCACCACCAAACCCTAACAACAACTCAACAACCTCAAAAACCCGGCTCACCTGGAGCCACCCAAAGACCCGGCTCACCGTCCGAACCCGGGGACCCGCTTTTAAGCCCCCCACCGACCGGCCACTGGAGTGAAAGAGCCAGCCCTTGGGCCTGGAGGACCAGGGCCCTGGTACCATAAACACCCAGACGCTCCTAGCACCATGGACAGCACTCTGTCAGATGCTCAAGCGCATATTGTTTTTTACTCATGTTCTGGTTTCAGGACCACAATAAAAACACAATAAAAGCTGAACAGGGTTCCATGGTGTAATGGTTAGCACTCTGGACTTTGACCCCAGGAGCTTCCACCACCAGACACCACTAGCTCCACCACCAGACGACAGCAGCATCACCACCACACCTCAGGAGCTTCCACCACCAGACACCACTAGCTCCACCACCAGACCCCAGCAGCATCACCACCAGACCCCAGCAGCATCACCACCAGACCCCAGGAGCTTCCACCACAAGACCCCAGGAATTTCCATCACCAGACCCAAGGAGCTTCCATCACCTGACCCCAGGAGCTTCCATCACCAGACCCCAGGAGCTTCCACCACCAGACCCCACTAGCTGCACCACCAGACCCCAGCAGCATCACCACCACACCTCAGGAGCTTCCAACACCAGACCCCAACAACAACTCAACGACCTCAACAACCCGGCTCACCTGGAGCCACCCAGAGACCCGGCTCACCGTCCGAACCAGGGGACCCGCTTTTAAGTCCCGTCCCCCCCTCCCCCCCACTGTGTGGCGGAGTCACATCCTGGTTATACAGCAGAGTGGCGCAGCGGAAGCGTGCTGGGCCCATAACCCAGAGGTCGATGGATCGAAACCATCCTCTGCTACTTAAGAGATCCTCTCATACATGAGATGTGAGAGATTAACTGAAATCTATCCAGAGCTTTTTGGAAACAAGAAAGTGGATGTATGATCTATGAACATACTGCACTGACTGTTGATGAAAATGCATTTAATCAAAATGAGGATGAAAATATGTCTCAACCTAATAAAGTAAAACCAACCATTTTAAAATAAAGTAAAACCAACCATTTTAAAATAAAGACTCTAAATTGTCTATTTCTGAAGATTCACACACACACACACACACACACACACACACACACATACACACAGCTGACAGGTTGTTGTGGCCGAGTGGTTAAGGCGATGGACTAGAAATCCATTGGGGATACCCCGCGCAGGTTCGAATCCTGCCAACAACGAGTAATGTTTGAATGTGCAAGACGACTGCCTAATTTGCAGTTATTAATCATATCCAGTACTGTCTTTCAAAAGTAATCAGTTGGCTTGCCTTGTGGTACATTTTGTATTTTCTACCCAGCATGGTAATACCGATGGATGATTTTTAATTTTACAGCACCAGGACAACTTATATGAAATCACACATTTATTTCTAACATGAATGATTTGAAGATAGGATTTTTTTTTCGTTACGCCCGCCATTTTCAAAGCATGCAAGTTTCCGTAGTGTAGTGGTTATCACGTTCGCCTGACACGCGAAAGGTCCCCTGTTCGAAACTGGGCGGAAACATGTATTACTGCAATAATATTATTTGGACTTGGAAAACCCCTCTAATCCTCTTCTTGGTGCTCGGCACAGGAAGGTCGACCATCTCTTTCTCGCATTGGGTCTTATGCAGAAATGAATTTCGTTGCAGTTCCACAACTGATTAAAAGCCAGTCATTCCTCATTTACCTAATCTTTCAAATGTCCAACTTTACAGGAAAAAAAGAAACATATTACAGAGATTTTTTACAGGATCTTTTCGTCATGCCCGCCATTTTCAAAACATGTAAGTCACTAGCTCCACCACCAAACCCCAGCAGCATTAACACCAGACCCCACTAGCTCCACCACCAGACCCCAGGAGCTTCCAACACCAGACCCCACTAGCTCCACCACCATACCCCAGCAGCATCACCACCAGACCCCAGGAGCTTCCACCACCAGACCCCAGGAGCTTCCACCACCAGACCTCAGGAGCTTCCACCACCAGACCCCAGGAGCTTCCACCAGACCCCAGCAGCATCACCACCAGACCCCACTAGCTCCACCACCAGACCCCAGCAGCATTACCACCAGACCCCATCCACCACCAGACCCTACTAGCTCCACCACCAGACCCCAGCAGCATTACCACCAGACCCCATCCACCACAAGACCCCACTAGCTCCACCACCAGACCCCAGCAGCATCACCACCAGACCCCATCCACCACCAGACCCTACTAGCTCCACCACCAGACCCCAGGAGCTTCCAACACCAGACCCCACTAGCTCCACCACCGGACCCCAGCAGCATCAGCACCAGACCCCAGGAGCTTCCACCACCAGACCCCAGGAGCTTCCACCACCAGACCCCAGGAGCTTCCACCACCAGACCCCAGGAGCTTCCACCACCAGACCTCAGGAGCTTCCACCACCAGACCCCAGGAGCTTCCACCACCAGACCCCAGCAGCATCAGCACCAGACCCCAGCAGCATCACCACCAGAACCCAGGAGCTTCCACCACCACACCCCAGGAGCTTCCATCACCAGACCCCAGGAGCTTCCACCACCAGACCCCTCTAGCTGCACCACCAGACCCCAGCAGCATCACCACCACACCTCAGGAGCTTCCACCACCAAACCCTAACAACAACTCAACAACCTCAAAAACCCGGCTCACCTGGAGCCACCCAAAGACCCGGCTCACCGTCCGAACCCGGGGACCCGCTTTTAAGCCCCCCACCGACCGGCCACTGGAGTGAAAGAGCCAGCCCTTGGGCCTGGAGGACCAGGGCCCTGGTACCATAAACACCCAGACGCTCCTAGCACCATGGACAGCACTCTGTCAGATGCTCAAGCGCATATTGTTTTTTACTCATGTTCTGGTTTCAGGACCACAATAAAAACACAATAAAAGCTGAACAGGGTTCCATGGTGTAATGGTTAGCACTCTGGACTTTGACCCCAGGAGCTTCCACCACCAGACACCACTAGCTCCACCACCAGACGACAGCAGCATCACCACCACACCTCAGGAGCTTCCACCACCAGACACCACTAGCTCCACCACCAGACCCCAGCAGCATCACCACCAGACCCCAGCAGCATCACCACCAGACCCCAGGAGCTTCCACCACCAGACCCCAGGAATTTCCATCACCAGACCCAAGGAGCTTCCATCACCTGACCCCAGGAGCTTCCATCACCAGACCCCAGGAGCTTCCACCACCAGACCCCACTAGCTGCACCACCAGACCCCAGCAGCATCACCACCAGAACCCAGGAGCTTCCACCACCACACCCCAGGAGCTTCCATCACCAGACCCCAGGAGCTTCCACCACCAGACCCCTCTAGCTGCACCACCAGACCCCAGCAGCATCACCACCACACCTCAGGAGCTTCCACCACCAAACCCTAACAACAACTCAACAACCTCAAAAACCCGGCTCACCTGGAGCCACCCAAAGACCCGGCTCACCGTCCGAACCTGGGGACCCGCTTTTAAGCCCCCCACCGACCGGCCACTGGAGTGAAAAAGCCAGCCCTTGGGCCTGGAGGACCAGGGCCCTGGTACCATAAACACCCAGACGCTCCTAGCACCATGGACAGCACTCTGTCAGATGCTCAAGCGCATATTGTTTTTTACTCATGTTCTGGTTTCAGGACCACAATAAAAACACAATAAAAGCTGAACAGGGTTCCATGGTGTAATGGTTAGCACTCTGGACTTTGACCCCAGGAGCTTCCACCACCAGACACCACTAGCTCCACCACCAGACGACAGCAGCATCACCACCACACCTCAGGAGCTTCCACCACCAGACACCACTAGCTCCACCACCAGACCCCAGCAGCATCACCACCAGACCCCAGCAGCATCACCACCAGACCCCAGGAGCTTCCACCACCAGACCCCAGGAATTTCCATCACCAGACCCAAGGAGCTTCCATCACCTGACCCCAGGAGCTTCCATCACCAGACCCCAGGAGCTTCCACCACCAGACCCCACTAGCTGCACCACCAGACCCCAGCAGCATCACCACCAGAACCCAGGAGCTTCCACCACCACACCCCAGGAGCTTCCATCACCAGACCCCAGGAGCTTCCACCACCAGACCCCTCTAGCTGCACCACCAGACCCCAGCAGCATCACCACCACACCTCAGGAGCTTCCACCACCAAACCCTAACAACAACTCAACAACCTCAAAAACCCGGCTCACCTGGAGCCACCCAAAGACCCGGCTCACCGTCCGAACCCGGGGACCCGCTTTTAAGCCCCCCACCGACCGGCCACTGGAGTGAAAGAGCCAGCCCTTGGGCCTGGAGGACCAGGGCCCTGGTACCATAAACACCCAGACGCTCCTAGCACCATGGACAGCACTCTGTCAGATGCTCAAGCGCATATTGTTTTTTACTCATGTTCTGGTTTCAGGACCACAATAAAAACACAATAAAAGCTGAACAGGGTTCCATGGTGTAATGGTTAGCACTCTGGACTTTGACCCCAGGAGCTTCCACCACCAGACACCACTAGCTCCACCACCAGACGACAGCAGCATCACCACCACACCTCAGGAGCTTCCACCACCAGACACCACTAGCTCCACCACCAGACCCCAGCAGCATCACCACCAGACCCCAGCAGCATCACCACCAGACCCCAGGAGCTTCCACCACCAGACCCCAGGAATTTCCATCACCAGACCCAAGGAGCTTCCATCACCTGACCCCAGGAGCTTCCATCACCAGACCCCAGGAGCTTCCACCACCAGACCCCACTAGCTGCACCACCAGACCCCAGCAGCATCACCACCCCACCTCAGGAGCTTCCACCACCAGACCCCAAAAACAACTCAACAACCTCAACAACCCGGCTCACCTGGAGCCACCCAGAGACCCGGCTCACCGTCCGAACCAGGGGACCCGCTTTTAAGTCCCCTACCCCCCTCCCCCCCACTGTGTGGCGGAGTCACATCCTGGTTATACAGCAGAGTGGCGCAGCGGAAGCGTGCTGGGCCCATAACCCAGAGGTCGATGGATCGAAACCATCCTCTGCTACTTAAGAGATCCTCTCATACATGAGATGTGAGAGATTAACTGAAATCTATCCAGAGCTTTTTGGAAACAAGAAAGTGGATGTATGATCTATGAACATACTGCACTGACTGTTGATAAAATGCATTTAATCAAAATGAGGATGAAAATATGTCTCAACCTAATAAAGTAAAACCAACCATTTTAAAATAAAGACTCTAAATTGTCTATTTCTGAAGATTCACACACACACACACACACACACACACACACACACACACACACACACACACACACACACACACACACACACATACACACAGCTGACAGGTTGTTGTGGCCGAGTGGTTAAGGCGATGGACTAGAAATCCATTGGGGATACCCCGCGCAGGTTCGAATCCTGCCAACAACGAGTAATGTTTGAATGTGCAAGACGACTGCCTAATTTGCAGTTATTAATCATATCCACTACTGTCTTTCAAAAGTAATCAGTTGGCTTGCCTTGTGGTACATTTTGTATTTTCTACCCAGCATGGTAATACCGATGGATGATTTTTAATTTTACCGCACCAGGACAACTTATATGAAATCACACATTTATTTCTAACATGAATGATTTGAAGATAGGATTTTTTTTTCGTTACGCCCGCCATTTTCAAAGCATGCAAGTTTCCGTAGTGTAGTGGTTATCACGTTCGCCTAACACGCGAAAGGTCCCCTGTTCGAAACTGGGCGGAAACATGTATTACTGCAATAATATTATTTGGACTTGGAAAACCCCTCTAATCCTCTTCTTGGTGCTCGGCACAGGAAGGTCGACCATCTCTTTCTCGCATTGGGTCTTATGCAGAAATGAATTTCGTTGCAGTTCCACAACTGATTAAAAGCCAGTCATTCCTCATTTACCTAATCTTTCAAATGTCCAACTTTACAGGAAAAAAAGAAACATATTACAGAGATTTTTTACAGGATCTTTTCGTCATGCCCGCCTTTTTCAAAACATGTAAGTCACTAGCTCCACCACCAAACCCCAGCAGCATTAACACCAGACCCCACTAGCTCCACCACCAGACCCCAGGAGCTTCCAACACCAGACCCCACTAGCTCCACCACCATACCCCAGCAGCATCACCACCAGACCCCAGGAGCTTCCACCACCAGACCCCAGGAGCTTCCACCACCAGACCTCAGGAGCTTCCACCACCAGACCCCAGGAGCTTCCACCAGACCCCAGCAGCATCACCACCAGACCCCACTAGCTCCACCACCAGACCCCAGCAGCATTACCACCAGACCCCATCCACCACCAGACCCTACTAGCTCCACCACCAGACCCCAGCAGCATTACCACCAGACCCCATCCACCACAAGACCCCACTAGCTCCACCACCAGACCCCAGCAGCATCACCACCAGACCCCATCCACCACCAGACCCTACTAGCTCCACCACCAGACCCCAGGAGCTTCCAACACCAGACCCCACTAGCTCCACCACCGGACCCCAGCAGCATCAGCACCAGACCCCAGGAGCTTCCACCACCAGACCCCAGGAGCTTCCACCACCAGACCCCAGGAGCTTCCACCACCAGACCTCAGGAGCTTCCACCACCAGACCCCAGGAGCTTCCACCACCAGACCCCAGCAGCATCAGCACCAGACCCCAGCAGCATCACCACCAGAACCCAGGAGCTTCCACCACCACACCCCAGGAGCTTCCATCACCAGACCCCAGGAGCTTCCACCACCAGACCCCTCTAGCTGCACCACCAGACCCCAGCAGCATCACCACCACACCTCAGGAGCTTCCACCACCAAACCCTAACAACAACTCAACAACCTCAAAAACCCGGCTCACCTGGAGCCACCCAAAGACCCGGCTCACCGTCCGAACCCGGGGACCCGCTTTTAAGCCCCCCACCGACCGGCCACTGGAGTGAAAGAGCCAGCCCTTGGGCCTGGAGGACCAGGGCCCTGGTACCATAAACACCCAGACGCTCCTAGCACCATGGACAGCACTCTGTCAGATGCTCAAGCGCATATTGTTTTTTACTCATGTTCTGGTTTCAGGACCACAATAAAAACACAATAAAAGCTGAACAGGGTTCCATGGTGTAATGGTTAGCACTCTGGACTTTGACCCCAGGAGCTTCCACCACCAGACACCACTAGCTCCACCACCAGACCCCAGCAGCATCACCACCAGACCCCAGCAGCATCACCACCAGACCCCAGGAGCTTCCACCACCAGACCCCAGGAATTTCCATCACCAGACCCAAGGAGCTTCCATCACCTGACCCCAGGAGCTTCCATCACCAGACCCCAGGAGCTTCCACCACCAGACCCCACTAGCTGCACCACCAGACCCCAGCAGCATCACCACCAGAACCCAGGAGCTTCCACCACCACACCCCAGGAGCTTCCATCACCAGACCCCAGGAGCTTCCACCACCAGACCCCTCTAGCTGCACCACCAGACCCCAGCAGCATCACCACCACACCTCAGGAGCTTCCACCACCAAACCCTAACAACAACTCAACAACCTCAAAAACCCGGCTCACCTGGAGCCACCCAAAGACCCGGCTCACCGTCCGAACCCGGGGACCCGCTTTTAAGCCCCCCACCGACCGGCCACTGGAGTGAAAGAGCCAGCCCTTGGGCCTGGAGGACCAGGGCCCTGGTACCATAAACACCCAGACGCTCCTAGCACCATGGACAGCACTCTGTCAGATGCTCAAGCGCATATTGTTTTTTACTCATGTTCTGGTTTCAGGACCACAATAAAAACACAATAAAAGCTGAACAGGGTTCCATGGTGTAATGGTTAGCACTCTGGACTTTGACCCCAGGAGCTTCCACCACCAGACACCACTAGCTCCACCACCAGACGACAGCAGCATCACCACCACACCTCAGGAGCTTCCACCACCAGACACCACTAGCTCCACCACCAGACCCCAGCAGCATCACCACCAGACCCCAGCAGCATCACCACCAGACCCCAGGAGCTTCCACCACCAGACCCCAGGAATTTCCATCACCAGACCCAAGGAGCTTCCATCACCTGACCCCAGGAGCTTCCATCACCAGACCCCAGGAGCTTCCACCACCAGACCCCACTAGCTGCACCACCAGACCCCAGCAGCATCACCACCAGAACCCAGGAGCTTCCACCACCACACCCCAGGAGCTTCCATCACCAGACCCCAGGAGCTTCCACCACCAGACCCCTCTAGCTGCACCACCAGACCCCAGCAGCATCACCACCACACCTCAGGAGCTTCCACCACCAAACCCTAACAACAACTCAACAACCTCAAAAACCCGGCTCACCTGGAGCCACCCAAAGACCCGGCTCACCGTCCGAACCCGGGGACCCGCTTTTAAGCCCCCCACCGACCGGCCACTGGAGTGAAAGAGCCAGCCCTTGGGCCTGGAGGACCAGGGCCCTGGTACCATAAACACCCAGACGCTCCTAGCACCATGGACAGCACTCTGTCAGATGCTCAAGCGCATATTGTTTTTTACTCATGTTCTGGTTTCAGGACCACAATAAAAACACAATAAAAGCTGAACAGGGTTCCATGGTGTAATGGTTAGCACTCTGGACTTTGACCCCAGGAGCTTCCACCACCAGACACCACTAGCTCCACCACCAGACCCCAGCAGCATCACCACCAGACCCCAGCAGCATCACCACCACACCTCAGGAGCTTCCACCACCAGACACCACTAGCTCCACCACCAGACCCCAGCAGCATCACCACCAGACCCCAGCAGCATCACCACCAGACCCCAGGAGCTTCCACCACCAGACCCCAGGAATTTCCATCACCAGACCCAAGGAGCTTCCATCACCTGACCCCAGGAGCTTCCATCACCAGACCCCAGGAGCTTCCACCACCAGACCCCACTAGCTGCACCACCAGACCCCAGCAGCATCACCACCAGAACCCAGGAGCTTCCACCACCACACCCCAGGAGCTTCCATCACCAGACCCCAGGAGCTTCCACCACCAGACCCCTCTAGCTGCACCACCAGACCCCAGCAGCATCACCACCACACCTCAGGAGCTTCCACCACCAAACCCTAACAACAACTCAACAACCTCAAAAACCCGGCTCACCTGGAGCCACCCAAAGACCCGGCTCACCGTCCGAACCCGGGGACCCGCTTTTAAGCCCCCCACCGACCGGCCACTGGAGTGAAAGAGCCAGCCCTTGGGCCTGGAGGACCAGGGCCCTGGTACCATAAACACCCAGACGCTCCTAGCACCATGGACAGCACTCTGTCAGATGCTCAAGCGCATATTGTTTTTTACTCATGTTCTGGTTTCAGGACCACAATAAAAACACAATAAAAGCTGAACAGGGTTCCATGGTGTAATGGTTAGCACTCTGGACTTTGACCCCAGGAGCTTCCACCACCAGACACCACTAGCTCCACCACCAGACGACAGCAGCATCACCACCACACCTCAGGAGCTTCCACCACCAGACACCACTAGCTCCACCACCAGACCCCAGCAGCATCACCACCAGACCCCAGCAGCATCACCACCAGACCCCAGGAGCTTCCACCACCAGACCCCAGGAATTTCCATCACCAGACCCAAGGAGCTTCCATCACCTGACCCCAGGAGCTTCCATCACCAGACCCCAGGAGCTTCCACCACCAGACCCCACTAGCTGCACCACCAGACCCCAGCAGCATCACCACCCCACCTCAGGAGCTTCCACCACCAGACCCCAAAAACAACTCAACAACCTCAACAACCCGGCTCACCTGGAGCCACCCAGAGACCCGGCTCACCGTCCGAACCAGGGGACCCGCTTTTAAGTCCCCTACCCCCCTCCCCCCCACTGTGTGGCGGAGTCACATCCTGGTTATACAGCAGAGTGGCGCAGCGGAAGCGTGCTGGGCCCATAACCCAGAGGTCGATGGATCGAAACCATCCTCTGCTACTTAAGAGATCCTCTCATACATGAGATGTGAGAGATTAACTGAAATCTATCCAGAGCTTTTTGGAAACAAGAAAGTGGATGTATGATCTATGAACATACTGCACTGACTGTTGATAAAATGCATTTAATCAAAATGAGGATGAAAATATGTCTCAACCTAATAAAGTAAAACCAACCATTTTAAAATAAAGTAAAACCAACCATTTTAAAATAAAGACTCTAAATTGTCTATTTCTGAAGATTCACACACACACACACACACACACACACACACACACACACACACATACACACAGCTGACAGGTTGTTGTGGCCGAGTGGTTAAGGCGATGGACTAGAAATCCATTGGGGATACCCCGCGCAGGTTCGAATCCTGCCAACAACGAGTAATGTTTGAATGTGCAAGACGACTGCCTAATTTGCAGTTATTAATCATATCCAGTACTGTCTTTCAAAAGTAATCAGTTGGCTTGCCTTGTGGTACATTTTGTATTTTCTACCCAGCATGGTAATACCGATGGATGATTTTTAATTTTACCGCACCAGGACAACTTATATGAAATCACACATTTATTTCTAACATGAATGAACTGAAGATAGGATTTTTTTTTCGTTACGCCCGCCATTTTCAAAGCATGCAAGTTTCCGTAGTGTAGTGGTTATCACGTTCGCCTAACACGCGAAAGGTCCCATGTTCGAAACTGGGCGGAAACATGTATTACTGCAATAATATTATTTGGACTTGGAAAACCCCTCTAATCCTCTTCTTGGTGCTCGGCACAGGAAGGTCGACCATCTCTTTCTCGCATTGGGTCTTATGCAGAAATGAATTTCGTTGCAGTTGCACAACTGATTAAAAGCCAGTCATTCCTCATTTACCTAATCTTTCAAATGTCCAACTTTACAGGAAAAAAAGAAACATATTACAGAGATTTTTTACAGGATCTTTTCGTCATGCCCGCCTTTTTCAAAACATGTAAGTCATTAGCTCCACCACCAAACCCCAGCAGCATTAACACCAGACCCCACTAGCTCCACCACCAGACCCCAGGAGCTTCCAACACCAGACCCCACTAGCTCCACCACCATACCCCAGCAGCATCACCACCAGACCCCAGGAGCTTCCACCACCAGACCCCAGGAGCTTCCACCACCAGACCTCAGGAGCTTCCACCACCAGACCCCAGGAGCTTCCACCAGACCCCAGTAGCATCACCACCAGACCCCACTAGCTCCACCACCAGACCCCAGCAGCATTACCACCAGACCCCATCCACCACCAGACCCTACTAGCTCCACCACCAGACCCCAGCAGCATTACCACCAGACCCCATCCACCACAAGACCCCACTAGCTCCACCACCAGACCCCAGCAGCATCACCACCAGACCCCATCCACCACCAGACCCTACTAGCTCCACCACCAGACCCCAGGAGCTTCCAACACCAGACCCCACTAGCTCCACCACCGGACCCCAGCAGCATCAGCACCAGACCCCAGGAGCTTCCACCACCAGACCCCAGGAGCTTCCACCACCAGACCCCAGGAGCTTCCACCACCAGACCCCAGGAGCTTCCACCACCAGACCTCAGGAGCTTCCACCACCAGACCCCAGGAGCTTCCACCACCAGACCCCAGCAGCATCAGCACCAGACCCCAGCAGCATCACCACCAGACCCCAGGAGCTTCCACCACCAGACCCCTCTAGCTGCACCACCAGACCCCAGCAGCATCACCACCACACCTCAGGAGCTTCCACCACCAAACCCTAACAACAACTCAACAACCTCAAAAACCCGGCTCACCTGGAGCCACCCAAAGACCCGGCTCACCGTCCGAACCCGGGGACCCGCTTTTAAGCCCCCCACCGACCGGCCACTGGAGTGAAAGAGCCAGCCCTTGGGCCTGGAGGACCAGGGCCCTGGTACCATAAACACCCAGACGCTCCTAGCACCATGGACAGCACTCTGTCAGATGCTCAAGCGCATATTGTTTTTTACTCATGTTCTGGTTTCAGGACCACAATAAAAACACAATAAAAGCTGAACAGGGTTCCATGGTGTAATGGTTAGCACTCTGGACTTTGACCCCAGGAGCTTCCACCACCAGACACCACTAGCTCCACCACCAGACGACAGCAGCATCACCACCACACCTCAGGAGCTTCCACCACCAGACACCACTAGCTCCACCACCAGACCCCAGCAGCATCACCACCAGACCCCAGCAGCATCACCACCAGACCCCAGGAGCTTCCACCACCAGACCCCAGGAATTTCCATCACCAGACCCAAGGAGCTTCCATCACCTGACCCCAGGAGCTTCCATCAC